>NW_024070202.1:5403558-5544126 GCF_014754425.2 Oryx dammah | reverse complement strand
TTGTGATCCACACAGTCAAAGCCTTTGGCATAGTCAATAAAGCAGAAATAGATGTTTTTCTGGAACTCTCTTGCTTTTTCCATGATCCAGCGGATGTTGGCAATTTGATCTCTGGTTCCTCTGCCTTTTCTAAAACCAGCCTGAACATCAGGAAGTTCACGGTTCACGTATTGCTGAAGTCTGGCTTGGAGAATTTTGAGCATCACTTTACTAGCATGTGAGATGAGTACAATTGTGCGGTAGTTTGAGCATTCTTTGGCAGTGCCTTTCTTTGGAATTGGAATGAAAACTGACCTTTTCCAGTCCTGTGGCCACTGCTGCGTTTTCCAAATTTGCTGGCATATTGAGTGCAGCACTTTCACAGCATCATCTTTCAGGATTTGAAATAGCTCAACTGGAATTACGAAAATGCAAATTGAAACCAAAATGAAATACCACCGCATACCTACTTAATGGCCAAATTTTAAAAGACTGAGATGGTTAATTTGATGTGTCAGTTTAGCTGGGTCATCTTGCCCAGATATGTAGTCAAACTCTCGATCCTTCTGTGAGGGTGTTTTTGGGTGAGATTAAGATATTATATGGGTGGGCTTTGACTAATCCAATCAGATGAAGGTCTGAATAGAACAAAAGACCAACATCCTCCAAGCAAGAAGGAATTCTGAGCAGATGCCCTTGGACTTGAGCTGCAACCTTAGCACATCCCGGATCTCCATCCTGAGGCCCCAACCTGCAGATTTTGGACTTGCCAGTCTCCACAATCTCATGAGCCAATTCTTCCCAATAAATCTCTTCTTACATGTATACACACACAATAGGGGTTCTGTTTCCCTCGAGAACCCTGACGCATAACTAACCACACCATGTATTGGCAAAGGTATGGAGCAGTTGGACTGCTCATACATAACTGATGGAAATGTAAGATGATGCCAGCACTTTGAAAAATGCTGTGTCAGTTCCTTAAGAAGTGAAATCTTTATCTACCATAAGATCTAGTCTTTTTGCTCCTAGGTTCTTAACCAAGGGTAAAGCAAACACACATTCATTTACAAAATCATAGCAAGTATTCACAGCACGTTATTTGCAATCTCCCAGTACTGGAAAGAAGTCAAGTGTCCATCAACAGGTGAAAGGATAAAAAGACTGCCATATATCCACACAATGGATTTTTATTTATCTTATTTTTATTTGAGATATAATTGCTTTACAACATTGTGTTAGTTTCTGCTGTACAACGACGTGAATCAGCTATATGTATACAGGCATCCCCTCCCTCTTGGACCTTCCTGCCTACCCCCACCCTCCACCCCACCCATCTAGCTCACTACAGGGAATGGAGCTGGGCTCCCTGTGCTATACAGCAGGCTCCCATTAGCTATCCCTTTACACATGGTAGTGTATATATGTCAGTCCTAATCTCTCAATTCTTCCCAGCCCGCTCCCTCTCCTCCCCATCCACATGTCTTTTCTTTACATCTATATCTCTGTTCCTGTTTTGAAAATAGGTTCATCAACCTAAAAGTCCATTTTTTGATAAATGGATAAGGAAGATAGATGGAAAATAGAATATTACTCAGCCATTAAGAAGAATGAAATAAAGTCATTTGTAGAGATGTGGATGGACCTAGAGATTGTCATACAAAGAGAAGTCAGAAAGAGGAAAATATATAAAAGATATTAATGCATATATATGAAAACTACAGTGAATTTTTACATAGCAATAAAAGGAATGAATTATTGGCATATTATTCAATGTGGAGGAATCTCAATGTGATGAGCAAAAGAAGATGGAAAAAAATACTTCATGATTAATTTCCATGCAAATTGCCTGCTTATGTATAATGATGGTCAGCGATTGACTTGAAATGTGGTGGCTAGAGCGGAAGGAGAGATAGGAGGGAGGGATTTTGAAGGGACATGAAGAAACATTTGGAGCTGGTAAAAATGTTAGTACTTTGATAGTGGTGATAGTTTAATAGTGTACACATAATGTCAGAAACCATCAAATTCTAGTCTTTAAATTCAGTTCACAGTAGGCCAGTTATACCCCAATAAAGGAGTTAAAAATAAACAGTGTATCCTTCAAATATATTTAAAAAATTAGCTGTTATTAAAGTTTAAATCTGTAATAATAAAACAGCATCCAGGTGACTCTAGAGGAAAGCCAATAGTTTAAAGACAGTAGTAGAAACAGCATCAGACTAAATTTTAGTAGCTGAATTAAGTGAGAATGAATGAACTCAGGCCAGGACAGAGTTGGGAAGCCATAGGTGAGACAGCTCAGCAGAGCAGGCCCTCCAGCTTCAGGCGCTACCTGCCCATTCCTGCTAGCTGACTGCCCCAACCCTCCACCTCTGAAGGAGACCTTTATTCTGCAAGATCTAACCTGGATGGAACATTCTTGGTGAGGCTTTCTCAGTCCTGCTGGGTCTGCAAGGATCACCCTTCTTCTGTGCTCCCCAAATATCTTTTCTATGCTGATAGTTAGAACAAACTTACTCTGCTTTGTATTCATCTTTCCCCTGCTCCTCTCTTCAACTAGATCTCAAATGTCCAACAGAAGGGATCCAGCCCACTGCAGCCCAACGCTTGGCAGACAGAAGGTGCTCATTACATGTTCATTGAATGAGTGAATGAAAACTTTATCTATTCTGGGGTTTCTCTCAATAAACCATTTCTACAAATTCATTCTCTTTAGAAACAGATATTTGGGGAGTAGATACAGATACCCAAATCAGCACATCTTTATAATGCACCTGTCACTCTCCTCTTTGGGGTGCTCGGGGACACAGAAAAGGCAATCCTGTCCACGAAATGTTTGTGTTCTAAGAGGGGAAGAGCCCATCCTAAAATAGAGACCTCAGTCCATCTCTGTTGCTCCCTGTGGAGGCTTCCTGGCATCCACTGTCCTAAGACCACTCACCCTCTGCTGGCTGACCCACTTCCAGCTGGGCTTCTGCAGCCCCCTCCCCTCCCTGCAGTGGGGCACCTAACTGCCCTTCACATGCTTTCTGTGTCCAGCTTCTCTTTCTATGAGAAGAGGACACTTTCCCCCCAGAATCACTGGCATCCCCTTGGTTCCAACTGTTTATTTGTGTAGCCAGTATTTAACAGGGGGTGGGAAGTGAGCCACATCCAGACGGTGTAAGATGATAACTTTATTCTTCAGACTGTCAGGGGCTTCCGGGGCGACTTGCTCTCAGTATGAGGAGATCAGAATGAAAGGACCCCACTGAGGGGAACAGAGTTTTGCCAAATGTCTGTAGTCCAGGCCCAGGGTTGGTCTCAGTTCTTCGCTCCAGTGAAGCAAAGCACGTGCTCAATCTGTCTGTTGAGTAAATGGACCACATAAAAGATGAGCTGGAGAAGGCACCCATAGTTGGGTTTAGGCCGCCCTTTAGGACTTATCACCATTTCATAGGCTTGTGATAGGGGTTTTTTGCATACTTATTCCTTTTAATCTGAATATTAAGTGATGTGTGTTTTCATCATTACTGTTGGGCAGGGGATGAGCTTTCCTACAACCGCACCACACAGCAAATAATCTCATCTCTAAACCTAGAGCCCTGGTCTCATCTATTTAAAGTTCTCAGCCTGGCTTTCTGCAGCCAACATCCTATGGTTTTCACTTTACTCTGGGTTTCCCTGTTGGCTCAGATGGTAAAGAATCTGCCTGCAATGCAGGAGACGTGGGTGTGATTTCTGGGTCGGGGAGATCCCCTGGAGGAGGATGTGGCAACTCACTCCAGTATTCTTGCCTAGAGAATTCCATGGATAGAGAAGCCTGGTGGGCTGCAGTCCATGGCATCACATAAAGTTGGACACAACTGAGTGACTAACACTCTTTAAAATGCTGCATGACAGAGGAAGACAATTAGCCAAGAAAAACACAAAATCCAATCAAGTCCCTCTACGGGCAAAAGAGGAATATGCTATGGCAGTCTTTGAAGCAGATCTTACTTTATAAACAATTATGTTTCCATTTAAGTTATCTTCTCGATGCATTTTCTCAGGTCGAAAATATGTCATCCATGTGTGGATTCTCGGTGGCAGTCAACTGAGATGATATTTTAAATACAGGCAACATTCAGGTGATAAACATAGCCTGCTGTATGAGCTCAGAGTAACAACATAAAAACCTAACCACTGTATTCATTACCATCAAGTATCAAATACCTTAATTTTTACATCCAGGAAAAATTGTCTGCCGGTGCTAATCTTTTAGTTGAAATATTTTTAGCTCAGTCAAAGATATCCATAACTCGATTTAAAAAAAATAGGTATTTTTCTTGTATTATTCAATTTGGAACCCACAGATGTAATTAGAGGTTTCAAATGAAATATTTTATACAATATAACAGTTGTTGACATGAGATCCAGAGGGAAAAGTTTGGGTAAAATGAACATTTCTGACACTTGTGAGCAAAGGGAGAAACTTCATTTTGGTAAAGAACATGATATTGAACGTTCTTCCATGAGAATTCAGAGATATGCTCTCATTTTCTCCTTCTAATCAAATTGCAGTTTGTAGATGTGGTGCTGTAATTTAAAATAAGAAATACATTTTTAGTCTTCATTATTTCTGCACTTAATTCCTAAAATCCTTGTAATTTCTTCTAGAATCTTTTGTTAAAATATTGAGCTTTGTTCCTGGTTCCTGAGATAGCTTCAGAGCAATACAAGTGAAATGGGTATCTATTGTTATTGACATAACCAGCCCCTTTCAGTCACACTTTAGTTTATGTTGGACTTCCCTGGTGGCTCACTGGTAAAGAATCTGCCCACAGTGTGGGACATGAGGGTTCAATCCCTGGGTCAGGAAACCCCCCTGGTAGAAGAAATGGCAACCCACTCCAGAATTCTTGTCTAGAAAATTCCATGGACAGACGAGCCTGGCAGGCCATGAGGTCACAAAGAGTCGGACAGGACTCTGCACGCAAGCATATTAGTTTAAGTTAATGAGGTGCCTTTGGGAAAGGCCATAAGGGTGGGGGACTGGTTGCCAGGTAACCAACCAAGTGTTGAGAATGTTGGAACTTTTTCAGTGTCATCCCCTCCTCCAGGGAGAGGAGAGGGGCTGAGACTGAGTCTAATCACCAACGGCTCATAAGTAAATCAGCACGCCTGTGTAGTGAAGCCTTATTAAAAACCCCTAAAGGATGGTGATCAGACAGCTGCTGGGTTCGGTGAGCACGTGGGGGTACAGGGAACGGACATCTGGAGGGCAGAGCGGCTCTGCGCCCTTCCCCCACACCTTCACCTACTCATCTTTTCCATGTGGCTGTTCCTGAGTCACATCCTTTTGTAATAAACCAGAATTTGAGTAAATAACATGTGTCTCTGAGTTCCGTGAGCCACTTTAGCAAATTAATTGAACCTGAGGAGGCTTTTATGGGAACTTCCAATTCATAGTCAGAGGCACAAAAACGACCACCTGGCCTTGCAACCGGCATCTGAAGGAGGGCTGTGCGTCCTTGTGGGATCTGACATGGTAGTGTCATAAGTAAGTTACCCTGGATGATATCCACTTGGTGTCACAAAATCCTGAGGAGTTAAGTTGAGAATAAGGTCGAGATAATCAAGAAATCACTGGGGCATCACAAAAAGGTCCAGTGGCAAGTACTTATTCAACTACAGTGAGTGAGTGAGTGTGGAGTCACTCAGTCGTGTCCAACTCTTTGTGACCCCATGGACTGTAGCCCACCAGGCTCCTCTGTCCATGGAATTTTTTAGGCAAGAGTACTCGAGTGGGTTGCCATCTTCTTCTCCAGGGGATCTTCCTGACCCAGGGATGAACCTGGGTCTCCAGCATTGCTGGCAGATGCTTTACCATCTGAGCCACCAGGGGAGCCCAGCTGTGCTGCTGCTGCTGCTGCTGCTAAGTTACTTCAGTCGTGTCCGACCCTTTGCCACCCCACAGACGGCAGCCCACCAGGCTTCCCCGTCCCTGGGATTCTCCAGGCAAGAACTCTGGAGTGGGTTGCCATTTCCTCCTCCAATGCATGAAAGTGAAAAGTGAAAGTGAAGTCGCTCAGTCGTGTCCGACTTTTAGTGACCTCATGGACTGCAGCCCACCAGGCTCCTCCGCCCATGGGATCTTCTAGGCAAGAGTATTGGAGTGGGGTGTCATTGCCTTCTCCGAAGCCCAACTGTAGACTAAGATTAAATAATAGTGAAAAAGAGGACAGAATAGTATTTAGATACCTTCACATGTTTTGATTCAATGAGTGTATTATAGCTTACAAACACAGACCAAAAAGGGGGAGAATTAATGGAAAGTAGAATAAGATTGCTCATTGCTACAAGGTGATAAATGGGGAGAAAACAGTTTGCATATTCAATTAGAGACTGAGAGAGAGGAAAAGCAATAAAAAATAAGCTATTTATACATGTTGTATCATAAATGAGTATTGTTAAAAAAGAGACAACAGGCTCAAAATGGAGTCACTTGCGCTAACCCCTACATTTTGAAACCAAAATCTAATATCTAACTTAATTGCATTTCAACTTCTCCTAGAAGTGGAGTCTTAAATCAGTCAATTTGGAATCACCTGGTCAGCACTAGAAATGCCTATCATCCCCTAATGTAAGATCACAAACAATTCATTTTTTACTAGTATAACTTCCTTGTCCTGTCCCTTTCTGCCTAGTAAAAGCCCTCCTTTATTTTGTACATATCCTTTCCACTTGCTAGATGCGAAACTGCCCTATTCATGAACCCTTAGAACCAATAAGATTTATGAAATGTGCTCAGTTTAACTTTTTTTAATCACTATTGGTGGCGGCGCTGGGCTCTGAAGCAGACCTCTGACAGCTTCAGGGACAATGAGAAGCACAGATGCGGCGCTGGCACCCACTTTGAGTTCTCTTTCTATTTACAAGGGCCATGGGCAATTTCCTCTTGGTTCTGAGCGCCATTGTCTTTCGCACATAGCTCTGGCCCTAACTGGCTTTCCAGTCCAGGGCAGGTCAGCCTGAATCCGTAGACGCTTCCCCCTGGCACCCCGGTCCCTAGCCCTTGGTTAATTCACAGCCCGCAGTTGTTGGTATCTGCTGACCTCACTCATGGTTCCATGACGGGAATGGCTGGCGCTGTGCACTGACGACTTCTTTTGTTTTGGGCTGGGGGGTGGTCTGCAGAAGCTTCTCTTTGGTTATGCTGGTGTCCACAGTTCTGTTTCTCCGGCTGCTGTTGGTTTCTGTGAATGTACACGAGGCAAGGGCTATTACTAATGGGACTCTAGAAAGCCTCAAAGCCACGAGGTTGGTAGACAAAGTTTGATCACTTAAAGCTATTCCCATATTTCTACTCCTCCCCTAAGATTCTCATGCTACCACAAGTTGGTCACAGAAAGAGTGAGAGTAACACTAGGTCACTTGCCAACTTTAAGAAAATTTTGGTGCAATGAGGTGCACTGAAAACACCACACAATCCCCAACCCAATGGGCACATCCCTGTTAGGTATTAATTTGACTCTAAGAGGCCTAAGGCTTAGCTAAAGAAATGGGATCCATCAGTTCCAAAGAGCTAAGCACATCACATTCCAGCTCACCAGCTAATTTTAGGTCTAAGATCTCTACTCTCCAAACGTGCAGACATCTATGAAAATGTCAAAGTGTTACTAATATCAACCTAAGATGATAATGACCATTATGGGGAATGTTTTAACAAGACAAGATCATTCACTGAAGAAGTACACTTGAAAGCAAGGGTTCCCCAAGCACACACACAGAATTAAAACACCTGTTTTCATTAGTATGCAGAAGCATCCAAAAGTCTTCAAGATTCCAAAATATCTTCACTGAAAAATTCATTAGAAAAGGTTAATGAAAAATTAAAAACACAAAGGTACCTGAAACAAAAGGCAATAAGACTGACACGGCTTCTCCAGATGCCCTCTATCCTCCTCTACCTGAGTAGTAGTTGTTGTTCAGTCACTCATGTCCGACTCTTTGCAATCCTATGGACTGCAGCACGCCAGGCCTCCCTGTCCATCACCATCTCCCAGAGTCCACCCAAACTCATGTCCATTGAGTCGGTGATGCTATGCAGCCATCTCATCCTCTATCGTCCCCTTCTCCTCCTGCCCTCAATCTTTCCCAACATCAGGGTCTTTTCCAATGAGTCAGTTCTTCGCATCAAGTGGCCAAAGTATTGGAGTTTCAGGTTCAACATCAGTCCTTCCAATGAACATCCAGGACTGATCTCCTTTAGGATGGACTTGTTGAGTCTCCTTGCAGTCCAAGGGACTCTTAAGAGTCTTCTCCAGCACCACAGCTCAAAAGCATCAATGCTTGGGCACTCAGCTTTCTTCACAGTCCAACTCTCACATCCATACATGACCACTGGAAAAACCATAGCCTTGACTAGATGGACATTTGTTGGCAAAGTAATGTCTCTGCTTTTGAATATGTTGTCTAGGTTGGTCATAACTTTCCTTCCAAGGAGTAAATGTCTTTTAATTTCATGGCTGCAATCACCATCTACAGTGATTTTGGAGCCCAAAAAAATAAAGTCTGACATTGTTTCCACTGTTTCCCCATCTATTTCCCATAAAGTGATGAGACCAGATGCCATGATCTTCGTTTTCTGAATGTTGAGTTTTAAGCCAACTTTTTCACTCTCCTCTTTCACTTTCATCAAGAGGCTCTTTAGTTCTTCTTCACTTTCTGCCATAAGTGTGGTGTCATTTGCATATCTGAGGTTATTGATATTTCTCCCCGCAATCTTGATTCCAGCTTGTGCTTCGTCTAGCCCAGCATTTCTCATGATATACTCTGCATAGAAGTCAAATAAGCAGGGTGACAATATACAGCCTTGACGTACTCCTTTCCCAATTTACTAGTCTGTTGTTCCATGTCCAATTCTAACTGTTGCTTCCTGACCTGCATACAGGTTTCTTAAGAGGCAGGTCAGGTGGTCTGGTAGTCCCATCTCTTTCAGAATTTTCCAGTTTGTTGTGATCCTTGCAATCCAAAGGACTCTCAAGAGTCTTCTCCAGCACCACAGTTTGAGAGCATCAATTCTTATGCTCTGTTTTTTTCTTTTTTCCAGCTCTCGCATCCATCATGACTAACGGAAAGACCATAGCCTTGATGATACAGACCTTTGTTGGTAAAGTGATGTCTTTGCTTTTTAACACACTGTCTAGGTTTTTCATAGCTTTCCTGCCAAGAAGCAGGATCTTCTAATTTCATGGCTACAGTCACCATCTGCAGTGATTTTAGAGCCCAAGAAATCTGTCACTGCTTCCACCTTTTCCCCTTCTATTTACCATGAAGTGATGGGATTGGATGCCATGATCTTAGATTTTTTTAATACTGAGTTTTAAGCTGGCTTTTTCACTCTCTTCCTTCACCCTCATCAAGAGGCTCTTTAGTTCCTCTGTTGATGTGGATGATACCATATCAACAGCTTGTAACTTGATTCCACCTTGTAACTCATCCAGCCCGGCATTTCATATGATGTACTTTTCATATAAGTTAAATAAACAGGATGACAATAAATAGCCTTGTCGTACTCCTTTCTCAATCCTGATCCAGTCAGTTGTTCCATACAGAGTTCTAACTGTTGCTTCTTCACACACATACGGGTTCTCAGGAGACAGGTAAGATGGTCTGGTATTCCCACCTCTTTAAGAGTTTTCCACGGTTTGTTTTGATCCACATAGTCAAAGGCTTTAGTGTAGTCCATGAAACAGAGGTAGATGTTTTTTCTGGAATTCTCTTGCTTTGTCAATGATCCAGTGAATGTTGGTGATTTGATCTCTGGCTCCTCTGCCTTTTCTAAATTCAGCTTGAGCATCTGGAAGTTCTTGGTTCACCTAATGCTGAAGCCTGGCTTGGAGGATTTTGAACATGACCTTACTAGCATGGATGGATTGCAAGGATGAGTGCAGTTGTCTAATGGTTTGAACATTCTTTAGCCCTGCCCTTCTTGGGAATTGGGATGAGGATCGACCTTTTCCAGTCCTGTGGCCACTGCTGTGTTTTCCAAATTTGCTGACATACTGAGTTGCAGCACTTTAATAGATTAATCTTTTAGGGTTTTAAATAGCTCTGCTGGAATTCCATCACCTCCACTAGCTTTATTGGCAGCTCTGATTTCTAAGGTCCACTTGACTTCACACTCCAGAATGTCTGGCTCTGAGCGAGAGACTATACCATCATGGTTGTCCAGGTCATTAAGATCTTTTTTGCACAGTTCTTCTGTATATTTTTTCCATCTCTTCTTGATCTCTTCTGCTTCTGCTAGGTCTTCACCATTTCTGTCCTTTATTGCGGCCATCTTTGGATGAAGTGTCCCTTTGATATCTCTTATTTGCTTGGAGAGATCTCTAGTCTTTCCCTTTCTGTTGTTTTCCTCTATTTCTTTGCACTGTTCACTGAAGAAGGTCTTCTTGTCTCACCTGCTTTTCTCTGCAACTCTACACTGAGAAAGGGTGTACCTTTTACAAAAAAAGGGAGGAGAAATGGAAAGGTGCCTGAATACTCACATTGTATCCTTCTCTATCTAGACTGCCTTTCCACTCTGAAGAGACTATTAAACAACCAGCTGAGGCTGTAGGAAATCCTCCTCAAATATCTTTCATTCCTCTGTCAAAGACAAAACTATGGGAAATTTCTAAGCCCAAGGAGGAGCCACGAAAATTTTCTGAAGAATTTAGAACACTTATCAGAGTCTATGACCTTGGACTGCCTTTATCAGCTTATGCCTGTGCTGGTGTGCCTTGAGGAAGTCCCAAGATGGGTGCAAGAAGCAGAATGGCACAATCCTGAGGATAACATTGGAGGATTAACAGCTGTGTTCAGCATGCCCCCCTTATGGATTGGGAAAGCTCGCCACAAATAGCAACCACTTTTCAAAGCCCTTCTTAGCTTTCCCTGTCTGCCGTGATTGGTTTATGACTCAGACATGCCAATATATATATATAGATGAGTCTGTGTTAGACTTACTGTGTTAAAAGTCCACCTGGAAGGGCTCTTCCTAAGGCATCCTGGGTTTCATATAGTAGATGAAGTTACCCAGCCTGCTCCAGTAGCCTTATTTGTAACTGGATTATCTCCTGAGATTAGTGGATTTTCCAAAGGCAGAAAATAGGATGGGAAGCCACCAGTCTGACTGAACTCGTGACCAGAGCTAAGCACTTTGAAAGAACTTTGGAGAAATACCACAAACAAAAATCTGCCAAGCTGCTAACTTCACAGCTACAACAGCTCCAAGGCCCGGCACCTAAAATAACACTGGGTGTGTTATACCCTCCTGGGGTCCATCATCAAGGCACTTGTTCAGGCTGTCTCATTTGTAATCCACTGGGATGCTGGAAAAAAGATTGTCCTGAAAGTTTTTATGCAGATCCTTCCACACCAACTCAAATGCCCCATATCTGCCCCTGAAAGAGGCCCCATATGGGCCCATCTCAGAACTCTTGAGACTCTGATGGCTTGTCCTGTAAACAGCTACCAGAGATGCCCTTAACCAGTCAAGGGGAAACTAAAATTAAAGTCAACAGAGAATCTTGCCAAATTTTAGTAGATACTGGAGCTACACTCTCTACTTTAAACCTCACTCTCATAGAGCAAACTCCTCAGAGTGAAAAAGAAATTTCCATACTGGGGTAAGAAAATTCAGAGGGAGTTTCTGTCTCAACCAGTACAAATGGCTCTGGGACCTATCAATGAAAAGAGTTCTCTTTTGCTCTGTAACACAGCCCCAGTGAGTCCATGAAACAGAAATCTTTCCAAACTAGAATATCGTGACCAACCTGAACCTGATCTTCTATATTTCTTTCAACCTGTTCTTGATATAGAAGAGGAAGAATTCCAGAAGATCCCTAATTTAACCACGGCTTCTGCAGGCTACTAACATTGAGTGAATAAAAAGTGTAGAACCTATAAATATTCCATTAGATACAACTAAACCTCTTTCCAACTGCCTCAACAGCTACTAAAACCCAAAGCCATACAAGATCTCACCCCAAGAGTAGAAGAGCAAATCACCCATGGGCTGCTCTTTCCTTGCATTAGTTCCTGTGACATGCTGACCTTGCCCATCTGCACACCTAATGGGAGAGGACAGTGAATTGTCCAGGATTTGAAATCTATTAAGGAAAAAAAGAAAGAAAGTGCTAGTTGCTCAGTCATGTCCGATTCATTGCCACCCGTGGACTGTAGCCTGCCAGACTCCTCTGTCCATGGAGTTCTCTAGGCAAGAATACTGAGTGGGTTGCCATTCCCTTCTCCAAGGGATCTTCCTGACCCAGGGATCGAACCTGGGTCTCCTGCATGGCACACAGATTCTCCGTCTGAGCCACCAAGGCAGAATCTATTAACAAGATAGTTCTTCCCCATTTCCCAGTTGTTCAGAATCAAACACTTTTGTCACCAGTTCCACCAGAATCAGAATGGTTTCCTGTTGTGGATCTTTGTTCAGTCTTCCTGAGCATCCCTGTAGGTCCTGACAGCAAAGATTTGTTTGCTGCCACTTGGAATAATCAACATTGTGCATAGACAGTTATGCTTCAAAGGTTCACCAAGGCCTCTGCTTATTTCTCCCAAGTGTCCCACTGAGACGTAAGCAGCCTCCAGATCCCAGGACATCAACCCTCTAGAGCACGTGGATGACCTCTGCTATGTGCAGAGATGCCCATTTGTGAATTCCATGTATTTGCTGAGACAGTTAGCTGGAAAAGGACATAAAATCTCAAAAGGAAAATTACAATGATCTCTAGACAGTTTTCATTAGCTCGGTCATCATCTAACTGCTGAAGGAATCGAGTCATCTCCAAACAGAATGAAGCTAATCCAAGAAGGCTGTATGCCACAACTCAGTGAGAGCTTCATGGCTTCCTAAGCCTGCCTGGCTATTGGAGACTGTGGATTCCTAATTTTCCTTATGGACTCACCTTGGAAAGGTAATCTTGAGCTGTAGGATAAGAACCACCTGCTCTAGGGCTACCCAGCTATTCACAACTGTTCACCCCAGGGACTGTAGCCCACCAGGCTCCTCTGTCCATGGGATTCAGCAAGAATACTGGAGGGGGTTGCCATTTCCTCCTCTAGGGGATCTTCCCGACCCAGGGATCAAACTCGCATCCTGCATTGGCAGGCAGATTCTTTACCACTGCGCCACCAGCGAAGCCCGATGTTCACCTTAATAAGTCATAAAAGAGATAACTGAGCCCTTGGGGATATTCACACAGGAAAGAGGCAACGAACACAAACCCTTTGCCTATTACAGCGTATAACTGGATTCGGTCGCTCATGCCTGTCGATCTGACTTAAGGTGCCGTAACAGTTAGGAGAAGCCTCAAAGGACTGGATCTTAAGAAATGACATGGATTTACAAACTCCACATGCTGTCCAAAGCCTCCTGAATAATGAAGTGACTCAACGTTTCTCTGCCAGCAGGTTAACTTCCTATGAGACCTTTCTGCTTTCACTACCTAATCTGCATCTGAACTGTTGCAACATTCTTAGCCCTGCTGTATCACCATCTCTCCCAGATGAAGGTGAGCTTCAGGACTGCGAGATAATAATGTCCCGTTTTCAGACCCCAGGTCCTGATTTGTGAGACTAATCCTGATTTAATTTTGTCTGTTGATGAATCAGATGGTAAAAATGGGAAAGGGAATTTCCAAGTTGGTTAAACTGTTATTACCCAACATGCACTGCTTGAAAGGGGAAATCTCCCACAAGTTCAATCAGCCCAAGGAGCAGAGATGCATGCCCTTCTCTGAGCTGCCAGTTTGCAGGACAGTGTTTACACTGACAGCCCGTATGCCTTTAGGGTCATTCATGATTTGAGGACATTACAAAAGTAAAGAGTTTTTCTTTCATCCTCTGAGACCCCAGTGAAAAACAGGCAGCAGGCAAATGACCTTGTTACTACTCTTCTTTTATCTTCTGAAATTGCTTTTATTGAAACAGAGGCTCCAACTAAAAAAGACTGAACTTGACTATGAGGGCATCACTCTGACTGACCTTCACACAAAGGCAGCAGCAACAGAATCTGTAAATATGGTGGCCCAGGTGGATGAAGTCCATTTTGTCTCTGCAAAAGAGGACCCCTTGTTGCCAGACTTTTGCTTTTCTTATATCCTTGTAACATGGCAATAGTCTGTGCCTGAACCAGAGAAATTAAGATGGACCAACAATGGCTGTCAGTTCAATGAACAGTCAGTGCTGTGGGAAACTTAAGCCACTTGATTCCTACTAGCTTCCTGGCAAACCCCACTGTTAACAGTTTTAGCTTTCCTTCACCCACCAAGGTGCAATTGCTGCTGTTCAGTCACTAAGTCATGTCTGACTCTTTGTGATGCCATGGACTGCAGTATGCCAGGCTCCCCTGTCATATATGGTCTCCTGGAGTTTCACGTCCATTAAGTCAGTGATGTTATCTAACTATCTCATCCTCTGCCACCCTCTTCTCCTTTTGCCTTCAAACTTCCCCAGCATCAGGGTCTTTCCCAATGAGTTGGCTCTTTGCAACAGCTGGCCAAAGTGTTGGCGCTTCAGCTTCAGCAGCAGAATAAGCATTCCTTCCAATGAATATTCAGGGTTGATTTCCTTTAGGATTTGTGATTTGATCTCCTTGCTATCCAAGAGACTCTCAGAATCTTCTCTAAGCAATACAATTCGAAAGCATCAATTCTTTGGCTCTCAGCCTTTTTTTATGGTCCAACTCTCACATACTGATGCACGGCTACTGGAGAAACCCTAGCTTTGATTCTATGGACCTTTGTTGGCAAAGTGGTGTCTCTGGCTTTTTAATATGCTGTCTAGGTTTGTCATAGCTTTCCTTCCAAGAAGCAAGCGTCTTTTACTTCATGGCTGCAGTCACCAGCCACAGTGATTTTGGAGCCCAGGAAGGTAAAATTTGTCACTGCCTCCTTTTCCCCTTCTATTTGCCATGAAGTGATGGGACTGGATGCCATGATCTTAGTTTTTTTGAATGTTGAGTTTCAAGCCAGCTTTTTCACTCTCCCCTTTCACCCTAATCAAGAGGCACCTTAGTTCCTCTTCACATTCTGCCATTAGAGTGGTATCACCAGCATATGTGAGGTTATTGATATTTCTCCTGGCAATCTTGATATCAGTTGGTGATTCATCCAGCCCAGCATTTTGCATGATGTACTCTGCATAGAAGTTAAATAAACAGGGTGACAATACACAGCCTTGTCGTACTCCTATTCCAATTTTGAACCAGTCTGTTGTTCCATGTCTGATTCTATTGCTTCTTAACTGACATACAGGTTTCTCAGGAGATGGGTAAAATGTTCCAGTATTCCTATCTTTTTAAGAATTTTCAACAGTTTGTTGTGATCCACACAGTCAAAGGTTTTTAGCATAGTCAATGAAGCAGATGTTTTTCTGGAATTCTCTTGCTTTCTCTATGATCCAATGAATGTTGGCAATTTGATCTTTGGTTCCTCTGCCTTTTCTAAACCCAGCTTATATATCAGGAAGTTCTCAACTCAAGTACTGCTGAAGCTTAGCTTGATGGATTTTGAGCATAACCTCACTAAGATGGGAAGTGAGCACAATTGTCCAGTAGGCTGAGCATGCTTTAACATTGCCCTTCTTTGAAATTGGGATGAAGACTGATCTTTTCCTGTCCTGTGGCCACTGCTGAGTTTTCCAAATTTACTGGTGTATTGAGTGCAACCCTTTACCAGTATCACCTTTTAGAATTTGAAATACTCAGCTTGAGATCTATCACCTCCTCTAGCTTTGTTCACAGTAAGGCTTCCTAAGGTCCACTTGACTTCAGACTCCAGGATGTCTGACTCTAGGGGAGTGATCACACCATCATGGTTACCTGGGTTTTAACACCTTTTTTGTATAGTTCTTCTGTCTGTTCTTGCCTGCTCTTCTTAATCTTTTCTGCTTCCGTTAGGTCTTTACCATTTCTGTCCTTTATTGCATCCATCCTTGAATGAAAATTTCCCTCGATATCTCCAATTTTCTTGAAGAGATCTCTAGTCCTTCTCATTCTATCGTTTTCCTCTATTTCTTTGCATTGTTCATTTAAGAAGCCCTTCTTATCTCTCCTTGCTCTTCTCTGGAACTCTGCATTCAGTTTTGTATGTCTTTCCCTTTCTCCTGTGCCTTTTACTTCACTTCTTTTCTCAACTATTTGTAAAGCCTCCTCAGACAGTCACTTGCCTCCTTGCATTTCTTTTTCTTTGGGATGGTTTTGGTCTGCCTCCTGTAAAATGTTATGAACCTCTGTCCATAGTTCTTCAGGCACTCTGTCTGTCTATTAGATCTAATCCCTTGAATCTATTCATCATGTTACCTCCACTGTATAATCATAAGGGATTTGATTTAGGTCATACCTAAATGGTCTAGTGATTTTCCCTACCACCTTCAAGTTAAGCCTGAATTTTGCAATAAGGAGCTCATGATTGGAGCCATAGTCAGCTCCAGGTCTTGTTTTTGCTGACTCTATAGAGATTTTCCATCTTTAGCCACAAAGAATACACTCAATTGGATTTTGGTATTAACCATCTGGTGATGGCCATATGTACAGTCATCTCTTGTGTTGTTGGAAGACAGTGTTTGCCATGACCAGTGTGTTCTCTTGACAAAACTCTGTTAGCCTTTGCCCTACTTCACTTTGTACTCCAAGGCCAAACTTATGTGTTACTCCAGATATCTCTTGACTTCCTACTTAAGCATTTCAATCCCCTATGATGAAGAGAACATCTTTTTTGGTGTTAATTCTGAAGGTCTGGTAGCTCTTCATATATCTGGTCAACTTCAGCTCCTTTGGCGTTAGCAGTTGAGGCAGAGTCTTGGACTACTGTGATGTTTTGCCTTGGAAATGAATGGAGATCATTCTGTCATCTTCGAGGTAACACCCAAATATTGCATTTTGGACTCTTTTGTTGACTACGAGGGCTACTCCATTTCTTCTAAGGGCTCCTTGCCCACAGTAGTAGATATAATGGTCATTGGAATTAAATCTGCCCATTCCCATCCATTTTAGTTCACTGATTTCTAAGATGTCGATGTTTACTCTTGCCATCTCCTGCTTGACCACGTCCAATTTACCCTGATTCATGGACCTAACATTTCAGGTCCCTGTGCAATATTGTTCCATACAGCCTCAGGCTTTACTTTCACCAGCAGACAGCCATAACCAAGTGTCCTTTCCACTTCGGCCCAGCCTCTTCATTCTTTCTGGAGCTATTAGTAATTGTCCTCTGCTTTTCCCCAGTAGCATATTGGACACTTTCTGACCTGGAGGCTCTTATTCCAGTGTCACTTTTTTTTGCCTTTTCATATTGTTTATGGTGTTCTGGTGGCAAGGATACTGGAGTGGTTTGTCATCTCCTTCTCCAGTGGACCACATTTTGTCAGAACTCTTCACTATGACCTGTCTGTTTTGGGTGGCCCTGCATGGCATGGCTCATAGCTTAATTGGGTTATGCAAGCCCCTTCGCTCTGACAAGGCTGTGATCCACGAAGGGGTTGGTACAATTAAGATGACAAGTTGTGAATAAACATTGGTGAGGGGACTTCTATAACACTGCAAAAGTAATTCACTACTGATATCTGACCTGTCGAGCCCGTAATCCTGGAAAATCTGTTTTTGTCCCCAGAGGCCTCAGACCTTCTCCCTCTGGACCTGATGGCACGTGCAGCTGGGTTCATTCAAATGCCTCTCAGGAATGGTTGTCAGTATACTCTTGTTGTGTGTACGTCTTCCAGACCAGTTGCAGTCTTCCCCTGCTGCAAGGCTGAGGCTCTCAGAGTGGCAAAGAAATTGTTAGAAAATGTGTTTTCCACTTGGGGTATACCTTCCACAATCTTCAGTGATGGAAGCATCCACTTTGCTGGGAAAATCATACCAGCCTGACCCAATTCCTTGCAAATTTCACTTGGAATTATCACTGTCCCTTTCACTTGCAATCATCAGGCAAGGTCGCAAGCAGTTTGTGCCCAGACAGGATTTGTTTTCATCTGTGGAGGTTCTCACTCGCCATTAGGCCTATGAGTGCCTAGTTGTTGCTACCTGACCGGGCCCTGACTGCACCCCTAACTGTCCACTCTCAAGGTGAGATGCCTCACTGGTCAGCTCCCCTGGATTTACATTGCTCGATCAGACAGGACCTACTCAGGGGTCTTCATGGTTCAGAGTTTGCTTCCTCTGGCAGGTCCCCACCTCCCTGGCTCAGGATCAGTGCTGGGAGTAAGATCAAGAACCTCTCCTTAACTCTTGAAGATACTGCAGAATCTACCAACAAAGATTCTATACTTGCTGCCAAGATTGTTCTGGTTGTAGGACAGTCCCTGTTATCTTTTAACTGAAGAAGGACGTGTCTGTGCTGTGGCCAGTTACCCCCTGCTGCACTTGGATTGATCCTTCTGGGGAAGTTGCGACTCAGCTACATAATACCACTGAACAAGCTACTTGGCTGAAGAAAGAGCATCCCTTGGTGGGCCTTTCTTTGACTTACGTGATTTGATTGGCTTTGGACTTAGGGCCATGGCTCCAAACTACACTGCGGACATTATCTTGCTTATAATAATCACAGGAGTCTCTGTGGTGCACTGTATTCTCTCAAACGCTTCAAATGTTGTGTTGTAGCTATAAACCACCAAATAAATAACCTCCCTAAGTCTGGAACATCAGAAAATGAATGAACAGAATGACCAATTTAAAAAAAAAATGTAAATATGAATTTGAGACCTATGAAAACCACAGTGACTCAGCAAAAAATCAGTCATAACCTGTGACCCCCACACAAGGATCAGCAAAACCTGTAAAGACTTTAGAAGAAAATCTGGAGGTGACACTGATATCAGTGCAATTCCTATGAAGTTACCAACAGTATTTTTCACAGAGCTAGAACAAATAATTTCACAATTCGTATGGAAATACAAAAAACCTCAAATAGCCAAAGCAATCTAAAGAAGAATGGAACTGGAGGAATCAACCTGCTTGACTTCAGGCTCTACTACAAAGCCACAGTCATCAAGACAGTATGGTACTGGCACAAAGGCAGAAATATAGATCAATGGAACCAAATAGAAAGTCCAGAGATAAATCCATGCACCTATGGACACCTTATCTTTGACAAAGGAGGCGAGAATATACAATGGAGTAAAGACAATCTCTTTAAAAAGTGATGCTGGGAAAACTGGTCAACCACTTGTAAAAGAATGAAACTAGAACACTTTCTAACACCATACACAAAAATAAACTCAAAATGGATTAAAGATCTAAATGTAAGACAGAAACTATAAAATTCCTAGAGGAAAACATAGGCAAAACACTCTCTGACATAAATCACAGCAGGATCCTCTATGACCCATCTCCCAGAGTAATGGAAATAAAAGCAAAAATAAACAAATGGGACCTAATTAAACTTAAAAGCTTTTGCACAATGAAGGAAACTGTAGGCAAGATGAAAAGACAGCCTTCAGAATGGGAGAAAGTAATAGCAAATGAAGCAACTGACAAATAATTAATCTCAAAAATATACAAGCAACTCCTGCAGCTCAATTCCAGAAAAATAAATGACCCAATCAAAAAATGGGCCAAAGAACTAAACAGACATTTCTCCAAAGAAGACATCCAGATGGCTAACACATGAAAAGATGCTCAACATCACTCATTATCAGAGAAATGCAAATCAAGACCACAATGAGGTACCATTTCACACCAGTCAGAATGGCTGTGATCTGAAAGTCTACAAGCAATAAATGCTGGAGAGGGTGTGGAGAAAGGGGAACACTCTTACACTGTTGGTGGGAATGCAAACTAGTACAGCCACTATGGAGAACAGTGTGGAGGTTCTTTAAAAAACTGGAAATAGAACTGCCTTATGACCCAGCAATCCCACTGTTGGGCATACACACCGAGGAAAGCAGAATTGAAAGAGACACGTGTACCCCAATGTTCATCACAACACTGTTTACAATAGCCAGGACATGGAAGCAACCTAGATGTCCATCAGCAGACGAATGGATAAGAAAGCTGTGGTACATATACACAATGGAGTATTACTCAGCCATTAAAAAGAATACATTTGAATCAGTTCTAATGAGGTGGATAAAACTGCAGCCTATTATACAGAGTGAATTAAGTCAGAACAAAAAACAGCGATACAGTATACTAACGCATATATATGGAATTTAGAAAGATGGTAACGATGACCCTATATGCGAGACAGCAAAAGAGACATAGATGTATAGAACAGTCTCTTGGACTCTGTGGGAGAAGGCGAGGGTGGGATTATTTGAGAAAATAGCATTGAAACATGTATATTACAATATGTGAAATAGATCGTCAGTCCAGCTTTGATGCACAAGACAGGGTGCTCAGGGCTGGTGCACTGGGATGACCCTGAGGGATGGGATGGGGAGGGTGGTGGGAAGGGGGTTCAGGATGGGGAACACATGTGCACCCATGGCTGATTCATGTCAACGTATGCCAGAAACCACTACAATATTGTAAAGTAATTAGCCTCCAATTAAAATAAATAAATTAAAAAATTTTTTATCACATTTCCCAGTTAAACTGAAAGTCTCATCTAAAGGGGGGGAATTGTTTAGAAAGAGACAACAGGTTCCAAATGGAGTCACTTGTGCTAAGCAAATATCAGCAAACTACTTAATAACTAACTTAATTACAGATTCAGCTTCTCCCAGGAGTGGAATCTTAAAGCAGTCCATCTGGAATCCCTCGGTCTGGGGTGAGGTGATCTGCCTACTAGACACTGGAGGTCCCCTAGGGGAAGGTGACCTTGCCACAGAGGACCTCCTCTCTGCTAGTCACTTCTGTGTCATGCCACCTTCTGCCTGTCAACAGCTTTCTTTCTGTACAGTGCCTCAGAACTCCTAGTATTGGCCCAACTCATGAATCACTGAATAAAGCCAGTTGGATCTTTAAAATTTACTCAGTTGAATTGTGGTTTTTTAACAGCATGTAAATGGTTTGCTACGCAAAAGTTACCATCAGAATCTTACTTTGGCTTGCTGATCCATTTCAAGTGAATTTGTTTGACATTTGTTTGAGCAGTGATGAACCAAGGCCCTTCTGTGTGTGCAGTCCAATGTCTCGTGAGACAGGAGGCCTCGTCCGTGATGGAATGGGCCATCCCCAACTTTGTGTGAGTGTCAGCTATGGCTCGCTCCAGTCCTTCGGGATGGTTTGTGCTTCTGCCTCTGGTAACTCACTGCGTACACTCATTGATCAGCACTCAGTTAACTCTTCAAGGGGGACGCGCGTCAGCATCTGGCACGCCCTCTGTGCAGCCCCCCCTCCCAAGCCCCTTTCTGTGAGCTCCCGCCACCCTGCTCTCCTTGACTCCTGCTGAGTCTGCTCTGCTCAAGGAGACACAGGCTCTGCCTGGGCCCCACCACGTACCCTGCCCTGGAAACCCTCCTAAAGCCAGAAGCCCGTCTGGTGCAGGGCTTACCTCTTTGTTTTCTTTCCATGATGGCTCACCTCATTACCTGATGTTCTGTTCTGCTTTTTGGTTGTTCCTAGCATGAGGGTAAGTCTATTTGGTGGTGGTTTAGTTGCTCAGTCCTTTCCGACTCTTGCAACCCCAAGCCTGCCAGGCTATTCTCCCCATAGAACCTCCCAGGCAAAAATATTGGAGTGGGTTGTCATTTCCTTCTCCAGAGGATCTTCCCAACCCAAGAACTGAACCCAGGTCTCCTGCATTGCAGGTGGATTCTTTACTTACTGAGCTAGGGATCTATTTCCTATAGCTTCATTTTGACTACATGTAAAACACTTACATGTTGAAATATAATGTAAGTGATATAATGGGCTAGGCATTTTGGTTAAATTAGTAAAGGTACCTTGGTTTAACTCACACAATAACAGCAAAAGATTATTGGGTGGCCTAACAGAGCAAAATTCAACTCTCTGCTGTTTATTAGACATAAGTTGAATAAGGAGATTCAGAAAGTTCAAAATCAAGGTTACAGACAAAGACATGCCAAGTCAATACAAACAGCAAGAAAGCAGGACTTAGGGTCTTGATGGTGGGAGTAGCCATGGTGGGTCCTCTTCCCATCTCTCAGTCTTTCCACATCACTGCTCACCAGACACAATTTCAGCTGCTGGTGCAGCATTTCTTTGCACAGTGGGTTTCTGTGGATTCAGAGTCTCGTTCCTCTTGTGGCAGTCCAGAGTGCTAGAGAATTAACACCCTCTGGGATGTGTCCTCAATCGATCAATGATGGGAATTGGTGTATGTATTTGCCAGCACCCTCTTTACTTGGAGGGGATAACCCTGAGGCACTGACAACTGGGGTTGCCAAGGGGAATAAAGCTGTGGAGGCAGGACAGTAAAAAGCTTTAACCATGACTCATGGGCTGTCCACCCACCCCTGACACCCTTCCCACCTCCACGAGTTTCCTTCACTCAAATAGACCACTTACACCTGAACCCTTATCTCAGAATTTACTGCAAGGGAACCCAAATGAAGAGGTAATCAGAAAAGGCAGAACTAGCGCTTCCCTGGTAGTCCAGTGGTTAAGACTCTGTGCTTCCAATGCTTGGGTTCAATCCTTGATTGGAGAGTCAAGATTCCACATACCGCACGGTGTAGACGAACATAAATAAATAAACAAATACTCTCATTCATCAAAGCATTAAAAAAGAGAGAGAGAAAAGGGAGACTCCAGGCTCCCCAAACAAACCAAAACACAACCAATTTAACATCACTAATGCAACAATTAAAATCTGTAAAGAAGGTGATACAGTTATGAAGACACTCGACATCAGAGCAGTAACTTTTATGAAGCAGAAACCAGAGGAGAAAGAGACCACAATGCATTCATAACAGGAAAGTTTTTCTCAGCTGAAGAAAGGTTAAGCAGACAAACAGTTAATAAGAACATAAACTGCCTAGGCAGCAAACTCAGAGGTTAAGTCTTAGAGAGACATACAGGGCTATAAAATCAAACCGCAGGGAATATACCCTCTTTTCAAGTACGAGTAGAACTTAAAAACTGACCATATTTTAGGACATGCAAAAACATCTTCAGTAGCTCCCCAAAATAAAGTAATATGAATGGGACTTAAGACCATAATACAATAACATAAAAATAAACAACACAGTTTTAAAAGTCCTCCCACAATTTGGAAACCAGCTTAAGGCAGTAAGCCAGGGCAACTGCAAGACCCGTGTACTTGTTTTCTTCCTGCCAGGGGTCACTGGCTATCGAACAGCTCTTGGTTCAAAGGAGAAATAATAAACTAAGTTTCAGAATTTCTAGAAAATCACAATAATAGAAACACATCAGAGTCTAAAATTTATAGCAGCAAATACTCTTTACAAAGAAAATAAAAAAGAAAATGCAGAAATAGTTGGCCAATTTGAAAAAACTAGAAAGGACAACAAAGTAACTGGCAATAAAGAAGTGATCAATGACAGTAAAGCAGAAATTAAAGATTTGGAAATAAGGTCCACAGCAGAATTGAATAAGAAAAATATAAAGCTTACCCTTTGAAAAGAATAGCAACAAAATTGACAAGCCCCAGTCAGCTTAATAAAATAAATGAAGAAGGAGAAAAAGCACGAGTACACAAAATAAAAGGTGACAACAAGAAAATTGTTATCAAAAGAGAGGAAATAGAAATCACACATTTAATCAGAATCTTCTGCAAGTAAGTTTGACAACTTAAATAAAATGGGTAACTTTTTAGGAAATATAATATACCAAAGCTGATATAGGATAATCAGACCAATTTCTATAGAAGAAACAGAGAAAGTAGTGAAAATTTTTCCTTAAAGAAGAAAAAATTCTTCTTGAAGTACCACGACCAGTGGATTCTTAGGAAAATTCTGCAAAAGCATTAAAAATCAGATAATTGCAGTGCTACCTAAATTATTCCAGAATGTTAAGCAGGAAGGACATGAAGCAATGATGATATGGATCCCAAACCTGGACAAACATGATATGAAAAAGAAATGACTCACATGTGGATTTCAATGCAAAAATATCAAAGTAATGGTGAACAGAATCCAATAGCTCAGGTAAATATGAATTCACTGTGACCAAATGGTACATATTTCAGAAATGCAAAAGTGATTCAATATCAGGGACCCTATTAATATAACTCAATATATTAATATTGTTAAAGAGAAAAATCCTATTATCTTGATAGATGCCAAAAAGGTATTTAACACAATTCAATACCCATTTGTGACTTAAGACAGAATAATAACTCATATCAAAAGGCAGCTTCTTTCATACAAATGGCAAGTAGGCATGTGAAAAGATGCTCAACAAAATAATAATCAGAGAAACGAAAATCAAAACTGCAAGGTACCATCTCACACTGGTCTCAGTGGCAATAGTTAAAAAGTCTACAGATAATAGATGGTGGAGAGGGTATAGAGAACAGGGAACTGTCCTGCAGTGTTGAGGGGAATGTAAATTGGTGCTGCTACTAGGAGAACAGTACGGAGTTTCCTCAGAATATGAAAACTAGAGCTACCATATGATCCTGCCACCCCACTCCCGGATGTACACTCAGACAGACTTGTGATTCAAAGAGATATGCGCACCTCTGTGTTCACAGCAGCAAAGACACGGGAGCAGCCTAAATGCCCTTCAAAAGATGGGTGCGTAAAGATGTGCTTACCTATATACAGTGGAAGACTACGCAGCCACAGAAAGAAGGAAATAATGCTATTTGCAGCAACACGGATGGACCTGGAGATGATCATACCAAGTGAAGTAAGTCAGAAAGAGAGACAAATGCTGTATATCACTTATATGTGGAATCTAATATATGACACAAAATGGCCTATCTACAAAACAGAAAGAGACTCACGGATGTAGAGAACCGATGTGGTTGCTAAGGAGGAGAGTGGAGGGGAAAGGATGGACTAGGAATTTGGGGTTGGTGGATACAAACTACTATATGTAGGATGGATAAACAACAAGATCCTACTGTATAGCACAGGGAATCATCTCCAATCTCCTGGGACAAACTATAATGGAAAAGAATATAAAAAAGGATGTATATATTATATAACTGAGTCACGTTGTTATACATCAGAGATTGGCACAACACTGTACTTCAACTTTTTTAAAAAGGCAGTTTATTATTTCACAGGGGAACTTTAGAGGGATTTCCACCAAGAAAGGCAAGGATGCCTACTATCTCTACTATTATTTAACATTAAACTGGAGGCACTAAAGCAATTCAGTTAGAAGCACAACAATTGGAAGGGGACTTATGAGTGACACGTATGTCTGCAAAACCAAAACAATTGATGGTAAATGCTACTACACAAAATAGAAAGATATATATTGTAGGATCAATAATCCTCACATATACAAGCTAGTCTTTTAGCAGACACGATGAAAGAGCAAATATATGCAGTTACAACATCAGAAATGTAATACACTAGCTAGGAATAAACCTACCCAATGGTGACTACAGCCATGAAATTAAAAAACACTTGGTCCTTGGAAGAACAGCTATGACCAGCCTAGACAGCCTATTAAAAAACAGAGACATTACTTTGCTGACAAAGGTTTGTCTAGTCAAAGCTATGGTTTTTCCAGTAGTCATGTATGGATGTGAGAGTTGGACTATAAAGAAAGCTGAGCACCAAAGAACTGATGCTTTTGAACTGTGGTGTTGGAGAAGACTCTTGAGAGTCCCTTGAACTACAAGGAGATCCAACCAATCCATCATAAAGGAAATCAGTCCTGAAAATTCATTGGGAGGACTGACGCTGAGGCTGAAACTCCAATACTTTGGCCACATGATGCAAAGAACTGACTCATTTGAAAAGACCCTGATGCTGGGAAACATTGAAGGCGGGAGGAGAAGGGGACAACAGAGGATGAGATGGTTGGATGGCATCACCGATTCTATGGACATAAGTTTGAGTAAGCTCTGGGAGTTGGTGATGGACAGGGAAGCCTGGCATGCTGTAGTCCATGGGGTCTCAAAGAGTCAGACACGAGTAAGCGACTGAACTAAACTGAAACCTACCCAAAAAGTCAAAACTCACATGAGGAAAACTAAAACAAAGTCGGACAAATAAATATCAACATATGTGCATTGTGTTGACTTTCTCAAATTTAATTTATAATTTATTGATATCTCAATAAAATACCATGTTTTTTTCTGAGGTTAAGCAAGTTGCTTTTAAATTTGATTTGGAAGACTAAGTGATCTAGCATGAAGATCTAAATAAATGATATTAAGTAGAGAGCAATTTTGGAGGACTAACCCTTTCATGTATTAAAGCATAATAATAATTAGTAAGACTGAAAACTGTGTCATAAACTGTGTTATTCATGCATGGGTAGACAGACAAGAAAACAGAAGAAAAAATTCAGAAACATAGCCAATTGCAAATGGATGTTTAGAGAGCTGGCAGTGGAAGAGAAAACAACGGACAGGACAAAGTTACTCTTGGTTTTAAAGAAGCAGAACAAAGCATTGGCTCTGGGGATGCGGGAGAGGATGGTTGCCCCTTGGGTTTCTGGCTCATGTGACGGGCGGGTGGTAAAAGGTAACACAAGGAGTTACACTGCCTGGTGCCCATTCCTGTTACCTTTGGTACACTGGGAATGCAGAAAAAGTTCTCTTATTATTATTACAATTAAAAACCCCTGCAATAATAGAAGGCACAATGCAACCTATCATTGTGCTGTGTTGATTCCTTGTGAATGATGGGAAGTCTTGTGAGTCCTCAGTTTATCACCTGCTATTCACCACATCTGTGGTGCCGATATGAGTAATTTCCGAGTCAGGTATGGGGTGTCTTGGCAAGCATTTGCCTATTTTCAGCTTCTGACACTTTCTGGAACTCTGTGGGCTTCTGGGTAGCCAGGAGACCCTCCTTAGCTGCCCCCCTGTCTCCTTGCTGGCTTGGGTTGTGAGTGTTCACTTCCTAACTGGTTTCACTTCCTCCTCCCTGGCTTCATCAACCGTTCTGTGGTCAGAGTGATGCTTGTAAATCAGTCTTGCCACTCCCTCCTTAAAGACCCTTCAGTGACTCCCCTTGGTCTTTAGGATGAAGTCCCCACTTGTGGCTTAGAAAGTGCCAGAGCATTCAACTCGGAAGCCTTGTTTTCTGAAACGTTATGTTGCCCTGCTTTGCTCTGGTGTGACCGCACAATTCCTCTGTCTACAATGACTCCTAATTCTTTGGCTGGCAGCGCAGATGTCACCTCCTCCAGGAAGTTTTCTTGGCATTCTGGCTGTGGTTTCGAACTGACAGTCCAAGCATCCACAGCTCTGCTTGCACCCATTGAAATATATCCCTCCCCTTGTCTTCCATCTCCCCACAAGGTAGAGCCCCTCTCGGGAGGAACCATGGCCCTGACATTACTGGTTCTCCAGCCTGTAACCCAGTGCTCAGCATATAATGGCCTTCGGTGCTTGTTCAGCTTGAGGAGGAGGAAGGGCACAGCCTGTTCATGCTCATTCATGTCTGATCCTGCTCAAGACATGGTCTCTTCCCTCCTCAGTCTCTAAACATCCTGGAAGTTCTAAAGCTGGTGTATCTGTCTCATGGCCATGCAATTACTAATTGGAAATTGTTAGTGCCTAGCTCATGCTGCTGGCACCTTCCAGCTAATCGCACTTGGGTCCCTGGACATTTCACATTCTCAGTGAATCGCTATACTTTGTAAGAAATCTGAAAATCATCAATATTGTCTAGTTTCTTAAGCAGTTCTTTTTTACACAGAGTTGGCTCATTTCAAGCCCTTAAGAGATGGGAATAAAGTAGCTTGCGGAAACAATGATTAACACAGGGGACTCTATCTTTTTATCTTCACAAGCTTATTAATTGCAAGATAAACTTGAAGCAGCTCTGGACTTCTTGGCCACCTGCATTATTTAGGAAGGGAAATGAATGAATGGTTACTTTAACTTTTGGTAAATGAGAGAAATGAAGACACATTTCCTCTTCAATAATAACGTAAGAGGAAAAAGGAGGTGGCAAACTTCCAATTGGTACAGAGAAAGATTAAACCCTGTTTCACTTGGAAGAACTACAGATTCCAACTGAATTCAGATATTCATTGGTGTTGTTAATTCAAAGCCACATCTTCTTTAAAACATCACTGTTTTGATGATGTACTGAGCTTTTGTTTTCTTTGCCTTTTCCTCATTAGGAATTGGGATGGATATTCTGTTTGCCTTTCCAGAACTTTTTCTCCCCCACCTTATTCTCCACTCCTGGAGGCTGAGTAGGCATGGATTGCATCGGCAAGTTCCCTTGCCTGTGAGTCCTGGTTGGATCTGGACTGTGGGATACACTCGATAGACAGAAGTACAGAAGAGAGAGTCCAGGCATGGTTTGGCAGGAGCTATGTTTCTCTCTCCAAGGTCACATCTCCTGTCCATCACCTTCAGTGACATCTAGAACTCTTGCTAGCTTGTGGTATCTGCTCCTTCCCCTGTCCTCAGAAACTGAGGAATGGGAAGGATTCACCCCGTTGCTGGCCCTGGGCTTATTACCTTCCTTAAACCCTGCCCTTACTTTGTTAATAATCCTTGCATTAAAATTTCCATAAATCATTCATTTGGGACACTGGCTGACAAAAGCAACAGAGATCTTTTTGCATGAGAAGCATAATTCCAGAACACCAGCTGTCTGTAAATCACTTACTCCAAGTCCCTCCTTGTACAGAGACTGCAGATCACAGAGAAAGGGCGACTTGCTTGATGCCACACAGCCGTGCATGACACAGCCAGAGACTGGAATGCACGGCGCTTCTCTTTTCAGATCTACACTCCCTTCAGACCTTGGCAAGGATCAGACAGGAATTCTTCAAGAAAAAAAAAAAAATTATAGACCAACATCCCTGATGAACACAGATGCAAAAACCCTCAATAAGATATTAACAAAATTAATATATACCATGATCAGTTGGGTCTTATCCTGTGGATGCAAGGACTGTTCAAAATCTGCCAATCAGTCAATGTGACGCATCGCAAAGCAAGAATAAAAATATTATGATTATGTTAATAGATGCAGAAAATACTTTTGACAAAATTCAACATTCATTTTTGATTAAAAAAACTCTCAACAAAGTGAGTATAGAGGGAACATACATCATAATAACGGTCATATATGACAAACCCATAGCCAGCCAACATCACACTCAACAATGAAAAGCTGAAAGCATTTCCTCTAAGATCAGGAACAAGACAAGGATGCCCACTCTCACCAGTTTTATACAACACAGTTTTGAAAGTTCTAGCAGAATAATCGGAGAAGAAAAAGAAATGAAAGGGATCCAAATTGGCAAAGAAGCAAAATGCACTGTTTGCAGATGACATGGTACTATACATAGAAAATCCTGAAGACTCCATCAAAAAACTGTTAGAACTCATACATGAGCTTTCATATTAGTAAGGAAAATCATCACTACTGTAATAGTTAGCTGTTGCTGAGGGCTTCCTGTATGTCAAGCTCCGAGCTTAGTGTACACATGTATCCTCATTAGTTCTCAAGACTGCTTTTGCTGATGCTATAGATGAGGAAGCTCAGAGATGAAACTGCTTGTCCCCATCATGTGGCTTGGGGTAGTGTGACAGAGCTTTCACATCTGAGTCTTTCTTTCTGATTCCAAAGTCACATCCTAACCACCCTGTCACATGCTTCTTACCAGAACCTGTTCTGTGGGTTGGATCTGAAAGCAGAGCAATGTCTAAAAGGCCAGGCCGGATGCCAAAGCTGCTTAATCCCGAGAGAGCAGCTGTGAGGGCAGCAAGTTCACTCTGTAGGCAGGTGTGCAGTTCCCACCACTAATGCTATTCGGCACCGATGCCCCAACAATGTTCTGCCGGGATAAATCATTCTATAAAGGTTGCCCTTCTCTGGCAGGAGCCCACTGTGGGCTGACAGCTGAGCTGCTATCGGGAAGTTGCTGGGAGATGCTCAGAGGGTGGCCTACAGGTTTGGGAGCCAGACTGGAGTCCAGAGTCCTAACTGGAAAACTATAGGATCTTGGGAACTAGGGACTAGGGAAGTCAGGAGCACTTGGATATGACTCAGCCAAGAACTGTGTCCCACCCTGGGCAGCCTCAGGGTCATAGACAGCAACTGTCCATGCCTAATTTTGAAATGATCAGATGAGTTCTTGCCTAAGAATGAAAATCTGATAAAAGCAAGGAAGTGGAAAAGACAAAATAAATCCTCCCAGCTCAGGACCATCTGCCATGTTGGCCCCAGGAGCCCATGGTCTGGGAAGTCTGTGTCCTTGGATAGATGTTCCAGATGGAATCCACCTGGAAGGCCACTGCTGTGCCCCTTTGGGGCCACAACTGGTCCTGTTGCTGATGGGCCCCTGGGGACGCCGAGAGCAGCAGGGGAGTGCCCTGGTCCCCAGGACACACCCTTGGCTCTTGCTCAGACCCTCACCTGCCGTGTCATCTCGCAGATGACATTTCTTCTATGCTCCAGTTTCCTCCTCTGGATGAGGGGGCGTGTAATAAATTTGTCCCATGGGTCTGAAGATTTCTCTGTGCCCAGTCTCACTGCAGCTGGACTTCTGCTGGGCACTTGCTGGGCACCTGGGCGCCTTTCTCACCCCGCACCAGGGCCCTCCCTCTTCTCATCTTCACCAGGCAGAGTCTCCCATGGGAGAGCATTCTGGCGACAGATGACTCAGAGCCACAGTCTCCAGGGCTGTGGAGACAGCATTCCCGCACGTCGGAAACTCCGTCTCAGAGTAGACTGGTGGAACCCAGGAACTCCCAGAGGTCACCTTCTAGAGACAGGGTCCCCTCCCTGCCTTCTCTGAGCTTTTCTGGGTCTCACTGTCTGTGGGTGCCCTCATGGGCTAATCCCCAAGGCAAGGAAGCATTTTGATGAAGTCATGCCATTGCTCACTAGGGAAATAACTGCATGTTCCATTCTGAGTCCCACTTACCGCTCCAGGTTTCCAAAGAAGCGAAGAGGGTGACATCACCCTCCTCTCCCGTCCCTTCTCAGCCAGTCTCTGATTTCCCCGATGCTACCAGCTTGTCTGTCTTCTGCCCTCAGGCCTGGGCTGGACCACCCACCCCCTCTGCCCGCAGACCTGCCCCTGAGAGTAATTTCTCCCTCCCACACTGGCCACCCCTTCTTCCCAGCTGCTCTGAGCTGCCTCCTTGGAAAGCTCCCGTCCTCCACTTGGCTGGGCATTTGCCCATCAGGCTCTGACTGAGCAGGTCCTTCTGGAATTTTCTCCCTGGGGTGATCTGTCTCATTGCCTAAAGGCTGAGCAGGGCAGACGGAGGGTGCGGGCAGGAGACCAGGTCCAGAAATGCAGGGTCCACCCAGATTCAGCCACAAGATCGAGCCCATGCTCCTGGGCTCCCCGTCCATCCTGGGGTTCCCCTGGAGCCTGGGCACGAATCAGATCACCCAGCCTGCCCTGAATCCCCTTTAAGAATGGGCTTCTTAGTAAGTAGGAAGCTGTTCCAAAAACACCTGGAAACAGAAATGTCTCTTCTCTGCCCCGAGGGCCTGCCGCGGGAACAAGGAAATAATTGGATCCAGGAAGATGGGGAAAGCTGGACTCTCAGCACTGACGCAGTCAGGCGACTCCAGGGCCCCCGGAGGCTGTGGCCAGAGCCGAGGCCAGGAAGGCTTCCCTGGAGCCCTTCTGTTGGCCCCTCTGAGACCTTCTCGGTCTCCTAGAGCCCTGGGCCTTCCATCGTGGACCCTCAGGTCCTTCCTCTGAGTTCCTTGCAACAGAACCTCATGCGAAGAGTTGACTTATTGGAAAAGACTCTGATGCTGGGAGGGATTGGAGGCACGAGGGGAAGGGGACGACCGAGGATGAGATGGCTGGATGGCATCACTGACTCGATGGACGTGAGTCTGAGTGAACTCCAGGAGTTGGTGATGGACAGGGAGGCCTGGCGTGCTGCGATTCATGGGGTCGCAAAGAGTCGGACACGACTGAGCGACTGAACTGAACACTGGCCACCTAGGCTCCAGTCTCACTGCCCCTGAGGCTCTTTCTCTCACCGAGCACTCACTGAGAGCCTGTCTGCAGCTGACAGTGAGGGAGACACATTCATGGTCTAAGCTGGGACATTTGCAGAGAAAGATGAGACACTATTAGTAACTTGCTGGGCTCACAGGGGTAAACTGGGCCCAGGAAGCTCATTCAGACCTGCCTCCTGCACTCAGGCCGATGTGCTGTGGGCGGAAAGGCGGCTGCGAGGCTGCACGAAGAGTGATGTGTGGGAAGGAGCAGTGTTAATGGCGGAAGGGAGCTTGCAGGGCTGGCAAGGAGGCCTGGCCAAGGGGCACACATGGGGAGCGGCGCTGTAAGGGTCGGGGGGCTGGGCTTCCCAGTTGGTGAGGTTGGAGGTGGGGGTGGAGTACATTCCAGCAGGGAAAGAGAGGTGGGCTATGCACACTTTGAGTGCATCAGGGCCCTGGAGGAGGTTCCATGTGGAGGAGAGCCGAGGTTGAGACCTCGAAGGTGGGGATGGGGGCATGCAGAGGGGTGCTTACAGGCTTAGAAGTAAGCACAGAGGGCACAAACTCGCTGATTTAAGAATGAGGATAATGTGATGCAGCCTCTTTACCATCAGGCTTAATCTTTCTGGACTCAGTTTCTTCTTCTGGAAAATGGTCCCTCACCCCCAGTGAGAACCACCAAGCACAATTGGGAAAGTCTACTCATCTCACATGCTAGTACAGCAATGCTCAAAATTCTCCAAGCCAGGCTTCAGCAATACGTGAATCGTGAACTCCCTGATGTTCAAGCTGGTTTTAGAAAAGGCAGAGGAACCAGAGATCAAATTGCCAACATCCTCTGGATCATGGAAAAAGCAAGAGAGTTCCAGAAAAACATCTATTTCTGCTTTATTGACTATGCCAAAGCCTTTGACTGTGTGGATCACAATAAACTGTGGAAAATTCTGAAAGAGATGGGAATACCAGACCACCTAACCTGCCTCTTGAGAAATCTGTATGCAGGTCAGGAAGCACCAGTTAGAACTGGACATGGAACAACAGACTGGTTCCAAATTGGAAAAGGAGTACGTAAAGGCTGTATACTGTCACCCTGCTTATTTAACTTATATGCAGAGTACATCATGAGAAACGCTGGACTGGAAGAAACACAAGCTGGAATCAAGATGGCTGGGAGAAATATCAATAACCTCAGATATGCAGATGACACCATCCTTATGGCAGAAAGTGAGGAGGAACTAAAAAGCCTCTTGATGAAAGTGAAAGTGGAGAGTGAAAAAGTTGACTTAAAGCTCAACATTCAGAAAATGAAGATCATGGCATCTGGTCCCATCACTTCATGGGAAATAGATGGGGAAACAGTGGAAACAGTGTCAGACTTTATTTTTGGGGGCTCCAAAATCACTGTAGATGGTGATTGCAGCCATAAAATTAAAAGACGCTTACTCCTTGGAAGGAAAGTTATGACCAACCTAGATAGCATATTAAAAAGCAGAGACATTACTTTGCCAATTAAGGTCCATCTAGTCAAGGCTATGGTTTTTCCAGTAGTCATGTATGGATGTGAGAGTTGGACTGTGAAGAAGGCTGAGTGCTGAAGAATTGATGCTTTTGAACTGTGGTGTTGGAGAAGACTCTTGAGAGTCCCTTGGACTGCAAGGAGATCCAACCAGTCCATTCTAAAGGAGATCAGCCCTGGGATTTCTTTGGAGGGAATGATGCTAAAGCTGAAGCTCCAGTACTTTGGCTACCTCATGCGAAGAGTTGACTCATTGGAAAAGACTGTGATGCTGGGAGGGATTGGGGGCAGGAGGAGAAGGGGACGACCGAGGATGAGATGGCTGGATGGCATCACTGACTCGATGGACGTGAGTCTGAGTGCACTCCGGGAGTTGGTGATGGACGGGCAGGCCTGGCGTGCTGCGATTCATGGGGTCGCAAAGAGTCGGACATGACTGAGCGACTGAACTGAACTGACAAGAAGGCAAAAGCACAGCACAGGCGTCTGTCCCATTCTCCATTCCACAGCCCAAACCCAGCGTGGGTACCGAATGTAAGCTCATGCAACAAAGGATAAGTTTAGTATCAGGTGAGCAGGATGAACTGGGGGGCACCCTAGGGGCCCCTTTACCATCCTTAGGGTGTGCTTCAGCCATCCTCATGGGGTACTGAATGTAAGCTGATGCAACAAAGGATAAGTTAGCATCAGGTGAGCCGGATGAACTGGGGGTGCCCTCGGGGCCCCTTCACCGTCCTTGGGGTGTGCTTAGGCCATCCTCATGTCTGCTACTCCCCCCGTCTACCAGGGAGCAAGGCTTCCCTGCGAAGTGGGGCACGGAGTAATTTGTGAAGACCAGGGGCTAGAAGCTGGGGAAACTGTATGACATTCCCCGTTCCCACCCGCCCCCTCATCGTGCCCCTCTGCACCCATTCCTCCAACACTGCAGCAAGCCCTGCCTTAGGGCCTCTGCACCTGCCCTTTCTCCCGCCAGCGAGGTGCCCACCCATGCTTCGCTCTCTCTCTTCCTCCAGGTTTTTACTCAGATGTCACTGCAGCAAGAGGCCTTTCTTCATCACTCTACGTATGCTTCACCTCTTTCCATGGTTTTCTCCTAATCACTTAACAGCATGTAAGCGAACTCGGTATATTGTTCACGTATTTCGTTTATGGTCTGCCTCCTCCACTCTGATACAAACACCATGGAGGCAGGGATTCTTGTCCATTTTGCATCTGCTGTAACCCAGAGTCTAGAAGAGGGCTGACTCATTGAATAAATGAATCTCTCCTTTCTGGAGGATGTCACCAACTCAATGGACATGAGTGTGAGCAAGCCCTGGGTGATGGTGAAGGACAGGAAAGACTGGCGTGTTGCAGTCTATGGGGTTGCAAAGAGTCGGACACAACTGAGCAGATGAACAACAGCAACAGCTCCTTTCTGCTCCGGGATAGGGTACCCAAGGGAGTCATGAAATCCACACAAGGGCTACAATTTCACTTTCTTTTATTTGTGGCACTAGAAGACCAACAGTGGAGACAGTGTGATGTAAGAGTGACTGCCTGAGGCCCTCGCTGCCCAGGGAAGGTGAGGGGCCTTCATCAGACAACACACAGCAGTTCCTTCCTACCAGATGCCTGATCTGAAATCACTGAGAAACATACGAACCATCTCGCCCGCTGTATTTGTGGCTTCATTAAGACAGAAATTTTATTTCAGGAATTCCTCTTGATTTCTATTAACCTCTTAAAGAGCTTTCTCTACAGCCACAGTCGACCATCTGTGATAAATATCAGAGACTGGTGCCCTGTGCTGTGATTCTGGGCAAGCCACTCTTCTGCTGCGCAAACCATGGAGACCATGCCCACAGTGTGTACTCCCAGCACAATCCTGATCTGATGGGAGTGACCTTCAGATGCCTGGTCTCCTCCTTCCTGCCCTGGGGAGGATTTCTGAGGCTCCCAGGGCAGCCTCTGGGCTCCGTGCTCAGCCCTCCGTGGGAGAAGCCTGCACATCACAGCCTGCGGGGGGACAGCACACCACGTGGGCATGCCGTCCACTGCAAAGTCCTTCTGAATGCGTCACCGCCACCTTGGGAGAACTCAGACCTGCCTGATTGTACTCCGGGTAACTGTGGTCGACTTTTAATAGCTTACTTGGTCAGATCATGGTCTGCAGCCCTCCATGAGGTTTTTACCCCAAATGTTGGAGGAATAAGAATATAATACTTTCATTATTCAGTGAAGTCACATTTGAAAAAGCCTCTCAACTCTTTCTTCTTGCATCAAGTAGCAGATGACATTCAGGTTATTTCATTTACATACTTTCCCTGAATTCAGAAAGATTTTCAACAACTAAATGGTTTTAACCATCTACATGTGGTAAAAGTCTCAAAGATTCAAAATCAGCCTAAGGCATGATTCTTTCCACTCTGTCCATCAATGTAATTAAGCGTGATGGCCCAGCGTTTACAGTCCCATTAACCTGCCAACAAGAATAGTTTATTGGCAACTTTAAATATTCAGAGGCAAATACATTTCCTTGGCACAAGCCATGTGGCAGAGCAGTACCCCCATCCGTTTTAACCACAATGCAGGAGCGGAAGTCAGAGGCAAATTTTGGCCTGGAGACAGGGGAGCTGCCCAATCCTGAAGCCCCCTGGGCGTGGCGCTCATCAGTGGTGGCTGCGGGCGTCCCTTGGGGGGTCTTTCTGCCACAACTGCATCTTGTCACTGACTCACACGAGCAAGGGCACCTGCGGTGAAGAAAGACCTACTGTTACTCAGGGATGTAGCGGAGCGCAGGGGCAAGCACCCGGGTGCTCCGAGGAGCTGTGCACCAGTCCCTCCTGGAAATAGTCCTCTGCCCTAACAGCCCCCAGTGTTTATACCGTACCCGTCCTACTTACAACCCCAGGGAGAAAGCTCTCAGAAACACAGACGTGCCTGAGTGATTTCAGTGACTGGCTCCTGCCTTCAGGAAAGAACAACAGGAACAACCGTAGGGTCAGATCTGCAGGCCCCTGGGCTTCTCCTAGGATCATCCGCTGCCCCCAGCCCTGCCCTCCTGGAACTCCCGCCCAGTCGTCTTTCTCTGCCTGGGGCATGTCTCTGTTGCAGATGCCTCCTTTTTTTTTTGCTGGAAAATGAGGACTCCTTCTTTAAGAATGTTCAGACCACCTGGAAGGAAAAAGCACTCTCACTCCAAGTCCTGGGGAGCCGATCCAGTCGCCCCCTGCCCCCGGGCTGTGGGTGACGTGGCCCACCACGGTTCCCCAGGTGCCCTGTCTCTCAGCTGGAGCAGGGGCTCCAGGCAGGGATCACGGCATCAACCCCCACCTCATCACAGGAGGCAGGGCGGGCCGGGCACCAGCAAGAGCAGGGGATCTCAGTGAGTGACTGCAAACCCACCCGTTCATCCTGCTGCTCTGGGTCCGGGTCTGCACCCTCCTGGGATGCCCAGCTGCAGAAAACGTGATGGCAGGATCTTGAAGGACCTATTTCCATACCTCTGAAGGCTAAGGTGAATAGCATTTTTAAGGAAAGTGACAGATTCACCTGTAACGGTGTGAAAGGAGATCTGGATTTCTCACCGTGGTTCTGCTGGATTCAGTACATTCTAAAAGGATCAGTGCTGGCCCCACTTTTCACTGAGTTATCAAAGCGAACATATAAGGACCCAAGTAGACCTCATGATGGTAACAACCATTTTAGGCACCATTTCCAGCCCTGCACAAATCTCATCTCAATAAGGCTTCAGCTCAACCAAATCACAACGCACTACTGCTTTCACTATGGGTACTGCCTCCGATACGAAGACAAGAGAACAGGGGTGCAGAGAGCGTGTCTCGACCCAGACCAAATACTAGCAAGTAGCAACCCCTGGCACCCCACTCCAGTACTCTTGCCTGGAAAATCCCATGGACGGAGGAGCCTGGTAGGCTGCAGTCCATGGGGTCGTTAAGAGTCGGACACGACTGAGTGACTTCACTTTCATTTTTCACTTTCATGCATTGGAGAAGGAAATGGCAACCCACTCCAGTGTTCTTGCCTGGAGAATCCCAGGGACGGTGGAGCCTGGTGGGCTGCCGTCTATGGGGTCGCACAGAGTTGGACATGACTGAAGCGGCTTAGCAGCAGCAGCAGCAATCCCCAGAAGGCTCATCTGAGTTGCCTGCATGGCTGCATGGGTGTTTCTGGCCCCTGCCTCCCAGGTCCTTCAACAGCCCCTCTGCTGCAGGCACCCCCATGCCATCTGAGAGGCGAGACGCTATGAGACCTGGATTTGCAGGCATGGAGGGAGGAGACAGGCCTGCTGATTTGGATGGAGCCCAGGGAACACACACTGTTGGTGTCAAGCAGTCTGACACCCAGGCCAGCTTAGGATGGAGACAGAATTGGGGGCCAGTGGCGTCTGGACGGAGCAGAGTCTGTCAGGGAAAGGTCACAGGACTGACTCCAGGGATGAGTGCAGCCTTGGGGAAAGGAAGAGGCACTGGAAAAAAGACTCAGAGCGTGGTTCAGAGGGGTGGGGGGAACGTGCAGGGTGCTTGCTCAGGGAGAGTGCAGACAAGGATGCGCATGGTGACTGCAAACAGCACCATGAGGTCCAGGGAACGGAGGGCAGGGAATGCTAAGAAACTTATTTTTAAAGAGTATGTTAGTTTTGTTTCTGATAGGTTTTTCTTCAAGTTCTAGACAACTTTAGAGGTGAGACACTTCTAACTTCAAAACAAAGGTTTTAACTGTCAGTCTGAAACAGCACAATGAGTTTGCCAGAACATCCAAGCAACAGAGAAAACAGTATGTGTGTTGGTGTGAAGAAAAACAGATTGAGCCTGTTATTGGAAAATGCAGCCAGCATCCTGTTAATAGTATGCTTATCCCGTTTACTGACCTTTGAAAACCTGTAGAATAAAGGGCAGTATTCTTGCATCCAAGGGTGCCAGCAGCGTTGTGACCTTGACAGGGGCAGTTCTGGGAGTGTCAGGGGGTGGAGGAGGGGAGTGGATGTTGGGGAAGTGCAGTTGTATGAACAGTCAGGACATCTAGAAGCTAAAGTGAAGGGGGGTGAGAGGAAAGAGCTAGGCAGAGGTGGCGTTGGGTCCTTGGGAGGGATTTTTTAAATGCATATTTACTATTATTGTTTTAACAAATTAATTGATATAAAATGCAAGCATTTCAAGTGTAAACTTTGATATGTTTTGATATATATGTGTATAAACATCACCAGAGTTAAGATGATGGATTGGGGTTATTTTATTTTTTTTAATTCACTTTTATATTTTTTAATTCTTTTTTTTAAGTTGAAGTATAGTTAATTTATGTTAGTTTCAGATGTATAAAATAGTGAGTCAGTATTTTCATAGATTATACTCCATTTAAAGTTATCATGAAATATCAGCTGTTTTCTCTCTGTGCTGCATAACAGGTCCTTACAGTTTATTTTATACACAGTAGTTTTAGCTTTTAATCTTCTCCCTGTATCTTGCCCCTCTGCCTTCCTTCTCCCCACTGGCAACCACTAGTTTTTTCTCTGTGAGTTTGTTTCTGTTTTCTTATGTGCGTTCGTTTTAGTTTTTAGATTTCACATACAAGTGATAACACAGAGTATTTCTTTCTTTGCTGACTTATTTCACTACAGGGCTTCCCTGATAGCTCAGTTGGTAAAGAATCTACCTGCAGGGCGGGTGACCCTGGTCTGATTCCTGGGTAGGGACGATCCAGTGGAGAAGGGATAGGCTACTCACTCCAGCATTCTTGGTCTCCCCTTGTGGCTCAGCTGGTAAAGAATCTACCTGCAATGTGGGAGACCTGGGTGCGATCCCTGAGTTGGGAAGATTTGCTGGAGAAGGGAAAGGCTGCTCAGTCCATGCTTCATGCTTCACCAGGCATAATACACTCCCAGTCCATCCATGCTGTTGCAAATGGCAGCTTCACTCTTTCTTTCGCTCTCTCAGCTCAGCAGTATTCTGTTGTACATACACCACATTTCTCTTTGTCCATCGTCTGTTGATGGACACTTAGGTTGCTCCCATATTTTGGCTACTGAAACGAATGCTACTATGACATTGCTGTTGTTGTTCAGTTGCTAAGTTGCGTCTGACTCTTTGATCCCAAGGACTGCAGCACTCCAGGCTTCCCTGTCCTCCTCTCTCTGCCAGAGTTTGCTCAGATTCATGTCCACGGAGTCAGTGATACTATCTAACCATTTTGTCCTCTGCTGCCCTCCTCTCCCACTGCCTTCAATCTCTCCCAGCATCAGCGTCTTTTCCAATGAGTTGGCTCTTCACATCAGGTGGCCAAAGGATTGGCGTTTCAGCACTAGGGTGCACAAATCTTTTCAAATTAGCGTTTGCATTTCCTTCAGGTCTGTGTCCAGGAGTAGAACCGCTGGAGCATATGGCAGTCCCACTTTCAGCTTTTAAAGGGCTCCCCGTAACATCTGCTACAGGGGCTGCGTCAGTTTATATCCCCACCAACGGTGTGCAAGCCCTCAGCCCCCTTTTAGTCCCTCCTCTCCCCAGTCCCAGTACAACCACTGATATTCTATCTCTACACAGTAGTTTGCATTTCCTAGAATTTTACATACACGGAACAATCTATTATGCACTTTATTTCTTGTCTGGCTTCTTTCACTCAGCATAGCTGTTTTGTGATTTATCTCTGGGTTGCTGCTTGCACATTCTTTTTACTACTGAGAAGTGATTCACTGTAAGCATATACTGGTTTTGCATCTGGGGTGGGCACGTCTCAAGGAGGGAGTGCCCCCTCCTTCTCTGGTAAGTGGGGTGACGGTGTCTGTATTACAGGACACTTCCCCCACCCCCATGAGGCTTGTGCTGCTCCTCACAGCACAGTCAGCAACCCCTTTGCCACGTCACTGAGCATCTCAACACTAAGCACTAGGAGGCCTCCCAGGCACCGTGGCCGCCTACAGCCTGGCCCCACTGGGAGAAGCACCTTTCAGAAGGCAGTTCCAAGCTGCGAAGATGAATCTCCCAGGACACAAAAGGGCAGGTGGGAGCATGGCCCAGTGAGGGCAGTTACGGGGCAGGTGAGTAAAGCAAGGGGGGACAGCACATCCCCTGCTCTCCTGGCAGTGACCCTGCTTTAGACCAGCCTGGCAAGCCGAGTGTTGCCAGCGCAGGAGCCCTGGGCTGGGAGCATTTGAATCTCAGGCTGGTTGAAGACCTGGAAGGAGCTCTCTTCACCACTAATAGCAACCTGATGGCCGAATCCAGATTTTCACAGTTCTCAGGAAACTAAAAAAAATATTTGGGAAGAAAAAGTCCTAAACTTTGGTGTCAAAGAGGAAATTGCAGGTCAGCACTAAAAAGCTTTGGCTTGGACAATTCAGTGAGAGAGATCTTGGCAACAGAATTGGCCACAAGGTAGCAAAATGATGCTGATGGCCATTAGGATCAACCCAAGCGTAAGCCACTTTGCTAAGGAAGGGAGTAGCCTGCTGCTCAGTGTCTGCTCACACAATCAGGGGATGGGAGTGACCTAATTCAGGAGGTCATTCCCTCACCCTCCCTCACCTCCCTGGCAAGGGGACAAGGGCATGCTGCAGAGAGAGAAGCTCTAGAAGGTTCCCTGGTATCCCTAAGGTTTCATGCTTCCTAAAAGATTCCTTCTTAGTTTGCTTGGACAAGAAGAAAAACAATGAAGGACAAAGCTTGCAGTTTGAGGCTGAGCCAGAAAGCTGTAAAAATATCCAAGCATCGTTTTGCTTCCATGCCTGCCAAGGAAAATGATGTCTATATGGGAAAAGGTAAAATGAACAGTGGTGACGGAGCTGACGCTCAGAGTGAGGGTGGAGGAGAAGTTGTTAGGGAGCAGCAGGGATCTCTGCTCCGACCACCGTCTTCCCGCCTGGACAGGCCAGCTCCTGGGCACTCATGGGTGCCCGAGGGAGTCAGTCAAGCAGCTGTGCAGAAGGGGAGCAGGACCCCTGGCAGAAGCCTGGAGGTGCCCAGAACTCGTCTTATTTTCCAGAGAAGAAGGTGGTTTCTTCTAGCTTGACGTGGATTCTTGGCAAGTTTATAATGATTATGAAATCAATGAGTTCTGAGTGCAGGGACCCTGAGCTGCACTCTGCCACTGGTCTGGAGAGTCAGGTGATATGGGGACAGGAGATGCCCGCTCCCTCTCCATTCTCCCAAAAGATAGTTACTGAGCGACCACTCTGTGTTAGGGGCTGTGCAAAGCCCTGGGACCTGCTGGAGCTCACAGTGTGGCAGGCTAGCAGGCACCATGCAGATGTTACACAGACCATTACTGGGATTAGACTGTGATGTGATTGTGCGGGGAGGGGGAAAAGAGGTAATGCTCTGATGGGCCCCTCCTCCAGCCAGGAGGCAGGGGAAGACTTCCTGGGGGCCTGAGGTTAACTGAGGAACATGCAGGATGACTGGGAATTAGTTGGCAAAACTAGGAGGTGAAACCTTTTCCTTTCAGGAAGAGGGAGCAGCATCCTCGGGCGTCACTCAGCAGGTAGCCTGTGCTGACAGACACCCCTGGGTTCTACCTGTAGGAAAAAGAGGTCACCTGAAAGGGCTGCAACAGGCAGGATGGTTGCAAGGGAGCAAAGACAGAGCTGGCCTGTCTGTACCTCGGAACTATCCCAACCTAACTGGAACACATCGAAGGTCTACACTGCGCTTGCTGAGCCCAGTGTGGGCAGGGGTGTGGGCGGCTGACGGTTCTCTCGTGCTGGCTCCCGGTCACAGAACTTGGGTTCTCCCCCACAAGCGAAGGGGCTCTGGCTTAGGAGAACAGACGCTTGCTGCTGCTGCTGCTTTTCTGTGCTGGCTCCAGGTCCCGGGGCACTGATGTCATGTCAGCTGTCTAATCACTTCTCACGGGGTGTGCTGCCAAGACCAAGCGCCGGCACACATGTGTGGTCTGACTCAGTTAATTCCTGCAGTGGGAAACACACACCTGGGAGGGCCCAGCCAGGGCGGGGATGTCATGGGACCTAGTGAGGCATTCCTGGAGGCCGGCCGCCCGGGCTGGACTGCCCTGGGGTCTGGGCCAGCAGCGGCCCTGACCTGGTTAAGGCTGGGGAGAAGGGCACAGGGCACCTGTGCCCCGCCTTCCCATCTGTGGGCTGGAAGCTGCAGCCTTCCCACCCAGGAGCGTAATGGAGGAGATGTTCACTCTTGGCCCTCCGTGGAGGACTGCTGGGATACACAAAGGAAAGGCCTTGGGGCTCTCACCAGGTCCCCACTTTAGGAGATGTCCCTAAAGCTAAGGCCAAGGACAACTCCTGTCTTTCTCTGCTCCTGGTTGATAACCCCCAAGGGCACAGACAATGCTTCATTCATGTCTCTATCGTGAGCAGCTACTGCGATCCTGGACTCTGGTGGGTTCTCAGGAAATGCTTGTGGATGAATAGCTGGATGTGTGAATGTTTTAAATATAAACACGGATTAAAAGGGCACTTGCTGTCCATCCCAGAACCTCTGAAAGGATGCATTCAAAACAGACCGACAAAGGCTGTCCGACCGGATGGGCACAGTTTCACCATGAATATGAATTCAGGATGGAGTAGAAGGCAGAAGTGGAGCGGGGCGGGGTGGGGGTGGGGCGTGGCCCAGGGTCTGAGCCTTGCACTCAAGATAGGAGAGCCATGTCTCCTGCGGGTGGGACAGCAGCCTGAGCAAAGCCAAGCATGCTGTCACCTGGGGCTGGAGGAAAGACAAAGCAGGTGTGGCTTTGACACTCACAGACACAGAGGCAGAGGTGTTCACTACATACTGGACAGAGGCAAATGGACTTCCACTCGCCTTGAAAATTGGCCAACTCACTTCCTCCTACATCAAAGCTACCCTTTTGCCTTCTATCATAAGCAGCATCATTGCCAGCACAAAGCGTGTTCCAGGAGGGTGAGTCACTGTGCCTGTGTTTAGCAGTGAGTCTGGTCCCCGAGAACCCTCCCAGCAGGGTCAGATGCCCTGCTTGTACTGGAGGAGGTGGCCTCAGGCACTGCAGCCCCTCACACTACCCAGCAGAGTAGGGAGCATCCTCAGTCCAGGATGCTCTCCTTGCTACATGCATCCTGAAGCATCACTGAACACCCAGGACAAAGGAGCATCTGCTCATACCGAGAACCCACGGACAGCACAGCCCACATGGCATGAATCCCGGAGCCTGGCACTTTGCATCTTTTCCTCAAGGTAATGCAACTTTAAAAGCCCAAAAGGTGAAAGAAGGCTGAAGAGGCAACGCTCAAATGACTTGAGGAGCAAGTGTCAGAACATATACGAAAGTGCATCTGATGCAAAGCCACAAAGACCTCCATGGCCCACACCCGCAGAGAAGCGCCACCTCGCCAGGCTCCTCGGAGGCCCAGCTGGCCCTGGCCAGCTGAACTGCATGCGTGTCCCCTGGTGTCACGGGTCTGCGGCGCCACACCAACGGTGTGTGTGTGTGGGGAAGCTGCTGGAAAAGGAGGTCAGGTGTGTGCCTCTGGGAGGACAACCACTGGCTCTAGGCGAGGCCAGACTGTCTTAGCTGCCCTGTGCATCCCTGATGGAGGCTGAGTCAAGGCTGCGGGGGTCCCTGATGGAGGCTGAGCCAAGGCTGCGGGGTGGATGGACAGTCCTGACTTCCTAAGTCATGTGTCCTTCAGGGCTTACAGGAACGGGAGATGCAGACTGCCAGTGAGAGCTCTGGGTCACTGTGTAGAGCAGTGACCTACACAGTCCTATCACTCAGCTATGTGGCCTCCAGGTAAGGTGTGGGGCACTGGGCAGACAAATGGTCAGGGTCTCCCAGGTCATCTTCACCCTCTCATCTGGGGCCTGGCTGTCAGCCTAGGGGCATCTCTTAAACTGCTCTGGGCATCAAAATCTCAGATGCACCAGACTCACTGCCTCAACCCTTCCAGTATGGATAAGGCAGGTCCCAACACTTAGATTAATCCAAGAAACAAATAAAGTGCGGGCTTCTGACTGCCATCTTAAGCAGCTGCTAGGAAGCTGAGATGGTGATGAGCAACGGCCAGGCCTGGGCCTCCCATGACTCTTTCTGCCAGCCCCCCAGGCTGTGTTGCTTGCTGTGTGGGTACACACCCTCCCTGCATCCCTACCTACCACCCAGCAGGCCCCACCTGGTCACAGCCCTTTCTACCACTGCCCTTGCATTTCCCCGCACTTTCTTTCCTATAGCACAAATAGCTTCCTCTGCTTTTTCAGACAACTCCCAAACTTGATTTTCCTCCCTTCCTTTCTGGAAGGCCCTTGCGCACACTCTAAGAGAGAGAAAGCCTGACGTTCAAGGTGGCGTGGGTACCCCTATTCCTGAGCACTCCTGCCAGATGCGGGGAGAGGAATAGCTATCTGAAACCATCCAAAATCAGTCAATGAGAATATGAGTACAGGAGAAATGAGTACAGCCTTCATATTCAGCGGTATTCAGACTGTATCAAAAGCTCAAATGACACAGATCATGATCTCAAACCTCAGTGGAAAGTGATTTGGTAAAATTGCAGATTTGTAGGCTCAAACCTCTGAAAAATCTACAACCACAGCATGCAGATGTCTTGTGGATTTCACTTTGAAAACAATGTTTTCAGAAACTAAAGTGTTCCCAGGGACCAGCTGAACCATCAGGGTTGATAACCGGCTGTGTTGCTTTGGATTCTCTGGGAATCACTGGCACTTTTCTTTCTTTCTTTGAACCATAGTTGATTAACAACATTATGTTAGCTTCAGGTGTACAGCAAAGTGACTCAGGAATATATAGATGGATAGATATAGAAATAAATGTGTGCATTCTCAGTCACTTCAGCCGTTTCCAACTCTTTTGTGACTCTATGGACTGTAGCCCACCGGGCTCCTCTGTCCATGGGATTCTCCAGGCAAGAATACTGAAGTGTGTGGCCATTTCCTCCTCCAGGGCATCTTCCTGACCCAGGGATCACACCCACATCTCCTGCATTGTGGGTGGGTTCTTTACCACTGAGTCACCAGGGCCTCCCACCACGGCTACTTTTTCAGATTATGTTTGACTATATGCTCTGACAAGATAATGAATATAGTTCCCTGTGCTGTACAATAAGTCCTTGCTGATTACGTATTTTATATACAGTAGTGTGTATATGTTAGTCTCAAACTCCCATCCCCCACTTTTCCCTTTGTACCCGTAAGTTTGTTTTCTATGTCTGTGTATCTGCTTATGTTTTGTAAATAAGTCCGTGTCCTTTTTTTTTTTTAGATTTTGCATATGTGATATGCATATGTAATATTTGTCTTTCTCCATCTGAATTAGTTAGCATGATAAGTGAAGGTCCATTCATGTTGTGCAATTGGCATTATTTCATTCTCTTTCGTGGCTGAATAGCATTCCAGTGCATATATGTACCACATCTTCTTTATCCATTCAGTCTGTCGATGGACACTTAAGTTGCTTCCATGTCTTGGTAACTATAAATAGCACTGCTGCAAACATGTGGGTGCATATTTCTTTCTGAATTAGAGTTTTTGTCTTTTCCAGATATATACTCAGGAGTGGCAATGCTGAATCATCTGGTATTTCTGTTTTTTTGAAAAAAACTTAAAAAAACATTTTTTAAGGGAGCTCTATACTCTTCTCCACAGCGGCTACACTGATTTCCATTCTCACCAACAGCGTAAGAGGGCTCCTTTTTCTCCACGCCCTCGCCAGCATTTGTTTTTTGTAGACATTTTGATGTTGGCCATTCTGACCCATGACTGGCCCTTATTTTCAATTTGATGTTGAGACATGGATGGAGGAGAGAGGTTGTCTCAGGTTTGAATTACAGAGCTGTCTTCATCAGCTTCCACAAGGTCTAACTGTTAGGACGCTTACTTAGCCATTCACCCCGATGTCTTCACTTTCCCTTATTTCATGTAATAAAGCACTAAGCTCATCAAAATATAAATTATGGAGAAATGGAAACAAGTAAAAACAAACTGAAAGCCCTCAACAATTTTAACTGGGGGGGGGGGGGGCCGGCCCCGCCATCCGGAGGACAGTCTGGCATCCAAGGCCACGGGGTTAAGTGCAGTTTCTTCTCCCGGCATCCTGAGGCAGGGCTGAGCTTTTGGTAAATGGAGTGCCCTTAGCATTCTCCCTACCTGATGTCTTGGGTCCCTGTTAGGGCCACGGAGCACAGCTGGGGACATCTCTCCAGCACAGGGACACACTCTGGGGCCTACCCGAGAGTTGTGCCTGTGGCCCCAGGGAGGCTCCAGCCAGTGTGGAGGCTGCCACAGCATCCCTGGCCTCAGTGGGGACTGCCTTCCGCTGTGCTGCCTGTGGGAGCCTCCCCTGCCCTCCTTGCTGCCCTAGGCTCCTGGCGGGAAAGTTTTCAACAGTGCCTGGCCCCCTCCGTGGAAGTGGCTCACCCATCTCGTGGGCCAGCTGCTCTCCTTCATTCTGAGGGCCTTCTGTGCCCACCGGGTCCAGCCCTATGTGACCAAGGCCATGTCACTCAGCTTTTCTGAGCCTCAGTCACTTTTTATGCAAAATGAGAATAATCATAGTACTGACCTCTTCAGGGACATGTGAGGACTTAAGCTTAGGATCTGGAAATGATCTCTCAGAAAGTAATATCTGTCATCACCTCCCTATGATTAGCGTAACTTCCCACCTGCTAGAAATGGGCAGGGAAAGAATACCAGTCCATTCACAGAATCGTTTTGGAGTTAAAGCAGATCTCAAAACCTACCTAATCAAAGTCCTTAAAATTTGGGAACCCTACTTTGGATCCCACAAAATCCACTGCTTTCAGGGACCAGGTAGGCGATATGTACAGAAAACAGAAGACAGGACAGAGCAGAAACTGCAAAAAAGCCAGAAACGTGTGCTCCGCCCAAGGGGCTGCAAAAACAATAATTTTCCAAACGAATGCTGTCGCCTGGGCCCTGCAGGATGCATCCCAGATGGACGGAGGGGGAGCGGAGGGGGTTGGGGTGACCCGGACCTCCCCGCAGCCCGAGGGAGCGCGCACGCCGCATCTCACACCCTCACCTTTCTCAGCCTCGCGGCTCCGGTGCCGGAGCGGATGGCGTCCATCAAGGCCTGTCTGGCGTCCACCGGGTTGCCGAGGGGGCCCGAGCTGGACCTCGACGCTGACTGGGATGAGGTGGGCGCCTGGGCAACCGGAGCGGGTGGGGGTGGCTGGGACTGGACCCCAGGGTCTTCTGCCCACAAGGGGTCCGGCCCATGTGCAGACAGGGCGGCATCGCGGAGGCTCTGGAGCTCCTCAGAGGCGGAGGACGTCACCTAGCAATGAGACGGTGAAATGACAGGGTCCCAAACATCCTTTCCAAGAGGCAGTGCTTATCAGACCCTGAAAAAACCCCGGGGCTGTGTCTGCTCCCCATCCTGGGGCTCTCCGTCAGGTCAGTGATGCTGGCAGGGAGCAGGGCTGCCCTCCTGAGACCCCTGCCCTCCTACCTCACCTGGGCCTGCCTGGACAGACCCTGAGGCCACATTCACACAGCAACAGTCAATCCGTGGGAAGCACCCCTCCTCCAAACACGGAGAAGAAGGTGCCCACCCGGTTTTTCCTCAGATTCTGGCTGCAGAAGGTGCATGACCCTCTGTCCCCGAGCTCAAGTCCGGGGGGTCCTGCGACTGTGTCAGACCAGCCCTAGCAGGTAGCAGCTCCACCCAGGAGCTGAGTGGCCAGCGCCTCTGCTGCTGGGTGACCCAGCCCTGCAGCCTGCTCAGTGTCCTGGGAGTGTGGGGAGGTGCAGGCACGAGTGTACAGGAAACACTCACACCTTCAGGAGAGGCTGGCCCTCAGGGCCTCTCCCGTGGCCGGGCTGGCCACTCCAGTGATGACTTAGCGTCTCTTAGGGAATCGCAGGGTCACCCTGGCTTGTGCGGTTTTCCGGGGGTCACTGCGGGGTGTGTGTGTGTGTGTGTGTGGCCCCCTCTCACCTTCCTCAGGCTGCAGGTCCCGCTGTGGCTGCGTATGGCCGCCAGGAGGGCTGAGCGCTCGCAGTCTGCCTCAGTGTAGGACGGTTTCTTTGACCCTCCCTTTGAGCCGGGATCTGGAATCTAGAATATTTATTAATGATGTCAACTCCTGTCACTTAGGTGATGGGGAAATGATGACTATAAGGCAGTACACAAGAAAGCCCATAGTTATCAGGTCAGGCCTGCAGGGTCAGTTTTACCATCTCTGTCTGTTAGGAGGTAGAAGTATCAAGGTGCAGTTCTGGATTGACCTCACACTATATAAAAATTAAGGGGCTTCCCTGGTGGCTCAGCTAGAATCTGCCTGGCAATGCGGGAGATGCAGGTTTGATCCCTGGGTGGGGAAGATGCCCTGGAGAAGGGAATACCCATTCCAGTATTCTTGCCTGGGAAATCCCATGGACAGAGGAGCCTGGTGGGCTAGAGTCCATGGGGTCACAAAGAATCAGACATGACTGAGCGACTAAACGACAGCAACAAAATGCAGAAATCGAAAGCTGTGTGTCTGGGGAGGCACAGGGTGGGCACCCTCCCCAAATGTCATCTCCCTCTTTCCTCAGTGGCAAAGTGAAGGAAACAGTTGCTAATCCTCAGTGTCAGGGTAGCTGTTAAATAACATTTGCAAGGTGATAAATTCCTACACAGGGGGCAGGTGTCATAAAATTTTCCCCAAGGCTTCAGCCCACCACTGCTGAAAACACAGGGTGATAGACGGCAGGGCCTCAGCCGGACTCTCCATCTCCCCGTCCAGGCTCAAGGACCAGATACGGATGATTCCTCCCCAAGCTGGCACCCCACCCCACGCCTCCGCTCCTCCATGACCACACGAGGACTATGTATTGCTGACACCTTTCCCCAGGGCAGTCAAGAGCCTTAAAGGCAGTGTGGGCAAACCAAAGTCATCAGCTTTGTCTCCTTAGTGGTTCTATTTAAACCACTCCACAGGCAGGGAGACGGAAATCCAGGTAAAATTAAGCCCGTGCAGTCCGCCGTGTCCCTCGCCTGGTCCCCCTCCTCTGATGTCACCCCAGATCTGTGAGTGGGTGTTGGGGAGAGGCCGTCCCTGAGGCAGAAGCCCACCAAGAACTTCACCTTGCGGAGCCTGTCCTTGCCTCCTGCTGAGTGGATGGCCTCCATCAAGGCGCTGTGCAGGGATGTATCTTTCGGAGCCGGCCTCTGGACCACAGGCCTGAATTTCTTCTTTGGCCCAAAGATGCTGGCTGGCAGTGTACCATCAGCGTCAAGTACACCTGTGCTTAACGAACTGGGCTTTTCCTCCCATTGTGGGGGCTCCTGTCCAGCCTGGCCGTTTGTATCTGACACTCTTGGAGAACAAGGAGGCTCGCTGTGGATGGGGACCCACCGGGAGCCATTCACCAGGGTGCTGCCTGAAGTCTGATCATCTCCTGAGCGAAGGCGTGAGGGACTCGAGCCGTCAGACGTGCACTCGGGGTCGGATGCCGAGTTGGTCCTGTGTGTCCTTGTGCTTTGCTCCCCACTGAGACCACAGCTCTGTGCCACAGAAGCCTGGTCCCTTTGGGCAGCTGTGACTAGTGAGCCACGGGAATTTCTGTGGATGCCAGATGGGTAGTCTTGAGCAGACAGCTTCCCGTAAGGGCAGCTGACTTGCCATCCAGCATGGGGTCCTGCCGTCGATTCCTCCCCATCACGACGAACGCCCGTCCCTGGGTTTGGGCTGGGGGTGGTACTGTCCTTCACCGCAGGAGGCGCTACCGCTGGCTCTGGTGCTGTGCCTTCACAGGCCCTTTGGGTGCCATCCTGTCCCCTCCCCACGTCACTGTGGACTTTCGGGGTCCCTATCCGCTTGGCAATGGCAGAGGCCATGTACTGACTGGACGTTCTCCTCTGAGGTCTGAGAAACAGGACTTCCGCAGCGTTAGCTGCTGGCACCTGGAGGGGGCGAGTGGCTGCTGGGGGTGGCCAGCTTCTCCCCTGCCCCAGAGTGCTTCCGTTCTCTGAGTGGGGGTGCTGGGGCCTGGGCAGTGCTCCCTGGGGGTCTGGTGAGGTGGGCTCGCCTCTCAGTCTGCTTTCCCGAGGCTGCGGATTCGTGGGGGTGGTGGGGGCAGGGGTCCTCTTGGGCCCCTCTGTGGGCCGGCCAGAGTGCTTCTCTACAGAATTGGATCTCCAGAATTCTTTGACTTTTCCAATGGGTGGGGTTTCTGCCTCCAGAGTGGGCGATGAGGGGACTACGGTCCTGCCGGCATGCGCGTGAGGGCTCACTAGGTTCCCCAGCTCATCGATCTTAATGGCACCCACAGAGAGGGATGCCCCCCGGTCGTAGCATTTCATCTCTGACTTCGGAGGGACAATTTTATAAGTTGTGAGGCCATATTTAAGGCCATAACTCCCCGCTGGGTGTTGGCCTCGTTGATGCCATGGCGGTAGTGTTGAGACATCACCTTTACCATCGCTTGCCTTTCCCTTCCCCAGCTGCGGGATCACCCTCCCGGGGGCTGGGGTCCCCCCGCTGTGAGCAGAGCCAGGCACTCTGCCTTCCTCCTTCCCATTCAAGTGGTGAGTGTGAAGTGCTGAAGCAGAACTCGCCGTGGGCTCGATCTTCCTGGGATCCACCTCCTTCCAGGTGTTGGTCAAAGCTGACCTGACCTCTCTCTCGGGCTCCTGGGAAGGAGCTGGTGAGCTGGGCCCTGCTGCCCACCTCTGCCTGTGCTGCTCGGGGCACTCGGCCTGGCATGGTGGTGGCTGAGCCTTACTGTCGGCCGTGCTCCCCAAGTCGAAGGAGCCGGCGTTGTTGTTTCTATTGGAAAACACGCCTGAGTCTACGGGGTCATCGAGAACCTCGCCTATGAACGTCACCGGGATTGCCTCAGCGTCACCATGGGGGGCGGACATGCCATGTACGGAGTTGGCGAGGGGGCCTGTGTCAGCTTCGTAGCTTTCTTCCATTTCTGCAAAGAAGCACAACTCAGGTCACAGGCAGAGCCCACGTGGATGATTCTGATGCCCCTTAACCAGTGAAATCCCACCCTGATTTCCATCTCCTGCAGGTCCTTTGGTGTAAGTTATTTAGTGTCATTTGGGTTGTTATCTACACATGCCCAGAGCCAGTCTCAGTGCACAGGACCCAATCAAAGACCTGTCTGCAGATTCATGATGCCTTGGGGGCAGGCACTGAGGTACCACATTTTGCCGGTATCTTTACTTACAAATTGATGTTGAAGCCCAAGCCCTTAGTAAACACCACCTCAGAGCAGGATGGGAAGGTGGATTTGGGATTTTTACTTTCCTTTTGATCTGGTTCACAAGGAGCACCACAGAATCTATGGGTCAAGTTGCTCCTGTTCTGCTTCCTAAGAGGCAGGTGACAATGCCTTGAGCTCCCAATAATTAGCCCTAAAGGACATAGTGGGCCTGCAGACAGAGTCTGAGGGACAGACCAAGGTTGATAAAGGTTTCTTAGCTCTGTCAACCCCATTTGAGGACAGAAAATGGAAAAGTGAGTCAGACAAAAGGCTGGGTCAGCTCTGGAATCTGCCTCCTTCTTGTTTTATTTGGTTGTCAGGCAAGACCTATATCTACTTTCTAGACTGTGTGCCTTTGTTGGAAAGATTTCCGGTTGTTTACTGAGCTGGTTTGTATCTGCTCAGACCTTACACTATTCTGTCCGATACACACACAGAATTGCAGTCCCTGGGATGCCCCCGGGAACAGGGGTCCCTGGTGAGATGCTGTGTGCTGTGTTCCTCATTGAAAGTCAGACTACATGTTAGCAGGTCATTGGGGGGAGGGAGGTTCAGTACAGAGGCCTGTTCGCCAGAGTGGCACCCAGTGTTTCCCTAACTCATCTGAGGGCTGAGAACTTCTTCTTTGGTTCATGTGTGCAGACTTTTAACGTGCAGAATCAGTATTACTCAGAGCAGGCTGTAAGCGCCTGCTCGGACATTTCCTCGGCACTGTTTGGCCGCCCAGCTGCACGGCCCCTCCGGGAGCTGAGCTCCCTGTGTGCTTGGCCCCCAGCCTGGGCCTTCCTCTCTCGGAGCCACATCTCCTCTGCACACATCTTCCACAGGTGGTCACACGCGGTGCAGTCAGCAACCCTGACAGCCCTCAGGGTGCCTGGCCCCGGCGGAGACGTCCAGGCAGGAGGGGTGGTGCTTACCTTCCAGGTCCGCGTCCAGTTCTGCAAGGCTTTTCTGGAACTGTCCAGTCATGAATATTTCCTCCTCCTCGTGTGAGGCTGGGGCAGCTTTTCCGTTTCTAGGGAAAACCAAGAAGAAAAGGGAGCATTCATTTAGCTCATTATTTATGTAACTGACTCTTTTCTGGAAATACCTGAGGCAGGTACAACTTAAGGTCAGGCCATTCCATAGGCACTGCTGTCCTTGGAACGCCTGAGACACAGATGCAGTGTGTGTGTGTGTGTGTGTGTGTGTGTGTATGTGCTGTGTGTATGGACATACGTGTGTGTGGTGCACAGCGACGACCACCCCAACAGTCAACTTCAGCGCAGCAGTGCCTGCCCCTCCGGCCGTGCCCCCTCCCCATGCCCACACGGCAGTGACTGGAGCACGGAGGGTGGCCAGGAAAGCAACCCCTGCATGCTGTGAGCCTTCCCACGTGGGTTCTTTGGCCCCGATCATCCCATGGGAAGCCTCACAAGCAGTTAGGAGGCAGGCAAGGTCATGATCGCCGCTTCCCAGAGAAGTGTCCGTGTGCTGAGAGGCTGACAGTGCAGCTGTCCCTGCTCACAGGGGCTCCTGAGCCTGGGAGGGCTGCCACGTCTGTGTCCACAGGTGCCTCACAGCCCTGCCACCCGGGTGTCCAGGGAGATGTCCCTACCTGCTGGGGAGAGCTGGGCTTTCCTTCTCTTTAGCTCTGGACAGAAGCATCTGTGAGACAACAGCTGCCAAAGCGATTTGAGAGCAGCCCTTGCAGAGGCTCTGGTCTCTTTTGTCTCGTGGTGCCAAGAACAGAGACACGTACAGGGTGATTGTCCCTCTTCTGCAAAAGCGGAAGGTCTTTCCCGCTGATCGTTAGAATCAAGGACCAGTTTCCATTGTTACTAATCAGGCCGAGATAATGATGCATGAAAAGTGCTTTGTACCATCCTCACTTACATAGCAGAGTTTGTGCTCTGGTAAATGAGTCTTTCTTACTTGGTGACTGTGTCCCTTTGGGAGCCAGGAAGTGGCTTCCAGATCCAACTCAGCTAATGTCCTCTGACACGGCAGACAAAGGGCGCTGGCCGAGATGTGTGCGGCTATGGACCAATTAACAACGACCACAGAGGCACAAGACTTGTCTTTCCTGTTGCTTTTGCCATAAGACTTAATTGGATGCATTTACTAAACTTGTGTCTTTCTCTTCCACAGAATTTGATGGTTTAGAAAAATTTAATTTATATATTCAATCAAGTATATGGCAGAAAAAAATGGTAAGGGCTCTCTAAAGTAGTATTTGAAATGGAAAACAGTGTTTTTCAAAGGTTGGTTCCCAGTTTAGAATGCTTAAAGCCTAATCAGACAAAATTATATCTACACTTTTCCTTCAGAGTATTTGCCTTCCCTTCAAAGTATGCAAAATCACATTGTTCTATGGGAATAGAATGATATCAATAAGAATTAAAAACTATAGCATATGGAATTACACTCAATATTTTATAATAACCTACAAGGGAAAAGAATCTCAAAAAGAATGTATATGTACATGTGTATGTATGTGTGATGGCTTTCCTGGTGGTTCAGACAGTCAAGAATCTGCCTACAATGCGGGAGGACCCAGGCTCAACTGTTCAATCCCTGGGTCAGGAAGATCCCTTGGAGAAGGGAATGGCAACTCACTGCACTATTCTTGCCTGGAGAATCTCATGGACAGAAGAGCCTGGCAAGCTACAGTCCATGGGGTTGCAAAGAGTCAGACATGACTGAGTGACTAAGTTTAAGTTCTATACATGTATACATTCATATGCATATTATACATATATAAGTAAATGTATATGCATATTTACTTAACTGTACATCTGCATCTAATAAGTCATGACAGAGATCAAACCAGTCAATCCTAAAGGAAATCAACCCTGAATATTCACTGGAAGGACTGATGCTGAAGCTGAAGCTCCAATTCTTTGGCTACCTGATGCAAAGAGCCAACTCACTGGAAAAGACCCTGATGTAGGGAAAGACTGAGAGCAGGAGGAGAAGGGGGTGACAGAGGATGAGATGGTTGGATAGAATCTCTGACTCAATGGACATGAGTCTGAGCAAACTCCAGGAGATAGTGAAGGACAGGGAAGCCTGGAGTGCTGCAGTCCATGGGGTCGAAAAGAGTCAGACAAGACTTAGTGACTAAACAAAATCAGCTATACTTCAATAAAAATAATGTACTCTTAGAAGAAGATGAATTAAAAAAATAATTTAAGAGAAAAGTTCCACTGATGATATTATTTTATAAAAGGTAAACTAGAGAATGAAAATCATCTTGAACTGATGAAAATGCAAGAAATCGGAGACTCTTACACTTGTTGCTCCTAGTTTAAACTGGAAAGCAATGCAAACAGGTACATCAAGACACAAAAACATAGGTTTAACTTTGTAGGACCTTTGGTTCTTTAGCCTCTCTTTTGATAATTTGCCTTAATAATCCCGTGGAAGGAAAATATGAGCCACCATGTTCATCGTATTCATGGGGCGACATCTCCAGCTTCTGGCAGCAGGGAGTTCCCTCCACTGCTGTGTCGATATGTGATTATGATGTGGGGGTGAAAACACAGGTCACAGATGAAGCCCACGTGTTATGTGAAGAAATCAAGACATACAGCTCCATCCAGGAGGGTCACGATGATCTAAAAGGAATCTGTGTCTGAAGACAAGGGTGACTCAGAAATCTAGACACCACTACCAGCCAGGGTGATTTGTTGAAACGGATGGATTACGGCAAATATTTTATCCTCTGTCCTTGAAGTATGCTCATTTTGGTACAAGGCAGCTTGAGTGGTGAGGTGATTTTTTTCAGACAGACATTTAAAATGACTCTTTGGTCCTCTTCGTGTCTGACTCTCTGCAACCCCATGGACTGTAGCCCACCAGGCTCCTCTGTCCATGGGATTCTCCAGGCAAGAATACTGGAGTGGGTTGCCATGCCCTCCTCCAGGGGATCTTCCTGACGCAGGGATCGAACCCAGGTGCCCTGCAGCTCCTGCTCTGGGCAGGTGGGTTCTTTACCACTAGCGCCCCGGGGAAGCCCTCTAATGATCACTAATTATTTTATGAAAAGCAGTTTACATTTTTGTTATACCATACCCAATACACATAGTATGTTGTGTTTATCATTTTATTTTGCTGTTGAGAGCCTAGCAATCCCAGTGACGATCCTAAACCGCTGTGTGACAGCCGTAAACCCTAAAGGAGGCACTACAGCAGGGCCTGAGCCAGCCCTTCACCACGCTCCGCCCACCCAGACGCGGGCCTGAGCCGCCTCATCTAACCATCAGTGGCCAAGCCCCAGGCTCAGCACTTCAGATCCACGCTCTGCCTGCCCATCTCACCTCCCATCCAGGCCCTCTTGTGAAGTCTGGGGTCCCTACATCCAGGCCTCTGCCCTCCACTTAGCTCAGCGGTCTTGCCCACCCCTTTCTTCCATCTGCCTCTTGCACAATCAGAGGTCTTCCCCAGACGCCCCCCTCTACACTGTGCTGACACCGCCATCCACCTCTGGCCCACCCTGGCTCCTGACACCCCAGCGTGGACCTGATTCCCCGGGGCACTGCTCGTCCAGGAGGAGAAGCTGGACACCGACATAAGCCGCTGGCCTTGGGAGTGCTCAGGAGGGAGGGAACCCAGCTCCTTGACTGGTGCCAAGCAGCTCTGGGGTGGGCAAGGCGAGGCCTGTGGCCACTTCACTTCTGCCCCTGGTGCCACTCCCAATGCAAGGCAGGGGGGGGCCACCACTCCCTGGATTTTGGGCTTCTGCATGAATGGATTTTCTGGTCCAAAGATACCAGTGGTGATGTATCTATTTTGCTGTCAAACATACAGCTTCAGCGAGGAGAGATTTAGCAGAACGTGATTTTCTTTCCTCCCCGACCCCGTCCACTTCTAATTGATTATAACCCTTCCTCTCTTCCTGTAACAACAAGCTAGAAGCACCGGGTCCCTGGGCTTGGAGGGCAGATTCTGCGGGCTTAGCAGGAGAGCCCTAGGATGTGTCCCAAAGAGGCACAGCTGGCCAGAAACACCACGGCCTCTTTTTAGCTGAAAGTCAGCTGCACAGGTGTTTTTCTCCCGGGCATCGTTCCTCATGCCCAGCACACACTCCGGTTTCTAATATAGGTTTCTTATTGACAGTTTGTTTTGGCTTGAGACCAAGAAAGTCAGGGCAAACACGCAGTGCAGACGTTCTGATACCAGCTGCGAGTGTTGAATGAACATCACCAGCAGCCTTTCCTCCCACGGAAGGTGACTGCATAGAGAACACCGCCGCGGACAAGCCGCCGCCGAACATAAGGGGACGGAGGACGGTGACGCAGCTTCCAGCGGAAGCTCTCCCGGGAAGCGGAGCAGCCTCGGGGGCGGGGGCTGGGGCAGCAGCCGCCCCCCCTTGGTGGGCGGGGCCAGTGATGGGCTCGGCACCCCCTCCCGCAGGAGAGCCAACAGGGCCCAGGCGAACAGGCGCCTTTCCTTCTTTCCCTGTTTATATCAGAGAGAAAACGGAGTGTGCGCAGACCTTCCCCACTCCAGCACATTAAATCATTTTCTTTTTGATGTGGCTAGGAAAGTTTCTTTAAATAATTTATCCAGTCACAGAAAAAAAAGGTCTGAGAGGAAAAAGATGTCCTTTTCAGCTAGCAATTCAATTGTTGACGACAACCAAAACACCCATGGGAATTCAAAACAATCACTTGATAAACTAAAGGCAAGAAGCCTGGGAAAATATACAGTTGATGACAGTCATATATGCTTAACTTCCGCGTTCCATTTACAAATGGCCTTCTATTTACAAAGCTTCAGAGTTCTAAAACAATGGTGTCCAGTAGAAATGTGATATGAGCTACATGTGTAATTTGAAATCTTCTTGTAATCACATTAAAAAGGTGAAAAATAATAAGCAAGATTACTTTTCATTAAATACTTTAACATTAATTTTTTAATTAGTATGGTAGCCACTGTACCCACAGCATAGTCCCTTCCCTGCCCTCATCTTAAATGTTTTTAAATGTTCCTTTGTTAGTATAGTTACAAAGTTTTAGCATTCTGAAAGGTATTCAGTTGCTCAGTCCTGTCAGACCCTTTGCGACCCCATGAATTCCAGCGCGCCAGGCCTCCCTGTCCAACACCAACTCCTGGAGTTCACTCAGATTAGCATCCATCGAGTCAGTGATGCCATCCAGCCATCTCATCCTCGGTCGTCCCCTTCTCTTCCTGCCTCCAGTTCCTCCCAGCATCAGTCTTTTCCAGTGAGTCAACTCTTCTCATGACGTGGCCAAAGTACTGGAGTTTCAGCTTCAGCATCACTCCTTTTAAAGAACACCCAGGGCTGATCTCCTTTAGAATGGATTGGTTGGATCTCCTTACAGTCCATGGGACTCTCAAGAGTCTTCTCCAACACCACAGTTCAAAAGCATCAATTCTTCGGTGCCCAGCTTTCTTCATAGTCCAACTCTCACATCCATACATGACCACTGGAAAAACCTTGACTAGACGGACCTTTGTTGACAAAGTAATGCCTCTGCTTTTCAATATGCTATCTAGGTTGGTCATAACTTTCCTTCCAAGAAGTAAGCGCCTTTTAATTTCATGGCTGCAATCACCATCTGCAGTGATTTTGGAGCCCCCAAAAATAACGTCGGACACTGTTTCCACTGTTTCCCCATCTATTTCCCAAGAAGTGATGGGACCAGATGCTTAAATGATTCTAAATGCTCTTGCTGGCACAAAGATCCTTTAGTTACAAAACTTCAGTGTTCTAGAAGGTGTACAATATATCTAAATATTTCTGTGGTCACAGAGTTCTCACAGTTAAGGAAGTTTCACGGTCTAGAATGGATAAAATGTTTCTAAATGCTCCATTTTAGGATCTAGAATATATAGAATGTTTCTAAATGCTGCTAGAGTCACAAAGTTCCTTCCTAGAGCTAGGAAGTTGCAGAGTTCTAGAAATTATCTCTAAATGCTGCTGGGTCAGAGTGCTCCTGTAGTTACAAAGTTCTAGGGCTGCAAAGCCAGGAGCAGAGCCATTTTATAGTCCCTCCACCCACAACCTGCACAGGCTCAGTTCCATAAATGTCTTGAAACCATCAGCCCTGCAGACACTGGCATGGTTTCTCTCTTCCACAGCCCTCATGCCCACCACTCACAAAGAGGTGGGGGCTGAGAAGGAGCTTAGCGATTGCTAGGTGGAGGGTGGGCGGTCAGTGGACATTTAAGGGAGACATGCTTCCCCCAGAGAAGCTATAGTTTCTGTCTTTTGAGGCTCTGAACATGATTTCAGTGTGGTCTACTGTTGAAAAACAGAGCCTATACCCATTTAATCAATCTCTCTCATTTACTCCTTATAGCATACCTGTGGAACTAATGTTCCCAAAACAGACCCCAGGAGTGAGAGTTTCACAATATTGATACACCAAGAGATGAACTGCCTGATTCCAGCAAGACTGCCTTTAGGACATGAGAGTTTAGAGATAATGCTAGTTCCACTAGCATCCCTGTAAGCAGGTAGGAGGTGACAGCCCTCTGTCTCTCAACATCTTGTTATTGTTCAGTAGCTCAGTAGTGTCTGGCATTTTGTGACCCCATAGACTGTATAGCTCTCCAGGCTCCTCTGTCCATGGGATTCTGCAGGCAAGAACATGGGAGCAGGTTGCCATTGCCTTCTCCATCTCCCCATCTGCTGCTGCTAAGTCGTGTCAGTCGTGTCTGACTCTGTGTGACCCCACAGACGGCAGCCTACCAGGCTCTGTCCATGGGATTCTGCAGGCAAGAACACGGGAGTGGGTTACCATTGCCTCCTCCATCTCCCCATCTAGCTACACACCAATGTATGCACGCACACGTGTGTACGCATGGTTTCTTTTCAGACAAAGATGTTATAAATAGTTCACTCAGGCAGATGGTCAGAGGTAGACACAGTTATAAGGATTTTTCAGCAAATCAAGTTTCTGTCCTTCCTCAGGCAGTTTTAAATAAACAACATTAACGATAATAACGATAAAACCAGCCATCAATTTCTGAAGGCTAGCAATATGTCAGGCACCATTCTAAGTGGGTGGTACTGCAGATCTCCACTGTACTGACAAGAAAACTGAAGTGAGAGGTCAAGTCCCCAAACCACAGTTAGGTATCACCTCACACAGGCCAGAAGGGCCATCATCAAAAACTCTACAAACAATAAATGCTGGAGAGGATGTGGAGAAAAGGGAACCCTCCTCCACTGTTGGTGGGGATGTAAACTGGTTGCAGCCACTATGGAGAACAACATGGAGGTTCTTTGAAATAGAGAAACAGAGTTAATATATGACCCAGTAATCCCCCTTCTGGGCATATACCCAGAGAAAATAATAATTCAAGAAGATGCGTGTACTATTACAGCACTATTTACAATAACCACAATATGGAAACAACTTAGATGTCCATCAACAGAGGAATGGATAATGAAGATTTGGTGTCTATATATATATATACACACACACACACACACATATATATATATATATATATAGAGAGAGAGAGACCTAAGAAAGAATGAAATAATGCCTTTTGCAGCAACATGGATGCACCTAGAGATTATCATATTAAGTGACAAAAATTAGACAAATTTAATTATCACATGATATCACTTCTGTGTGGAATCTAAAAATAAAAGGCGATATAAATGAACTCATATACAAAACAGAAAAAGACCCACAGACATAGAAAACAAACATGTAGTTACCAAGTGGGGAAAGAAGAGGAGGGATACATTAGGAGCTTGGGCTTGACATACACACACCACTATATATAAAATAGATAACCAACAAGGGCCTACTGTATAGCACAGGGAACTACCCTTAATGTTTTGTAATAACCTATGAGGGAAAAATATGGAAAAAACAAGGGGAAAGAGTATGAAAAAGAATAGATTATATGTATGGCTGAATCACTTTGCTGTCACCGGAAACTAACACAACACGGTAAACCAACTATGTTGTTCAGTCGCTGAGTCACGTCCAACTCTTTGCAACCCCATGAACTGCAGCACGTCGGGCTTCCCTGTCTTTCACCATCTCCTTGAGTTTGCTCAAACCCATTTCCAATGAGCCAGTGATGCCATCCAACCATCTCATCCTCTGTTGCCCCCTTCTCTTCTTTCCCTCAATCTTTCCCAGCATCAGTCTTTTCCGATGAGTCAGGTCTTCGCATCAGGTGGCCAAAGTATTGGAGCTTTAGCTTTAGCATCAGTCCTTCCAGTGAATATTCATGGTTGATTTTCTTAAGGATTGACTGGTTTGATCTCCATGCTGTCCAAGGGGCTCTCATGAGTCTTCTCCAACACCACAGTTCAAAAGCATCAATTCTTCAGTGCTCAGCTTTCTTTATAGTCCAATTCTCACATTCACACATGACCACTGGAAAAACCATAGCTTTGATTAGACAGACCTTTGCTGGCAAAGTGATGTCTCTGCTTTTTAATACACTCTCTGGGTTGGTCATAGCTCTTCTTCCAAGAAGCGAGAGGTCAAGGCACTGACTCAGGGCAGATATGATGCCAGGCAGTCTGACCACGGACTTTCTAGTCTTCATGTTGAGTTGCTCTGTAAGTATGAGGAGAGTTGGCCTGTGTCATACATGAAGGAAAGATGCGTTGGGAAGGAGAGCATCTATGGGCATCACGCCTCCTACTCAGGGCAGGACTGTGAAGAGGTCACTCCTAGGTGCCCTCAGGATGATGGGCCATCACCACATGGGCTGAATTCTTCCTGAAGGAGGTTATTTGGTGTCTGTTATACATTTAGAGGCAGACTCTGGAAATCTGACGTCCCACTTGCTGAGTCAAATTTGAACTGAGCATAGATTTATTTTGCAATGCAAATTATAATTGGACTTGATGCAAAACATATCATTTTCAGATCACAGTACACAAAGCGTACTCTAGTCATTCCCAAGTCTTCATGTTTGCTCTCTTTAGAAGACTGGTGTTTATTCTCAAGACTTTCCAATTCAAAATCTTCGCTGCCACAGCATTAATTGGAGGCCAGCTGATGCTACCCTTGGGGGAGGGGTAGCCATGACTGCAAGGAGCGGAGACTTCAAATTCAAGTGCATGAGCAGGCGCCGTGTACTTTGTCACTGGACTGAACAGCTCAAGAAAAATGCTCTCAGTTGAGGCCAACACCACAGGCTCTCCTTGGACAGACAGCGGCAGCTCTGCAGCAAACAGTCCTTGCCTCCAATTTGTCAAAGTGGGACCCCCAGCCAAAAAAGTGCATGACTGGGCTATCTGCAGAAAGCAGACAGTAGAGGATGGAGAAACAGCCCAGCAACCAGAGCTTTATAGACCTTACAAACTGGGGTCCTTGCAGGTCACAAAGGATATTCCACCATTCCTTCCAATACTCAATGAATCCCTGTGTATCAGAGGGGTGACAGTATTAAAGGGCACCCTAGCAAAGTTGAAAACCACAAACACTCCTTATTTCCCCTTAGGGACAGGTCCCATGCCAGAGGTTCTATAAGCTGGGGGGCCTGAGTCTGTTGGGGATGGCTTCACCACCCATCAGAACCCACAGCCCACCTGGAGAGGCCCAGCTGTGCCTGTCACAGCACAGGGTAACTTCTGTTTCCTGAGCCTCTGAGGCCTGGCACTCCAAGGATCGAGAGGCCTCACTATCACAGCCAGGCTTTAGACCATCGCAGGAAGAACATGTCCCCAGACACAAATGGCATGTTAGGATGAGCTGTAGTAGCCAGGTGTTAGAATCATGCAGGGTGGAGCCAGGAGGCGGATTCAGGGAGCGTCAGCAGGCACTGAGATCAGAGTACCATCTCCTTCCAGTGGCCACTCTCTCTACAGGCGGCCCAGGGGCATCCAGCACAGGAAGGGAGGAGCTGGCAGCTTGAGCAAATACACGTCTGTCTCTGTTGCCCTGTCTATCTTCTTCTGGGAGCACAAGTGTGGGAAATCATGTTCTTTGTTATTACTGCATCTCCCAATCATTGAACATGTGTGCTCCTGGGCAGAGTTCCAACACAGGGCCCTTTCTAGGTGGGCAAGGTCAAGAGCACACCTCTGTGAACAGCAGTGGGCTCTGCTCTCTGACTATTTCAGCTTGATTCTGAGCTGTCAACCCCCGAGCATAGGTTCTCTTCTCATTGAACTGGACCCCTGGCTAGTCTGGACACCTGAAATCATCTGCTCCATTGTGAATCACACACGCTGTCCTGACATGCTCTCTGGCCCAGGACTGGTCAGCCCCTGCAACAGTCTGGCCAACCCTCCCCTCTGCCTTCAGCCTTCGGTGCCTTTTTGCTGGCCAGGCTCTCAATGCCCTAGTCTGTGGACAGGACCAAACAGCACATGCCTGGAGGCACCACTGATCAGGAGCAGTGCATTCCTTCTCTAGCCTCTCTGTCTGAGGTGCATATGTGTAAATGCTGCATGACAGTGTAAAGTATGACATAGGACAGCATCTCTCAAACAGTGCTCAGTGGAACTCATTCTATAAGACATTAGAGGCTGAGCAGAGGTAGGATTCAGATAGGTTGCTTTGCTGCAGAATTTGTAAGAAACTTGATACTCTTGTATTTCAAGGGGAGAATACAGAAGTTCTAAAATTTATTCTGAAGAATTATTTTTTAAGAGATAGATCCCAGGAGACACCCAGACCATCACAGTGACTCTGCAGTTGGTAGATGAGTGAGCAGAGCAGGACGTGCTGAGGTGTTGAGCACTCCGTGAAGCCCACATCTGGGACCTGCCCGCCCAGCACACAGATGTGTGTTTTTTTTTTGGCCCTGAATGTTTGAAATGGTTTCCAAGATTTAAAATTTGGGAGACCTCACAGAAAAAAATCTAGATTTCTGGCTTCTCTTCAAAAGCCAGCCACAGCGGCTCTATAATCTCTCAAGGTGATAAGTGAAGGAAGCCACGGGCTTGCACTCTTTAGAGAAAACTTGTGCTTTTCCCTGCACCCTGTGACCTCTGAGTCTGTAACTCCTGCTTAACATCGTTGCCACCGATTTTAAGTAATCTTGACATCAATAAATAAAGTTATGCATTTGGACAGAAAAATGTGATACACCCTGCTGAAGTACACCTAGTTTGTCAATGGAGATAACTCTTGTTTTTAAAAAGAAAAACTACAGACATTCTATGGAAAATAATGGGCAGAGAGTTGATCCCAGCTCTGAGCAAACAAAGGGAGCAGCACAGACAGGGCAGTGGGCCTCAGAGATCGCTGTCATCTTCATTCGACACTGAAGCCTAAAAGCGGCAGGTTGGTGTGCCATGAAAATTCACGGCGCTCCGGTTCCTAAACCAACAGTGACTATTTCCCTCAATGGTCATTCAGCAGGCACTGAACATATGCACAGGCACCCAGCAGCTGCCTCACCTGTGAGAGGTAGAAGGCGTTATCTGCACAGGTATAAGCAAAATCGAGGCTCAGCAAAGTTAAGTGGACCCACAAAGGCCAGGCAACTAGTCCGTGGTGGTGGGATTCCATGTGGGTATGTGAGGGTCCAGAACCCCCTTCTTCCCCTCCACATTACTCTCAAATTCAGCAGCACCCCAGAGAAGAGGACAGATAAACATGACCTGCTCCCTGTTTGAATAAAACATCAGGTTCCAAAGACCCTGTGATTATTCTGGCTGTGGCAGCAGACAACATGATCATATTTGAAGTCAGCAAGATTCTACCTCTGGGTTAATGCCAGGAAATCCACCAGGACTCTTGCACGAGCATCCCTCAGTACTGAAGTAACATATCTGATTAGTGTCAGATATAGAGCTCAAGGTGTACCAGCCCCATGCAAAACAACCAGACACTTTTGAAGATTACTAGAGGAGCCTGGTAGGCTGCAGTCCATGGGGTTGCTAAGAGTCAGACACGACTGAGCGACTTCACTTTCACTTTCCACTTTCATGCATTGGAGAAGGCAATGGCAACCCACTCCAGTGTTCTTGCCTGGAGAATCCCAGCGACAGGGGAGCCTGGTGGGCTGCTGTCTATGGGGTCGCACAGAGTTGGACACGACTGAAGCGACTTAGCAGCAGCAGCAGCAGCAGCAGCAGCAGCAGCAGAAAGCTATTCTCCTTTACATTTAAGTGGATGATGAAGGAAATGAAATAATTTCCCTCTGCAAACAGCCCAATCTCAGTTCAAGGTATCCAATATGGGCCAGAGGCAAAAGGGACCAATTGCCACCTTCTCATTTCCTGTCTAATAAAATACGATCTTGGAATTTTCCTTAAGATTAGAAAGGTTTACTATGAGAGTGTGTATACAACCACCCAGGGGAATGCTTGTGATAAACCAATAGCTAAAAGTAAACCAAAATAAAAGAGTATTGACAATACAGCTAGATTAACCACACAGAGACTTGAGTATTCATTTGGACACAGCAGAAACAAAACAAAAAATATAAGGGCACTCACTCATTTTGGTGATCAACTTACACTTAAAAAATCCTATTTTACTTCTATTAATGTTTCAAAACCTTGTGTGATTGGTTCTAAAAATGATCTTAAAGGTGAAAAAATAGATTATCATATTAAGTGAAGTAAGCCAGACAGAGAAAGACAGGTATCATATGCTGTCGCTTATATGTAGAATCTAAAAGAAGAAAAAAATGATACAAATAAACTTATTTCCAAAATGGCAAGAGACTTACAGACATAGAAAACAAACTTATGATTATGAAAGAGGTAAGGGGGTGGGGGATAAGTTAGGATATTGGGATTAACACATACACACTACAATGTATAAAACAGATAAACAGCAAGGACCTACTGTGTATATAGTACAGCGAATTCTACTCAATATTTCACAATAACCTATAAGGGGAAAGAATCTGAAAAAGAATGTGTGTGTGTGTGTGTGTGTGTGTGTGTGTGTGCATATATGGGCTTCCCTGGTGGCTCACACAGTAAAGAATCTGCCCGGAATGCAGGAGACCTGGGTTTGATCCCTGGGTTGGGAATATCCCTTGGAGAAGGGAATGGCAACCCACCCCAGTATTCTTGTGTAGATAATTCCATGGACAGAGGAGCCTGGTGGGCTATAGTCCATGGGGTCACAAACAGTCAGACATGACTGAGTGATGAACACTTTCACTTTCACATGCATTTTTTGGGCTCCAAAATCACTGCAGATGGTGAGTGCAGCCATGAAATTAAAAGACACTTACTCCTTGGAAGGAAAGTTATGACCAACCTAGACAGCATATTAAAAGCAGAGATGTGATTTTGTCAACAAAGGTCCATCTAGTCAAGGCGATCGTTTTCCCAGTGGTCATGTATGGATGTGAGAGTTGGACTATAAAGAAAGCTGAGTGCAGAAAAACTGATGCTTTTGAACTGTGGTGTTGGAGAAGACTATTGAGAGTCCCTTGGACTGCAAGGAGATCCAACCAGTCCATCCTAAAGGAGATCAGTCCTGGGTGTTCATTGGAAGAACTGATGTTGAAGCTGAAACTCCAATACTTTGGCCACCTGATGTGAAGAACTGATTCGTTGGAAAAGACCCTGATGCTGGGAGGGATTAGGGGCAGGAGGAGAAGGGGACGACAGAGGATGAGATGGCTTGATGGCATCAGTTACTCAATGGACATGGGCTTGGGTGGACTCTGGGAGTTGGTGATGGACAGGGAGGCCTGGCGTGCTGCGGTTCATGGGGTCACAAAGAGTCGGACATGACTGAGCGACTGAACTGAACTGAACTGACATACACATATATGCGTGTATATACATATAATATATATGTGTGTATACATATATAAATGTGGCTCAGAGGTTAAAGCGTCTGCCTGCAATGCGGGAGATCTGGGTTTGATCCCTGGGTTGGGAAGATCCCCTGGAGAAGGAAATGGCAACCCACTCCAGTATTCTTGCCTGGAGAATCCCATGGACGGAGGAGCTTGATGGGCTACAGTCCATGGGGTCGCAAAGAGTCGGACATGACTGAGCCACTTCACTTCACTTCACTTCACATATATAAAATATATGTGTGTATATACATATACTATGTATGCCTGTATACATATATAAAATATATGTGTGTGTATATATATATAGACTATGTATGCATGTATACATATATAAAATATGTGTGTATATACATATACTATATATGTGTGTATATATATATAAAATATATGTGTGTATACATATATAAAATATGTGTGTATACATATATAAAATATATGTGTGTATATACGTAAATGGATCACTGTATACCTGAAGCTAATGTGGTGTACTTCAATAATGAAAAAGAAGGATATGATGCTGAGGATTAACCTGCCTTTCTAATTACGAATGAAGCAAGGAATTGTAACAGGGCGCTGATGCAGAGACATATTAACCAGTCCATGGAAAGGGCACAAGGAACAGACCTATGTGTATATGGAAGCTTGATAGAGGACTGACATGGACTAGGAATCAGTGGGGAAAATAGATTCCTTCTTCACGTCACACCTGAAAATAAACTCCAGGTGAACGAGCAGCCCAAAGGCGAGAAAGCAACACTGCAGCTTTTACAAGAAATTCTGACAATCTTTAGTCCTCCGCGGTATGAGAAGGATCTCTCAAATATTCAAATACCATATACATTCCAGAGAAGGAGGACAAATTCAACAATATTCGAATCAAAAAGCATTTTTATACAATACAATAAAACAAAGCTAAATTCAAGCCGCAGTGTTAGAGACTCTTTGTGTATATATAACTAAGGAGACATTAATAATTAAGAAAAAAGTAACATCCCCAAATTTTGTTCGAAAAAAGGCTGTGAAAAGACAATTCATAGAAGAGGAAACTGACTTTCTAGCATACATATGACAAGATGCTCATCCTTACAATCAGAGTCGTGTATCTTAAAGCCACAGAGATGCCCCTTGGCGCCTACAGGAGCGCAGTGGTTCAGACGCCCGCCGGTCCACACACTGGTGTGAATGTTGGCGGGCAGGGCTCTACAGACAGCTGGAGGGTGTGGCCACCAGCTCATCATTTCCGAGAGCAATTTGCCAACATTCCAAAAAGCTGAATTTTCTCTGAGGGTCTAATCATTCCTCTTCTAAAAAACTATATCTATACATATGTATAACTTGCTCATTGACTCCAGGGGTGAAAAACCAGAATGACTCAAGTGTCCATTCATGAAGAAATGGATAAATGAGTGAACTAATGACACACACGTCACCAGGGATAAATCTTAAACACATGATACTGAGTGGAAACAGATTATGGTACCGTTTATATGAAAGGAAAAAGTGAAAGCTGATACTAAGTATTATTTATAAATACCTGAGTAGCTAGAAATAGCACGAAGACAGCACCAGGTGCAACACAACCCCAGTCAGGGTGTGGTGACCTCTGAGGGCGCCTGGCACACAGGGGATCCCTACTGAGCCCTGGCTGGCTCACCGGGACAGAGACCTCCATCCTTGAGGCTGGAGTGGACCTCCCGTCCCAGCTGGCCCACGCCTTACCTCAGTCGCTGGTCCTCGGAGCTGCTCCTCTCCCACAAGGGGCTCCTCGGGGGGCCCGGCTCCGGCGTCCCAGCCACGTCCTGGTCACTGCAGTCCTCCTGGTCTGTGCCCCACTTGTCTTTGGACTTCGTGCTGTCGTGCTGGGAATCCAGGGACACGATGTCCGAGGGGGAGCTCATCACACCTGAGTCCTCGGTGGTGTCCTCCGAGGCGAAGCAGCTGCCGACAGACACGGTCTCCTCGGCCTCCGATGGCACTGGGGGGACCCCGTCCACACTGCAGGGGCCGCCGGGCCCCACGGACAGGCTCACTGGACGAGACACACAAGGGGAGGTCAGCCACCACGCCAGTGAGCTCCCCCGGCCCGACTCGCCTGAAACTGCGTCTGTGATGGGAGCAATGTTTTCCCTCAAAAATCAGCATATTTTTAATTAACCTTTGAGATTTTTATCCTGTACATGACTATACATAAGTGCGTGTGTGTTAGTTGCTCAGTTGTGTCTGACTCTTTAGGACCCCATGGACTGTAGCCCTTCAGGCTCCTCTGTCCATGGATTTCTCCAGGCAAGAATACTGGAGTGGGTTGCCATTTTCTTCTCTAGGGGATCTTCCCGACCCAGGGATTGAACCCAGGTCTCCTGCGTTGCAGGCAGATTCTTTATCGTCTGAGCCAGCGGAGAAGCCTGACTATGGGTAAACACATTAAAAAAATTCAGACGAATGACATGATGAATGTAATTGTTTCTAGTCTGATCCTTGGTTTAACAGAAGTTGTTTGAACATGAATATGTTTTCTTTTAAATTAAGGTTTTCAGAATGGAAACAAAGTTCAAAATAATCTTGTTCAGGAACTTCTAACAAATATTCCTCAGGAACATGTGCAATCTGTCTTACTGTATTAATGACCCTTTTCTATCAGTGTCTGGCTCTCCCTTTATTTTTATACGTGAGACAGTAAGATATCGTTTAAATAAGAGATGTTCTTTGAAGAGAACCCTCAAGTAAAATTTAAAAGAACAAGACAAAAGCATCCTTGGTTGCAGTGACTGGCTACAGAGCACTGAATATGCACAACGTAGGGGAGCAGAAGGAATCCATGCACAGAGTTGTAACTCACTATGGAGGCCTGAATTCATTCCACCCAATTCGAGTTGAGATGCTGGAGGCACATATGTCCAGCCATTATGAGGGACAGTAGGCGTAACGAAAGTGAGGGATCTAGTTTTCTGATACTGAGCGTTGTGGTGGTCTAAGACTATTCCCTGAAAGCTCCACACTTGGAGAGGAAGACCCCTAATATTGAGGTGGGAGGACAGGTGTCTAGAACTCTGGCCCAACTGCAGACCAGAGCTGTGTGTTTTCACTGAATACAGACATAGCTTTTAAACCTCAAGACATATGACCTACATGCTGCTTATGATCATCCAGGAAATAGCGATTGTGTTGTGCTGTGGTTTCAGTGTGCTTTTTTTTTTTGAAAATCGTTCCTTTGGTAAGTTAAGTTGTTGGAAGCCTAAAATGGATCAAGACCACACACATGCTGAGTGTAAACTCCACAGACTTGGACAACGACAGACAAGTGACACAATCGTCACACTCAAGACAGTGGATATTTTTAACCAGACAGCAGACAAGAGACAGAGAATGAAGAAAACCAAAAGAACACCAAGGAGAAAATCCCTTGAGGTGTTGCTTTCTTTGAGATCCCGCAAATAAACAAAAGAATGCGAATAAAAAACTGTCAGATAGTTAACAAAAGAGCTCACAAAGAAAGATCAGAAACATAAGGGAGGGATTGTTTAGAGAAGCGAGTGCGCAAGGCAGTGTATCTGAACGCAGTGAACGCTTCTGAACAAGAACCTCTTTCTCTTAGCTCTCCTCTTCCTGTCTTTTGTTGCAAGGCTCTTAATTAGAGGGCAAATATAGAGAAGAAACATTGCCTGCAGATTAATACCACCAAGCCTTTCCTGCCAGGGGTCTGCTGAGACGCGGTCACACCTCAGATGCTGCACACCAGCTGCTTTGTCCACACAGCTGGCAACTCTACCTGACATGTCACTCCTGGACCCTCCTGCCAACCCCACTCAAAGCTGCTCCCTTGCCCGGCCGTCAATGGCAGCCCCGACGGCTGCGCAGACTCTGGTTTCCTGCTTTCTCTTTGTCACCATCACTGAACAAGTAGGTCAATCAAACTAACACTTTTTCTCTGCAGTGTAAAAAGAGCACAGTGATGGAGCATACAGGTTTCTGGCCACAGAGACCTGGATTCAAACCCAAGGAGGGCGGTTGACTGGTTGCCTGGGGGCAGGTCCCTGGACCCTCTGCCTCAGTTTCTCCTAGGAGAGGATGCGGTGATCCTCCCATGGGCATGGACTGAGATGAGGACCAGGTGTGAAGCCAGCCCACTGCCTGGTGCCCCTGGCATGTCTCCAGAGCAGAATGCACGCCAGGTTCGGAAAGCCCCCTGATTGGACTTGGGGAAACAGGTCCAAGAGTCTCAGCTCTCTGGTGACTCGCAGTTTATGGGGGACAGACAAGGACACCAAGACTGGCAATGCCACGTGCTGAGACCAACACTGGGAGTGTCTGCACAGGTGGAGGCGCTGGGCTGGTCAGAGGGAGGTCTCAGCACAGAGCAGGTCCTGGATAAGTGTGCAGTCCAGCCCTGCCCCCCAGTGCTCCAGCGGGCACCACTCAAGTGTAAAGGGACCTCGAGAGCCTGTGACCTGAGGAAACACTGGGGCAGCCCCCCACCTTGGGGTAACACTAGAATGACGTGCTGCGAGCAGGCTTCCAGGCACTCTCATGGCCTGGAAACTCAGAAGGCGTTTGTGGTAAGGGAGGACTTTGTCTGCCCCTTTTGATCTGGTTATAAGATTGAGGATGCCTGTCTGGGCTTATTTTATATCCCTCAGAAGTTCTGAGGTGAAAATAGTTGTGAATCCCTGAACTCAATCCAGCCAGTGGCAAATGCTTACTCAGCAAGAGGTGAGCAGCCTCTTCCCAGCCGGATGTGTTAAACCACTGAAACTCACTGTGAAGGGTATGAGTGCCTGCACGCCCCTTCCCAAGCGAGTCCTCTAATTCTGGAGGATGACCTTCCCCAGGGCCCAGGGTTCTCTGTCCTTGAACCTGATGGACAGGTGTCGGTGCGGGCCCATGCGTATGCCTGCTCCAGGACGCGGAGCCCGTGCTGGGTGGCAGGCGAGGAGACCTGCTCTCAGGGAGCCTGTGGTGTGTGGTGGGGACGGTCACATAGGGTCGGAAGGGCAGCTGCCTAGACGCCCGAGGGGGAAGGAAGAGGGGTGGCAGCACCTGCAGCCTGCAGGTGTCATAAGCACCAGCAAGGTGGGGAGAGCGAGGATGGGAGGACGCTCAGAGCACAGGGTGGGTCTTCCAGTCAGAAAGTGAGATCAGCTCTTGCAAAGGCTCAAGACTCCTGTGAACTACTTTTGGAGGAGCTTTTTTTTTAACTAAAAAAATAAACCTTTTTTTGAACTAAAAAGTTATTACTGCAGAATTTTTGCAAATGTGGAACGGCACAATTTATTTTTAGCCGATGCCAAATACACATTCATCATTAAATTATCTTCCAAATAAATAGCCACAGAGCCCAGTTCAGGAAATTTAATGTTTCCATTGTCCTCCACCTGAATTATATAATCCCATAGCTCAAATGCCATTATAGCTAAATGCAAGCTTTGGGAAATTCTCAAGCTTGAGCGTAAGGCAGAAGGTGCTAACTTAAGATTGCATGCGTGTCTACTCAGTTGTATCCAAGCTCTTTGTGACCCCATGGTCTGTAGCCCATCAGGCTGCTCTGTCCATGGGATTTCCCAGGCAAGAATGCTGGAATGGGCTGCCATTTCCTTCCAGAGGATCTTCTGACTCAGGGATCAAACCTGAGTTTCCTGTGTCTCCCACACTGGCATGTTACCACTGCGCCACATGGGAAGCTCAACTTAAAGCTACTAATTCCTTAAGCTGAACACAATCATTTCAGTCTGGCATGAGTCCCACTGAGTTTTTCTTTCATAAAGTCACCCAAGAAAGTTTCAAACACCAAATGTAAATATCTTTCAGGTATTTTTGTTATGGTTCATTTTTATTACTTTATTAAATCAAATATCTTGTGTCTTATGATGTTGCTTATTTCCTGGTCATTATGAAAGGAAATTGGTCAAGAGTCTGTTTCATCAGCTTTATCTGCCTAAAAAATAGTCTCAACAAAAGACTAATCTCTTCCTCATCTCAGCATGACACCTATGACTCCCTTTCACAAGCCGACAAGCCATGCTCCCATCTCCTGTCTCAACCCATCTTGATTTAGTTCCCTTTGGTCCATGCATTGGCAATAAAGGGGAAAAATAAAGTAGTTACAACGTGGGTGCTTCAGAACTGCTGCTGCTGCTGCTGCTGCTAAGTCGCGTCAGTCGTGTCCGACTCTGTGCGACCCCATAGACAGAAGCCCACCAGGCTCCTCTGTCCCTGGGATTCTCCAGGCAAGAACACTGGAGTGGGTTGCCATTTTCTTCTCCAATGCATGAAAGTGAAAAGTGAAAGTGAAGTCACTCAGTCATGTCCGAATCTTAGTGACCCCATGGACTGCAGCCTACCAGGCTCCTCTACCCATGGGATTTCCCAGGCAAGAGTACTGGAGTGGGGTGCCATTGCCTTCTCCGGCTTCAGAACTACTGGGGTCAAACTGACGTGGTGTGTGTCAGTAATTTTGGTCATATACACCCCAAACTAATTTTGAACCATGTATTCCCACCTACACTTTAACCGACATTTGAAAATACACAACATGAGTTCAACTAGTTACAACAGATGTAACTTCATTGTAGTTATTATTTAAATCTGTTTCATTATTTTACAAAATATAATAAAAGGCATCTGAACATGATAGTGTCTTGATATCCAGAACCTGGCATGTAAATTGGATGAGCAGTTCTCCCTTTAAGAGGTAGCATTCTAGAGCACAGCTCTTCTTTCTGAAATTTACTCCCCTCTCCCGCACCACAAGAATCTCACCTCATCCTCAATGAATGTACTTTGTGCTTGAGAGCTTTCCTACTGATTAAATAAAATATGTATATAAATTAAAATGCAACTTTTATTTCCTCTCTCAACAGAAGGTAGTGATTTTTTTCCTGTACCAGGAAGTGATCATTGCAATCATGAACAGGAGTGAGCCAATAAAAATTACCTGAGTATTTCAGAAATGTTGACATTTTTTAAACAAAAAGGCAAAGTAGAGCAAGGCAGCTGCTAAGTCGCTTCAGTCGTGTCCAACTCTGTGCGACCCCATGGTCTGCAGCCTACCAGGCTCCTCCGTCCATGGGATTTTCCAGGCAAGAGTACTGGAGTGGGGTGCCAGGCAGGGTTTGCTATTGATGCAGTTCACATTTTTCATTCTTATCGCTATTAACATGTTATAAATCAGAGATGTATTTTAGATATTTTGTTATCCAAATGTTATTAACTAGACATGTGTCAATATCACTGATGTAACAAATTGCTGACCTCAGGTATTAGTTTCTGCAAAAATGCCCCGGGTCAATAATGACTTAAAAAACTGAAAAACCTTGTTCACACCAGTAAGTTGAGGCGAATTAAGTTTTGCTATAGTGACATCCCTCTGCTCAGTGTTTAAAACGTTGACTCTCTTACACATTGCTTGATGTTCAATGACATGTTAATCGACAGTTTGCTCAGATCCTCTGTCCATTTGGTTGGAAAGAAAACTGGGAAACCACCTGACGTTCAACAGGACCATCCACCTGCTCGGCCCTCCAGCAGGAAGGCTGTGTGTGCTTTGGCCGGGCAACAGGTAAGGTCGGCCCTCCTCAGGGAGCCACATGCAAGTGGGATTCCTGGTGGATGACAGCCTGGCATGTCTTTCGTGGTGGGGGAGAAGGGCATTCAGCAAAGCGGAGCTGGGAGGACCTCTGCCCAGAGGCTGCCTGCTGTGAGCTCTCAGATACCTCAGTTCTAGGAAAGAATGCCTGTGGACACATAGCATCTGGATATAGATTCCCTTGGAAAGCCTTATGGTCTCCCAGGAGAACACATTTCCAGGTCAAATCCGCCAACACACACAGAAGAGGTGAGTCAGTTTATGGGCAGGAGGGGAACATATGGAACCTCTCACGGGACGACAGACGGGGCGCATTCTTCTACCCGGAGGAGACGGAAAGGGGCCAGCCCCTGGGTCTTGAGACAAGCAGAGTAGGGGCAGGCGGAGGAGGACAGTGAGACTAGAGGATGAGCAGAGTCAGACACACAGGCGGAGTGGGAGGCGGTGTGTGCTGGGTGGCTGGGCTGTGCGCTGTGTCTTACGTGGCTTGTGCAGCTGCGTCAGCACGCGCATGCAGATGTCAGCAGGAGGAGCGGCGGCCGGCTGGCCCCAGTTCCGGCTACCTTCTTCCCCTGTTATTGATTCTTTCCTTACAGTTTCCTCAAGGTGAAGTTTACGTATTTATTCCTCTGTGAACTGACAGTCTCTTTCCCTGGATGGGCACCATTTAGTATTTTATATTTGGAAAAGAATATAAAAAAGAATGTGTATATCTATTTATCTATCTATATGTATAACTGAATCATTTGCTATATAGTGGAAAATAACATTATAAATAAACTATAGTTCAATAAAAACTTATTATATAAAAAACACATTTTATATTCACCTTTTTGTCCAAAAGCCCCACAGACCTAGGATCCTCAAATATATTGATGATGATAACAATGCAGCCAGTTCAACATAAGGCAGTATATGAATACATTTTTTTTTTCAAGAAGGCAGCATAATAATGACCTTGAAATCATGTATGGGTCTAAAATTGACCTGAATTCTTTGAAGACTCATGTAATGTACTCTTGGCTTCACTCAATCTGTACTTCTCCAAAGCGTGAACCATAGCCCTAATCCTAGAACCCTAATGTGCCTGTTAGAGACGCAGAGAAAGTCCCCATTTTTCCTGTGGTAAGAGAGGGCTGCTCTCTGAAAACCTATAGAGACGCCAGCTGCTTCTTCTGACTGTCCACACTGCCCCTTCCCTGACTGTGCCGCATGAGTTCCTCCTTCCTGGAGCTAACCTTGTTTGCAACAGCTGGGAAGGTCTAACTGCCCCCTCTCTACTCCTGGCTGCTGGGTTGGGGTGTGAGATGACCCCAAACCTGGCCAATGAAACATGGTGCAAAGAAGAGTGCGTGTCTCAGGCTGGACCAATCAAGGCCTTTATCCGGGCCCTCCTGCCACAGCTACTGGGCAAGTGGCCTCACTGGGCTGGAACCCATGGAGTGGGAGCAGGCCTGGGTACTTACAGTCCTCTGGACCAGCACATGAGGAGGGTCTGTTCACAGACAGGAGCATAGGCCTAGGACAGCGTTTGGGCTTGGGGACCCCACTGTGACTACAATAAGGATGTATTTCCTAAAATTCCCAGTTAGGTGAGCAAAAGAAATTTCACAAAAACCCACTTCTTTGTAACTAGTTCAAAACACATTTCTTGGAATTAAATAGTCTTGTCTAATAATTGTTTAAATTGCTCTGAATTTTGCATGAAATACATAGACACACACACACACAGTTTCATATTATGGTGTTTCCATTACAGGAACTTTAATTTTAAACTATGTATATTAACTGTGACAGCTGCATACCATGTTTCCCTTTCCTGGATTTATTTTTCACTATTCAGATTACACCTTTGAGTAATTCCAATTTTGGAATAATCCAGTTTAGGATCTAGTTTATTTTCTAAGGCCTCTGGTATCTGAAGATTGTCTTCACTTAATCCTTCACTATCAATATGGCTAAACTGAAGTAAGTTCATATCAAAATCCTCAAGAACAAACTCTTAGCACCACTGTTTCCTGGCATCTTGTCTCACAAATGAGAACACACGTGCTAGCGTGATTCTTGCTGACTATATATAACTTTATCTCTAGAAGCTAGTAAGATTCTCCTCTTCATCCATGAATATCCAAGATTTCACCAAAAAAAAAATAGTGTGTGTCTAAAAGCCTATGACTCTGTGCCTGCATGCTAAGTCGCTGCAGTTGTGTCCGACTCTTTGGGACCCTTTGGACTGAAGCCCACCAGTCTCCTCTGTCCATGGGATTCTCCAGGCAGAACACCAGAGTGAGTTGCCAGTCTTCCTCCAGGGGGTCTTCCCAGCTGCACCTCTTTTGTCTCCTGCACTGGCAGGCAGGTTCTTTTATCACCAGGGTTGCTTGGGAAGCCTGTGAGTCCCTAAGGACGGGTATTAATTTCCAAGAACCTTTAGATGCTCTTTTTTCATGTGTTTTTCAACACAGCCTGCTCTTGTTTTATGTATGTAATAATCCATTAAAATTTTCTGAAGCAATAACTACAAATATATATTTTAAAGTTCTATTCTATTGCCGAAAGTCATTCTACTTTTTTTTGAAGTTGATTCCTCTGATCACTTTTTCCAAACATTGAAACATTTTTTATTTAGTAATTCTTGACTGGTTTTCTGTGCTAATCTTTTGTACACGTGGCCATCACTGGTGCCTTAGGATAGAGCAGACAGCTTTCTGGTGGATTGGGCTGAGCAGAGTCTCTCTCACAGGGTAAGAAGGAAGCCACTTTCTGGGGAGGACTCCATCTGGACGGGGTGGCTGGTTCCTGGCAGTAGCCACAACACTGACCTTGGCTGATGATTCTCAGACTCAATTCAGCCATATTGAGGCTAAAGTTTCATTTTGTTTTCATGTGCCTGTTTTAGCAAATAGCTAAAAAGAACTCCTTCTCCACAGTGATGTCATGGATTTAAGAATAGCCTGGGATACCAGACTGTTGGCTAACAACAATCAGATATTACAGTTCAACCTTGATATTTGAAACCATAAGGATAGTTGTGTTTAGATATTCTGCAAAGTCCACATGGGCAATATTTACCTAATTCCTGATTTATCTGTCCTTTGTAGTATGAAAATAATTATTCGTATTTTGCAAATTATAAAAGAACAAACAATTTCACGTATCCCTGAGGGTATGTGTTATTACAGGCACATACTTTGCCAGGCCCATGAACAGGGTAAGTCCATTCAAAATCAAACAAAATCATGTATTAACCAAAAGTCAAATCAAGGTTCTTGCACCAAGAAAATCTGAGATGATTTTTGCTGAGAATACCTACATTTAAATGTTTTAAAATTTTTTCTTCCATGTTCTATGGAACAAGTCTTGGTTGGATTTGTTCAGAGATTTTACTATATTATAAAATATTTTTGATAAAAAGACTCAGCCCTCTTTTGCACCTCTGGGATGAGGATGGTGGTTTCTGCTATCAGGAACAAAGCTGATGCTTCAGTGTGCGTCATCAAAACAGAAACCTTGTCCCAGGTTGTCTGGGACACTCAAGATGGGAAACACATTTGATCAGCAGTTCAGAAAAGGTGAAGTTCAGGACTGGCCAAGTTGCCAAACTAAATCGACTATGAGTCAGGCCTGGTATGAAGCACAGGTGAGTTGCCTGCCTTCTTGACAGGCGGTCCAAGAAAAATACCATCTGCTTCTCTGCTAGATTCTCCCAAGCTCTACTCCTTTGTCATCGGAACCCTGGAGAACAAAGCACATGCCTGCTTTTGCTTAGTTTTTGGTAAAGCGCTGTTCAGCCACGGCCACTGACCAAAAGCCAGCATGAAAATGGCCAGATGAGCAACGTTTGCATCTGGTGGAGAACTTCTGTGGGAGATGCTATCACAGTACTCAGCGTCTTTTATAAAAGCATCCCCTTTAATTTGTCCTAAAGTTTACATCTTTCTTTCCCTCCTTTTGGAGAAGGAAATGGCAACCCACTCCGGTGTTCTTGCCTGGAGAATCCCAGGGATGGGGGAGCCTGGTGGGCTTCTGTCAATGGGGTCACACAGAGTCGGACACATCTGAAGTGACTTAGTATATATTCCCTCCTTTTGATTAAATGAATGCCTTACTATTTGGTCATGTGGCCACCTGCCCGGCTTTTCTGCCTGATGCCCAGGAAGGTCAGGAGCAAAGTCAGTCTTTTTTAGAACTTTTGCATGGATTTTCCCCAACACTTCAGTTTTCATCACAAGTATCCCTAAGTTCTCTGGTGTTTATTCTTAAGCACTTTAGGAAATAAGGATTTTTATTTTTTATTTTTTCCATTTAGCATCTCCCATGCATTTATTTTATTTTTTTTTTAATTTTTTTAAATTTATTTTTTATTTTACTTTACAATTCTGTATTGGTTTTGCCATACATTGACATAAATCCACCACGGGTGTACATGTGTTCCCAAACATGAACCCCCCTCCCACCCTCCTCGCCACAACATCTCTCTGGGTCATCCCCGCGTACCAGCCCCAAGCGTGCCATATCCTGCATCGGACATAGACTGGCAATTCGATTCTTACATGATATTATACATGTTTCAATGCCATTCTCCCAAATCTTCTAAAATAGCATATATATACAGGTATGTATATATATACACACATATATTCATATGTATATATGTGATATATACATATATGTTTATGTAATATAAAATAAACAATATATTTTTATTATTTTGAATGTTTAAAATAAACATCATCAGGGAAGTGGCCAAGATTGTGGAGTCTGAAGACCTTAGGCTTACCTCTCTCAATGGGCACACCAAAACTGGAAGAGCCTACAGAGCAACCATCTGTAAGAGCAACCTTCAGACAACGAGAAGAAATCTTGCATGACTGGAGGCATAGAGAAGGCACCAGAACCACACACCCCTAGGTTGGTGACTCACAAATGGGAAGCATATCACAACTCACGGACGGAGGGTCTGAGCCCCACACTGGGCTCCCTGCCCAGGGCTCCTGCCCCAAGACAAGCACTCAGAACGTCTGGCTTTGTTAAAAAAGCAGCCCAGTCATCCCTCTCCCTAAGGAACTTCTAAATCAGTGGTCCAGGCTTAGGGCTGGAATGGCATTTTTCACATGTTCCCAGGGGATGCTGAAGCTGCTAGCCCAGGTTCACACCAGGGGAAGTGCTTCCCCAAACGCCTCACCAGGGCACCTGCCCAGCTTGCTGTCTGCCTCACTTGGCTAAGCCTCAGTGAAGGACAATTTGAATTCAAACCTACTCATCACCTCCTGAGACCAAACCCCTTCATTCCTTTTTTCCCAAAGACAGTGACTTCTCTAACAAAGGTCCTGGAGTTACTGAACAGACTACTCTTGAAAAGTCACATTCAATCCTTGTGCTCAAAACACCTGAGTTTCCCTCCCTTTTAAAATTATTAGAGTCTACTTTCTGTCTCAATGTTCTTCCCATGTCCCATTTCATGGGAAGTTACCACCACAGGATGCCTGCAACAGAGTTAAAAGTGACATTTTCCTCAAGATAGCAGAATGAACATAAAATAGTTGTGGAAATTACATTGGAATGTAGCCAGTCTATTGGTGAGGTGGTAAAGAATCTGCCTGCCAATGCAGGAGACATGAGATCAGTTTGATCCCTGGGTCAGGAAGATCCCCTGGAGAAGGAAATGGCAACCCACTCCAGTATTCTTGCCTGGGAAATCCCATGGACAGAGGAGCCTGGGGGGCTACAGTCCATGGGGTCGCATAGAGTCAGACTCTACTGAGCGGCTGAGCATGCACACACCTATTAGAACAGTCTCAGAAAGAGAGAGTGAGGCAGTGACACAAAACATCCCAGATGGTTGTAAAATACGCCTAAGAAGAGAAGGAAAGAACTCACATTGCAGGAGGGGGAGGAGCGGGAAGGACTCCCAGGTTCTGCTTTGAGGCAGGAGGCGTCCCACATGCAGAATGCAGGGAAATGGGTCTGGAGATGCCAGGACACAGATGCAAGGCAGCAATGCTGAGAGGCTAACAGGCAGGAAGGCCAGGGGTCTCCAGACGGAGGAAATAGGCTGCAAGTGTCAGACATTTTTATCTCTCTTTTAAGTGGCAGGAGGAAACAAACTAGTGATATATCTTTTCCCCTTCTCTATACAAATTTAGAAAGAGGTTTCTCTTAAAACACTGTGTTGCCATAATCACATGGTTCCACCCGAACTTAACTTTTCTCAAATTTAGAGTTAACCAATGCATTTTTCTTACAGAAATGTTTGTCTTAAGCTATGTTAATGTGCTGTGTATTTACCCCAAATTCTGTCTTCAAGTCGGTTCCCCTAAAAGTTCAGATCTAACTTGAAAACCAGAATGTTATCCTCATAGATGGTTCTCCTAATCCATGTAGACGGAACTATTTGCATGGTAGTCTGCCTTTATACAAAACTCAAGTCAATTGTTTTATGGCCCAGGATGACTCGCCCAGTGCCAAGATTATCTCAAAATGCATCTCGTGGGTGAGGAGCATGGTGCCATTCTCTTGAGTTTTGAGACATTCCTTTCTTTCGTTAACAGGCTGCTAGTAACTATATAACATCCAGCTAAAGCTAAAGACTAGCAGGGGGTACTCTTTCTGCCCCCTTCTGATGTCTATGTCAGAAGCTTTCTCTATCTCCTTTATACTTTAATAAAACTTTATTACACAAAAGCTCTGAGCAAGCAAGCCTCGTCTCTGGCCCTGGATTGAATTCTTCTCTGGAGGCCAAGAATCCCAGCATGTTTTGTGGTTCAGCAACAACCTTTCAATGGAACCCACAGGTCACTGTGTCCAAATATTCTCCCAAAGCTAGAAGCCGCCCCCTCCAAGGGTTATCTGGGGAGCAGAGGGCCTTGCAATGACGGAAAGAAAGTCTGAGTCTCCAGGGCTAAGGTCCCTGCATTTGCACCTCGGCCCCAAACCCCAACAGCCTAGCCAAACAAGGTGGTTATATTTGCCTCATTAATTACTTGTATAAACTGCCTGATGTTTGAATAGCACAGATGTGAAGATGGCATCTTCAAAATGTCATCTGGGTCTGGACTAATGTATAAAACATATTTTTTAATCAATTTTAAAATTTTTAGATCTATTTACTTATTATTGGAGTACAGTGGATTTACAAGGTTGTGTTAGCTTCAGATTTATAGCAAAGTGATTCAGATAAACACACACAAGGCACACACACACACACATATATATTCTATTTCAGATTCTTTTCTCTTATAGGTTATTATAAAATCTTTAGTATAGCTTATGTTATACAGTAGGTCCTTTTTATCTATTTTATATATAGCAGTATGTATATGTTAATCTCAAATTCCTAATTTATCCCTCCCCCTTTGGCAACCATAAGTTTGTTTTCTATGTCTGCGAGAATATTTCTGTTTTATAAATAAGTTCATTTGTACCATTTTCTAGATTCCACAAAAAACTGATGCCATATGGCCTTTGTCTTTCTCTGCCTGACTTGCTTCACTTAGTATGACCATCCCTAGGTCTATCTGCATCCTATTTTAGATTCCACATGTTCGTGATATCATATGGCCTCTGTCTTCCTCTATCTGACTTGCTTCACTTAGTGTGACCATCTGTAGGTCCATCTGCGTCCTAGTTTAGATTCCACATGTTAGTGATGCCATATGGCCTCTGTCTTCCTCTGCCTGACTTGCTGCGCTTAGTGTGACCATCTCTGGGTCCATCTGTGTTGCTGCAAATGGCACTACTTCATTTCTCATGGCCGAGTCATATTCCCTTGTGTATACACATTGTATCCTCTTTGTTCATCAGTCTATGGACACTTGGGTTGCTTCCACGCCTTGGCTATTGTAAACAGTGCTGCAGCGAACGTTGGGGGTGCATGTATCTTTCCAAGTGAGAGTTTTCTCCAGATAAATGCTTAGAAGTGAGATTGTAGGGTCATATGGTAATTTTATTTTTAGTTTTTTAATGAACCCCCATACGGCTCTCTACAGTGGCTGCATTAATGTTTTTAAACATTGAAGAGACACTCTAATAGGTGCTGTTTTGAAAATACATTCTGCATGGAAGGTTTACAACTCAAGAAACGCTCATGCGCCATCCGAAGTGTGTGGGAAAAGCTAAGCGACTGATAACGACTCGTGCATGTGCTCTTCTGCACACGCACACACACCGCAGAGCCACTGCCTCAAAGCCACTCAGACACAGTACAGAGCCGGGAGCACACAAACAGTTCCAAGTGACACCATGGCTTTCCTCTGAGCCTCCTTGCCAGTCCCGCCTGCCTTGGAAATGGCATCTGCTCATAACAAGAGTAAGGCCATCGTCAGAGCCCGTCCTTCTGGGAAACTTGCTGCACTGTTTACAGCCTCGTCCAAAGCCAACAAGCCACACAGACAGTAAACGAAACCTTGCACACACAGACCTCCTGTCTAATTCACAATTATTCAGTGTTACTGTTAATTGCATAGTCGTGTCCAACTCTTTTGTGACCCCATGGACGGTAGCCAGGCTCCTCTGTCCATGGGATTCCCCAGGCAAGAATATTAGAGTGGGCTACCATTCCTTTCTCCAGAGGATCTTCCCAACTCAAAGATCAAACCTGGGTCTTCTGCATTGCAGGCAGACTCTTTACTACCTGAGCCACTGGGGAAGCCCCACTCACAATTATGGTGACCCCAAAATAATTTTGCTTTATGGACCATAAAGCACTCATCTCAGCAGAACCTACCAGGACCCAAAATAACCTCCCAGGAGATGCTGGGCTTCAGCCTCAGTTTTCTGCTTGTGTTCCGCCCCCTGCGCAGTAAAGTATCTCTTTCTCTACTCCTGGAAGGAGGTGGTCAACACCCACCCCATCCACCCCATGTGGTTTTAGAGACTCCACTCCTGGTTGCACTTTACCTGAGTTTTCCTATTAGGATTCTTTTAAATTTTAAAATAAAGTTTATTTTCTTTTTCTTTATTATAGGAAGTCTGAGAACACAGGCAATGATTAGAAAGTAATCATTCATACTTAGAATTCCTGGCCTTTATTTTAAGATGCTTTTGGGATGGACGTATAACAAAACTGCTTAAATACATGAGGGAAATGAGATGTACACCCCACTGACACACTCATGTCCTCACCTCATGCTTGCAGGAAGTTTCTCCTGCATCTGTGTTCCAATTTAAATAATTAGGGGGCTGATTCAACCATGGCCTTGAGAAAATTGGTGCCTAGAGGCCTTGACTTTCTCCTCTGTACATGAGGCTGAGAACCGTCATCCCTCACTCAAGGAGCCAGCGGGAGAGGGCATGCGGCAGTGGAGGTCAAGTCTGAGGACAGGGCCTGGCACACACTCGGGGCTCAGCAGCTCTAGCAGTTACAATGAGCTTGTATTATTTGACTCATCTCAGTCTCCAGGCAGATGTCATCATTTGCAGGTGTGGTCTCTCCAAAGCCGGCAGGTCTAAGAACAGCCTTCTTCTCACGAGGTTTCAGCAGGGGCAGTCTGAAGACTCTGCAGGCCTTTTCCAAGGATGGCATGTCTGCAGCCCCAGGCCCAGACATGTGGGAGCAGCGAGGGGGCCCTGAGCAGGGGCCTCCCAGGAGGGAGGCCCAGGAAGCAGGGAACATGCAAATCATTTGCTGATCGAAAAAGATGCTGGAGGTGATGAGGTGGGAAGACTGGGGAAAGGTTACTGATCCAGTCAAATGGTCCCCAGGTGCCCCCACATCAGGCTCACAGTCCCTGGCTGCTTGGGGCCTCTATAGGGGACCTCTCACTGCTCTGAGTGACGTGACCTTGGGGGCAGCCCACTCTGGGGGTCTCAGTTCCTAAATGGAGGGCAGGACTCCAGCCCTGGCAGCCCTCAGGTGAAGGGGCTCCTGGAATTCTGGCATTCCTGGTCCCACAAGATGACATCCTCTGTGGTCCATTCCCTTCCTCATTTGTTCACTGGTTTCCCAAGGACAGAGTCCTCTAAGGTTATCAAATGAATTCTTCTCGGTGCATTTTCTGAGCTGGCCCTCTCTAGGGTTGGTGAAAATGGAGAGTGAATTCTTTTCCCTGTAAGGCATGAGTTCTTCCACCTTTTTTTATCCTTCCAGACCTGCTGAGTCTGTTTTGCCATGGCAGGCACATACTAAATGACCCGCACGTGTGTTTTCATCCTGAACTGCTGTTGTCTGCTAGGCTAAGACAGGCATGCTGACATGCTTAGAGGATGTATATTTCATCAGGGTTCAACAATAATGCGTGCTAATGTGCTTCAGTCGTTTCCGATTCTGTGAGACCCTATGGACTGTAGCCTGCCATTCTCCTCTGTCTATGCGGATTCTCCAGGCAAGAATACTGGAGTGGGTTGCCATTTCAGGATCGAATCCACATCTCTTATGTCTCCTGCACTGGCAGCGGATTCTTTACCGTTAGCACCTCCTGGGAAGCCCAGGGCTAAACAGTAAGGAGTGCAATAGTCCCAAGGTTCATTCCTTTTCCTTTGCTTTGAAATTGTTCTGAAAGGACACACATTTAGCAACAGCCTTTTCATTAATTTAAGTCTGTGTAAATAGGTTCCCCAGTGAGCAGCTCTGCTGGGAGGATGCAACTGGAAGAGAGGAGCCAGTGCTGCTGTTTGCAGCAGCTCAGCCCAGTTTGTCTTCCTGCTCGCGTGCCCGGGTGCCCACGAGAGGTGGCGGGCACACAGACACAAGGCCGCTGGCATGAAGGCATGCTTGTCTCTCTGAAGTCTCCTTGAGCCCCTGCTCTGGCATCCTGAGTCACAGTGTTACTGAGGGGCAACGGCTTAAGTCGGAGCCTTGGAGTGCAGGCCCTGGCTGCCTGCTGAGACTTGGAGAGAAGCTGTCAGTCAGCACAGTGATTTCTCTGAAGTGGCTGATGAGGCACCGTTCCAAGTGCTTCCGCTAGACTAGGCCAGTGAGAAGGCAGCCACATGGACTCCAGTGATGCCAGAGTGACACTGCAGCCTGTCTCCTTCCGGGTTTCATCATCAGCCTCAGGCACAGCTCATCGTGTCCTGTGAGGCAGCTCTGAGCCTGGCTGGCACCGGGCCCTCCATTCAGGGGAGAGGGGGCCTGTGTACACCTCTGTGTCCCAGCTCTGCCATCTTGAAGGACCCAGGCCCAGGCTTACCTCTCAGGGAGCATGGGACACCAGTGGAAAGCTCTGGGCACCTGCAGAGGTACCCCAATGCTGTTCTCACTCACCCCTGTCTGCCCAGGCTGCAAGAGACTCAGCAGCTGTTTTAAGATGGGCAGAGAGGACATGACACCCTGCAGAGCCCCCTGAGCTGCTGCAAACAGCGGCACTGGCTCCTCTCTTCCAGTTGCATCCTCCCAGCAGAGCTGCTCACTGGGGAACCTATTTACACAGACTTAAATTAATGAGCAATAAGGGATTAATATCCAACATGTATTGGACATATCATTTGCAAATACTTCCTCCCATTCTGTTGGTTTTCATTGTGTCCATGGTTTCCTTTGCTGTGCAAAAGCTTCTGTGTTTAACGAAGAGGCTTTTTGCAATAAGACCTGAGTTGGGAAGATCCACTGGAGAAGGGATAGGCTACCCACTCCAGTATTCTTGGGATTCCTTGGTGGCTCAGCTGGTAAAGAATCCGCCTGCAATGTGGGAGATCTGGGTTTGATCCCTGGGTTGAGAAGATCCCCTGGAGAAGGCAACAGCTACCCACTCCAATATTCTAACCTGGAGAATTCCATGAACCGTATAGTCCAATCTTTGCGTGTCTGCAAAGAGTTGGTCATGACTGAGCGATTTTCACTTTCACTTCATCCAACATGTATAAATAGCTCAGACAACTCACCATCAGAAAAACCAGACAACCTAATTAAACAATTAGTAGAAACACTGAATTGATATTTGCCCAAAGAGGAAATGTGGAAAACCACTGGGCACCTGAAAAGATACTCAACGTTGCTAGTCATCAGAGAATGCAAATTAAAACCACAGTGAGATATCACTTCACATCTGTTAGAATGGCCACCATCAAAAAGAAGAAATGTTGGCAAGTATGTGGGGAAGAGGAAACCCTCCGGCACTGTTGATGGAAATGTAAATTGGTACAGCCACAGTAGAGAACAGCATGGTGATTTCTCAAAAAACTAAGAATAGAGCTACCCTATGACCCAGCAATTTCACTCTTGTGTATATATCCAAAGGGGGAAAAACACTCAAAAACTCATTTCAAAAGATCCATATACCCCAATGTTCACGGCAGCACTATGTACAATGGCCAAGACATGGACACAACCTAAACGTCCATCAGCAGATGAAGGGATAAAGGAGACGTGGTGCGTATGCACCATGGAATACTACTCAGTCATAAAAAAGAATACAACTGAACATTCACAGCAACCTGGATGCATGTGGAGGGTATCATGCTAATGAAGTCAGTCAGGCAGAAAAAGATGAATACTGAACGATGTCGCTTATGTGCGGAATCTAAAAAATACAGCAAACTAGTGAAGATAGCATAAAAGAAGCAGACTGACAGATACAGAAAACAAATCAGTAGGTACCACAGTGGGGAAGAAGGGCAAGATAGAGGTGGGAGAGCGAGAGGTACAAGCCACTGGGTATAAAATGGGTTCAAAGATGTATAACAAGGGAATAGGGTCAATATTCTGTAATAACTGTAAATGGAAGTAACCTTTAAAATTATTTCAAAATAAAAAGTAAAACCTTAAAAACGAAGTCTCTTCAAAGAACGTATGTATAGTCATTTAATAGCTAAGACAAAGGAGAAAGACAGAACGAGCCCTGCATCCTTTGTGGAGCATATGAAGACGAAAATTATACATGTAATTTAAGGCTTATGTGACAACAGGATCTTTACATTTTTCCAGTTTTTAAAACTGAGGGCTTAAATTGTTTCATCTCTCCAGGCTGACCCAAACTGACATGTTTACAAGGGCCAAGGGATGTCTGTGAGAGCTGGAAGTGAGGTCACGTGTGGGGGCTGTATGGGGAGGACAGTCTATATTCCTCTAAAGCGGGCAGCTCCTGCTGCATCCCACAGTTTCTTTCATGAAGAACACTAGTGTTGCCACCCATAATTTTTTTTGAAAAAGCAAAAATCAAGACTTTAAGGCATAATCTCTTGCATTGAAACGTTGGTCACTTTCAGAATAGTTAAATTTTGCAGAGAGTTGGCCATTGTTCTAAATGCTTTGCAGGTGCTCACGTGTGTAATTCTCAAAACCATCTTTGCTATCAAAATAGAAAAACTCAGACCCAGAGAAGTGGATATGTGGCCCAAGGTCATGAGTTCTATTTTGTGCTCCTAACCCTGTGCTAGAATCCAACTTCTGGCTGGATTCCCTCAGCATCCTGGTTTCCCCGGAGATGGCCCCTGATGGTTCGATCAAAGCTGGGGACTCCGCCCTCCTTGCCGGCCATTGGTCTGTGTCTCCCAGCTGCAGCCAATGGGTGCACGGTACTCCCTGGGCCACAGTGATTGGTTCAGAGCTGTTATGAGACGGAGTGTGGGTTAAAAGACTGCTCAACCTCTAGTCTTGCAGGAACCTGTACATTTCCTTGTGAATTAAACCAATTTGAGTTGCTTTGTCTACAGGCAAAAGCATACTGAGTCACCAACAGCGCTCCTCTTGGATGATATCCAAAAGAACTGACAGCAGGGTCTCAAAGTGAAATGTGCACCCCAACGTTCACTGAGGCAGGACTCACAGTAGCCAAGCAACCCCATGCCTCCTGACAGATGAATGGAAAATAAAACATGGGATATACATATAATGGAGTGCCGTTCAGCCTTAAAAAGGTAAGGAATGCTGTCTCATGATCCAAATTGGATGAAGCTTGAGGACATTTTGCTAAATGAAAATAAGTCAGTCACAGACAAATAGTGTGTGATTCTGCTGTTATGGCGTTCTTGCACGTGCGTGCTAAGTTGCTTCAGTCATGTTCAACTCTTTGTGACCCTATGGACCACAGGCTGCCAGGTTCCTCTGTCCATGGGATTCTCCAGGCAAGAAAACTGGAGCGGTTGCTATGCCCTCCTCCAGGGGAATCTTTCTGACTCAGGGATTGAATCCTTGTTTCTTGGTCTTTTGCATTGACAGGTGGCTTCTTTACCACTAGCACAACTTGGAAAGCCCATGGCATTCTTAGTGGTCAAATTCACAGAGATAGAAAGCAGAGTGGTGGGTGCCAGGAGCTGGGGGAGGGGTAGAGGGAGCTGATGTTGAACTGGTGTGAAGTTTTGGACTTGCACGATGGTGAAGTTCTGGAGATCTGTTTCACAACAACACAAAAATACTTCATGTCACTGACCTGGACACTTAAAAATTGTTGCAATCATGTTAAATGTTGCTGTAGCTTTTTAAAAAAGGCACAGTTAAAAAAGAAAAAGACTCCTGACTGATTAAGCAGCTTATTCAAACAACTGAAGAAGCCCCACATAGGCTGATCAAACCCATTCATGCAGAGTACAGAGGCTGCCAGGCCTTAGAGCAGAGCCCGGTCCTCTTGCTAGGAAAGCCTGCCGCCCAGCCCATTGCCTCCCTGGTTAACCAGGAAGCCCTGTTTCCCCGGAAGCCATTGACAACATGGGAACTTTTGACATTGATCCAATCCATCATATAGAACCACATGAATAACGCTGAATTTTGGGAGCAACTTTTGGAAGGGAAGGCACACAGAATGTCTTCACAGCAGGCCAACACACACACAGTAGTCTAAGCTGACATACTGAGTTTATTATCTACAAAGCCTTGATGTTTTTCATGGTGACTAAGTGACAAGATGGGTTTTGTGTGTGTGTGCGCACGCGCACGCATGTGTTGTGTGTGTGGGCATACACATTCACAAATTTTTAAAAGAGCCAGGTGACAGGAGCAAGGAGCAGGAGGAAAAGGATGAGGACATGAGATGTTGGGGCTGCAGGGTAAACTGCAGCCTGGCCCCTATGTGGTGGAAGGTCTCACCAGGACCCTGGGCCGGGCTGTGCCTTTGTACAGATGCTCAGAGTCAAGTGCGAGAGTCTGACCAGGGGCCGCAGGCACAGGGGATGGGATTCAAAGTCAGGGCAGAGACAGGACACATGGGCACAGACAGCCTGAGGGCCGCTCGGGCCATGGCCGGCTCTGGGGACAATCACTAATAACAGTGGCGGGCCGGGCCGTGGCAGGACGCAGCCTGGGGCTGGAGCCTGGGTGCTTCCCTGCGCCGCTGCTGCACGCCTGGCATGAGCTCCGCAGCCCCTGTCGTCCCATCAGAAAACTGGGGCAATAAACACCACCAGCTGCTGTGCGCTAAGTGGTGATCCCCAGATTCATACGCTGACATCCTGACAACCATCTGTGCCTCAGCATGTGACTGTATTGGAATACCATATTTAAAGAAGTGGTTAAGTTAAAAAGAGGCCGCAAGGATGGGTCTCAAGTCAGTGTGACTGATATCCCAGTGGGAAGCGGAGGAGACCCCAGGGTGGGTGCACTCAGAGGGAGCACGGCGTGAGTGCTTGGCGGGCAGACAAGGCGGGAGGCTTCCCAGGAAGCCAGCCCTGCCGTGACCTTGACCCCAGATGTCCAGCCTCCGGGACAATGAGACACAAGCGTCTCGTGTGCATTTAGGCCCCGAGGGTTGTGGGGGTTGCTGACGCAGCCTGACTTGACTGATGGGCTGGACCCCCATCCTGGGGAAGGAAACGCTGGATCTCTGGCACCTCTGGCACCTCCAGGGCCCGACAGTCACTAACACGAACCACCTATGCTCTGCCTGCCCATCTTCTGAGCTTTGTGTAGCCTGGCCTGTGTGCTCAAGCAGCTGAGCTTGTAATTGTTGGCCTTATGTGTGTGGGGAGGGCAGGGGTGGTTCTAGAAAGAGAGGAGACCACCACCTCAGAGCAAACAGCAGGTCCAGCAGGCCTCTGTGGACTCACAGATCTGACCACCACGCTTCAAGTCTTGCCTTAACGTTAACCCACTCTTGCCTCTGGCCTCAGACACATGTCATCTTTCTGTGCCTGGGTTTTGTATCGTAAAATAAGGATGTAGCAACATCCCCTGGAGAAGGCAATGGCACCCCACTCCAGTACTCTTGCCTGGAGAATCCCATGGATGGAGGAGCCTGGTAGGCTGCAGACCACGGGGTCGCACAGAGTCGGACACGACTGAGCGAATTCCCTTTCACTTTTCACTTTCATGCATTGGAGAAGGAAATGGCAACCCACTCCAGTATTCTTGCCTGGAGAATCCCAGGGACGGGGGAGCCTGGTGGGCTGCCATCTATGGGGTCGCACAGAGTTGGACATGACTGAAGCGACTTAGCAGCAGGAGCAGCAACATCACTAACCCCAGACGGTGGTGGTAACGGGGAAGGAGTTTATCCACACACTGTGCAGGGGGTTGTTCAGCCCGTCCCTCCTGGGGGCGGGGCTCAGTGAAGCTTAGCCCCCTGCATGGGCACCCTCCCCAGGGGAGCCAGCCTGCCCTGCAGCCAGACAGGCAGATGGGAGGGCAGAAGCACCAGGGGCTGCCGCTCGCTCGCGCTGTGTTGTCCACATGGGATAACTGCGGATTTCACAACAGGTTGAGCAGGTTCCCCTTAACTGTGTGCTCAGCTAGACACTAAAGCGGGGGCCTGAGGTTTATTTCTGCGGGGTCTAGTGGTCAGGTTGGCAGCCCCGGGGCGAGTGTGCCAGGGGGACAGGCTCAGAAACACGTTGCATGAGTGTGGACTGACCTGCAGGGTAGTGACTGCCACTGCAGACCTACAGATGTCCTCGGACCTATAGATGTCAGACAGACAGACAGACAGACTGAGAGATACAGAAAGATATAAGTCCACTGATATACAGATGTGCTGATATACAGACAGAGCCGCATGCCCACACCGCACTCACTTTCTTTTTTAGATCCTGGTCACTCCAGACACAGAGGATGGGGAGACTGCCAATCTGAGCACAAGTCTCCCTGCTGTGTGACCTCAGAGAAGTCACTGAACTTCTCTGGCCTCACTTTTGCTTCTTTGTAAACACGGAGTTCTGGATCCTATGAATGCAGCCACTCAAGCCAGCTATTTGTGTGATGGGCTACAACCTAATACCGGCCTAAACTCAGAGCCCTCTTGTTTGTTTTCTGTACTTTTGTTTCCATTCTCCTCAAGACGGTCCATCAAGGGTCCCTCCCCTGGTGGCTGAAAGGAGTGAGGCCTGGGGTGAGACACTGGTTATCCAGGCTCCTCCAGCCCTGTCCATAAGCCACCCCTTCAGCTGCTCCCCAGCCTGGCAGGGAGGGAAGGCGAAGGGGCACTGCCCCTGCAGATGAGTGGTTGCTGCCCTGTCACCCGGCTCCGCCTCCCCGGGTGTCAGCCAGGCTCCTGGCTGGACCAGTGGGTCTAGAGCTGGGGAGGCAGAGGGGATATGGCTGACCTTCATTCAGTGAACTTTTAGCAAACTCAGCTTTCTGCAGCCACGTGTGCCTCTTCAGCAGGAGAGAACGATGTCGATGAGAACAATCTTTGCTCTCCTCCTGAAAACTTGGGACAGAGGAGCGATGGCCCCACAGTCCATGTGTGCAGACGCACATGTGTGACTGAATTTCATCAACATGCGTCCACGCTACTGCTCTGGCTGAAAATGTTGCAACTTATTTTCCCTCCCCTCAGATCAAGCCAACTGGATCAACCCATTAAAGTCATCACTTGTGACACTTTCCTAACTAGTTTCAACAGAGCTTTACTTCTCAATTGATTTAGAACTTGGGGTGTCAACAAGTATATTGTTAGCCTTCCCCACTAGATTGATAGTACTGTCCTACGGTTACCTATTTAGCTACATATATAAGCTTTCATTTGGTTGTCATCCTGCTTATTTAACAAATGCAGAGTACATCATGAGAAATGCTGGACTGGATGAAGCACAAGCTGGAATCAAGATCGCCGGGAAAAATATCAATAACCTCAGATATGCAGATGATGCCACACTTACGGCAGAAAGTAAAGAACTAAAAAGTCTCTTGATGAAAGTGAAAGAAGAGAGGAAAAAAGTTGGCTTAAAACTCAACATTCAGAAAACAAAGATCATGATGTCTGGTCCCATCACTTCACGGCAAATAGATGGGGAAACAATGGAAACAGTGACAGACTTTATTTTTGGGCTCCAAAATCACTGCAGATGGTGACTGCAGCCATGAAATTAAAAGATGCTTGCTTCTTGGAGGAAAAGTTATGACCAACCTAGAGAGCATATTAAAAAGCAGAGACATTACTTTGTGAACAAAGGTCCATCTAGTCAAAGCTATGGTTTTTCTAGTAGTCGTGTATGGGTGTGAGAGTTGGACTATAAAGAAAGCTGAGTGCCAAAGAATTGATGCTTTTGAACTGTGGTGTTGGAAAAGACTCTTGAGAGTCCCTTGGACAGCAACAAAATCCAACCAGTCCATTCTAAAGGAGATCAGTCCTGGGTGTTCATTGGAAGGATTGATGCTGAAGCTGAAACTCTAATACTTTGGAAACCTGATGCAAAGAGCTGACTCATTTGGAAAGACCCTGATGCTGGGAAAGATTGAGGGCAGGAGGAGAAAGGGATGACAGGATGAGATGGCTGGATGGCATCACCGTCTCAATGGACGTGAGTCTGAGTGAGCTCCGGGAGTTGGTGATGGACAGGAGGCCTGGCGTGCTGCGATTCATGGGGTCGCAGAGTCAGACATGACTGAGCCACTGAATCGAACTGAAGATGCAAACACACTAACATGATTACATCGTGACTCAAGGAGACTTTCGAGGGGTCGTGTGCTTTTACTGTCTTGGTGCAGTGATGGGTGTGTGTATCAACACTTATCAAAGGACACACTTTCTTTACACATAGGCAGGAACCGTGTGTTCTCATTACACAGCACTGTGTGCTGTGTGCTTGGTTGCTCAGTTGTGTCCGATTCTTTGCGGCCCCCTGGACTGTAGCCCACCAGGCTCCTTTGTTCATGGGATTCTTCAGGCAAGAATGCTGGAGTGGGTTGCTGTGCCCTCCTCTAGGGGATCTTCCCGACCCAGGGATCGAACCCAGGTCTCCCACATTGCAGGCGGATTCTTTACCATCTGAGCTACCAGGGAAGCTCTATACATTGCTAATGCTCTTAAAAGAAAAAAAAAATAAATATAATAAAATAAAAACTGCTAATTCTCATCCATTTGGTTCCTATACTTCAACTTGCAATAGTAAAAAGAGGCTTACAACCTACTACTAAAGAGGAAAAAAAAATCTCAATTTAAAAACCACTCACTATTATTTAATATTCATGGAATTTAATGAACTTAGTCTTCACATATTTCTGTCCTGGAACCCCAGGGGCCCTAATGCAGGGCATTTGTCCAGGGAGTGGACATTTAGGCTTGGCACCCGCTGCCCTCAGCAGAGTCTCATCCTGGTCTTACCTGTACGACAGCTGTGATGGGATGGGGTGGAGAGGGAGAGGCACAAGGCAGACACCCCGACTCCTGCCCCCTGGGCACCCTCTTCCTGGCTCTGTGGGTACAGATTTGAGGCTAGCCTAAGAGAGGACTGGGGCTTCCCTGGTAGCTCAGTTGGTAAAGAATTTGCCTGCAATGCAGAAGACCCCAGTTCAATTCCTGGGTCAGGAAGATCTGCTGGAGAAGGGATAGGCTACCCACTCCAGTGTTCTTGGGCTTCCCTGGTGGGTCAGTTGGTAAAGAATCCACTTGCAACGCAGGATCCTTGGGTTAGGAAGATCCCCTGGAGAAGAGAAAGGCTACCCACTCCAGTATTCTGGCCTGGAGAATTCTATGGACTGTATAGTCCTCAGGGTCAGCGTCCACAGGGTTGGCGAGGGGGAGGGGTGGGAAGAAAAGACTGAGATAGAAGTCATACATCAAATGTTCCAGGGATTACAGAGAAACTTCCACAAGAGGAACCGGCCAGAGGTGTAAATACTCCTTACTTTTGGCCAGAATTGGGCTTTGTCTCTTTTCCTTTGAAACTGCAGCCCTAGAAATTTATGCTCCATTTTCCCACTTTCGGCCACTTATTATCAGGAGCCTGATGGTAAGACTTCATCATTTCCCCCTTCATTCTCCTGCTGGAAAAACCACAGCCCAAGAATAGCCATAGCAGTGTGATTCCTAGGCGCTGGGCCTTGGGGGTAGGGGGTGGGGCCCAGTGCTGGTAAGCTCTGGGCCCTAAGGGCATGAGCATTCTTTCTCATTGCAGAGGAGATGGAAGTTCAAGGCCAATCTGACTTAATACTGGCAAGGAGGACACATCTGTGGGCCAGACATGGCCATGTGCCATCTTGTTTAGGATCTGAGCTATTAGGAAGGCTTTATATTCCTCATTATCAGTCCAGAATATTCATTGGAAGGACTGATGCTGAAGCTGAAACTCCAATACTTCGGCCACCTGATGCGAAGAACTGACTCCTTGGAAAAGACCCTAATGTTGGGAAAGACTGAAGGCAGGAGGAGAATGGGACGACAGAGGATGAAGTGGTTGGATGGCATCACCAACTCGATGGACATGAGTTTGAACAAGCTCCGGGAGTTGGTGATGGTCAGGGAAGCCTGGCGTGCTGCAGTCCATGGGGTTGCAAAGAGTCAGACACAACTGAGCGACTGAACTGAGCTGATTCATATGAAACATACAAGGATCTATTTTCTCCTCAATCCCAGTTCCTCTAATGCCAAAGAAAGAATTACGATTCGCTCTGGCTATTGCATTCTGACTTAGGTTACAGTTGGGTTACTTTCCTCCCTCAAAAGTGGAGTGCACATTTATCACCCTGGAATCAATGTAGCCAGCCTAAATAATCTCAATTGTTCTCATCTCTCTGTTGCTGTTTTTTACAATTTTTTCTTTACTGAAGGGCATTTTTTTTTTCTTTCCTTGAGGCAGATACAACTTTCTGACTTTTACACAGCTTCTTCATAGTTATAAAAAGTTTATTATTTTCTTAAGAAGAAGGCAAAAGGATTATATAAAGCATTTAAGGGTGGAATAAACATAGAAAGTGAGGATAAATTTAATCTCACAATTTTCTGGGCAGAATTTTTGATAGAAGGGTCACCATTTCTGTGTTGCTATTGATGACAAGGAAAGCCCAGGGACTCAGCTCGTAGAGAACTCCAAGTCTCATTTCATCTCAGATTTGGACCTTCGTTTTTGCCCAAGTATTTGAAGTTTGCTTGTTGTTGCTTTTACCATGCAGATGAATAAGGAGCAAAGTTATTTAGAGTTTTTCTCCTGCTCTACATTTCTTGGGTGTGAATGATGAAATAGTTAAAGCACACTCATATGCCTGCACGCATGCACACATGTACACACATAATTCAGAGGGGAAATAAGTGAGTACTCTGTGAGTGGATTAATTTCTAGACAATTCATTGTGCTGGTTCAAGGTGCCTTCAATCCTTGTGCGGAGGTGCTCTCACCCCCTCTCATAATATTTGGAAGAAGCAATCCTACCCCATCACAGAAAAGCTTGTTTTGCCATGGAAAGTGTCAGTCTGCATATGCACATATTTTGGATCAGACAACATGAGTTATGAAAGTTGTGAACAAACAGTATCATATGATGGATCCAAATTAACATGGAAACTGTGAAAATTAGCAGTTGATAAGCCTTGGAAACACAGATGTAATGTGTAATTGATTAAAATGGGTGAGAAAATGAAATACCAGTGAGGAAACAGTAGTAAGATTCTCCAAATTGTTTCATCTAGAGTACTAGGAGCAATTTATTCACCAGAAAATAGTCTCTGAACTTTCACAGGAGAAGGTCACAAGTACTAGTGAAGTAAGATGTGCAGCAGTTTAGAAGTCATGGCTGTCCCGCTGCACACTGCTGACACTGTCTCTGCACTGAAAATGGAAGAGTTTAAGCCCACTGCAATTGAAAAATCACATAAAGTCACTGCCTGTTCGCTGTCGCACTTGTTACGGGGCTAAAGGGCCTCAGGGCGTCCCTGGGCACAGCTAATCAGGTCTTGTCAGTAGGGCTGCTTGATTCACGTGTCTCTGCTGAGACACATAACCTGTTTTTCTGCGAGTTCAACTCTTGATAGTATGTGTAACAGCATGGAGAAAAGAAATAGACAAATCTCCTGTTGGCTTATAAGGAGAAGAGATGACCCACAAAGAGGGATGAGTTCTGGCTTGAGTCAGAAATGAGAACCTCTCTGAAATGCGACTGCCCTGAGAAAAATCATTTAACCAAATCAATTTGTCTGGTTCCCAGAAGTTTCTGATACTTGGTAAACACAGTGTCATGACACGCGTGGATCTCTAAAACTATTCACTGGATTGCCCTGAATTTCACCCAGCCGTGTGAGAGACACTTTGGCAACAGCGATTCCCGAGGTATTGTTAGTCATCCATGTCTTTGGCCAACTTCGTGATCCAGGACATCTGCGGTGCTCTGGTCGAATTTGATTTGTCACATAATTTGGTCTTTTTCATTCCATTTCTTCCTCCCCACCCCCAATATCTGTGTCCTCTGTTTTCCATAGACTTTGATACATTTTTGTATATACTTTCTGTCCCCCTAACCAGTAATTCTGTGAATAATATCATTAATGTAATTTTACCCTGCTCTTCTCCTAACTTTTGGCCTTAAGATTTCCTACCGTTGTCTTTCTTCAGCAATAATAGCTACTTCTTACATAAATGCTTATGGCTGTAATTATATGCAGTCTTCTACAATATTCAATGTCTGGGCCATAAACCTTTTCTTGTTTAGACATTTCCAATTAATGATTTGAAGTCAAATGACTGCTGCTTATCAGACAAAAGTTCTTTATTTCAATGCAAATAAAAACATTTCTAACTTGTTCTGTTTCCTTGTGAGTAACATCTGTAACTTTGTGTTTTTCCCACCACGAGGCACTAGATTGGTTATACATAGCTCTAGCTATATATTTCTAGAAGCTCTAGCTTATATTTCCATATTGGTTCTACCAATGTCAGCTGCAATAATTCTTACATCATTGCCACCATTCTCATTGTGATCAAGCAGACAACAGTCATTTAAGTAAAAAACACTTTCTGATTTTTTTTCTTACTTTGAGAATAATGTTTAAAAAATCTTTTGGAGGGAAATGTGACAAGCCTCTCAAATTCAAATATATCTTTGCACAATAGTAAAAATTTACCACAGCAAGCCTTTTTTCCTAAATTCTAAGTCTTCACATGAGTATTTTCACCTGCTCTGTCTTAGGACTGCTGAGGTGACTCCTGGATTTTCTCAGGATGGGAGAAGGACCTCAGTCTCTAGCAAGAGCAGGCAACACTCCTACATGGACGTCGCAGCTACACCCCCGGGCCTGATCCCCACTTGTGGCACCATTGCAACCTCTTTTCCCATGGGGAGCCATAGTAAGAAACGGCCATGGGTGGAGGTTATTTGCCACTCAGCCTCACAGCCCCCAAAGCCTCCTGGCATCAAGCAAGTACCCCTGTTCAGTGAATCAGTGCTTGAATGACTGCCTGCCTCATGAACAGATGGAGTGAGACACAAGATCTTCCTCCTGTTTTCTTTTCATAAATTCTCTAAATGGCAGGGGACGCAGTAATAAGAAAATCTAAAAAACATCTACAGAAAAGTTGGGTCCTACATATCCCAGAAGGATAACCATAGGCCATGAGTTGTGAATCCCTACAGGTTATATTAGAGTTCATGAGCTTAGGCACTTATTTTTCCCGGGAAGATAGACTATTTCAGTCCTATCCACACTGCCCTCACTGGTCGATTTATGGACACCATCTTGCTGAAAGGAAAGTGGAGAAGAAATTTTGCATCCAAATATCAAACAAGAAAAGCAGGAATTAATAATGAATTCAAATAAATCAAGGTTCTTAATAAAAACATATCCATGTATCAGTGAAAGAGGAATTTCAGACAGAAAATGATCAACCTAGAATTTACATATAAAACTCTTTACTCCTACAAGGAAATATAAACCTCAGTCAAACAAATCTCTGTTGTTTCTGCACTTATATGTCAATTCTAAGGAAAGTGAGTTGCAGGTGTACAGATGAGCCCTTTATGCTGAGAGATGGAAGATCGACAGGAGAATCAGAGTCAGGGCAGCAGAGGCACAGGGAAAAGTCAGAGGCACGGAGCTCCAGGGCGGGGCCGTCCATCAGAAGCGCTTGCCATGGGGAGGGAATGACGCACAGCAATAAACTGTGGGGGAGAATAAAGGGTGAAACGTGAACATAGACTGCTGAAACACACGTCGCCCTTCTCAGCATCACCGAGGCCCTGGGGACTGAGCGCCGCATAGAGAGTGAGGTGTCAGCCAAACCACGTTTCTACTGTTTCCTCCACTTTCTTTCTTGCTTTCAAAGTGTGTTTTCTTTACTGAAGTACAGTTGATTCACAATATTGTATTAGTTTCAGGCGTACAACATAGTGGTTCAGTTATACATGCTGTTTGCTTTGTGCTAATTGCTACGCTGTGTCTGACTCTTTCTGACCCCATGGGCTGTAGTCCACCAGGCTCCTCTGTCCATGGGATTCTCCAGGCAAGAACACCGGAGTGGGTAGCCATGCCCTTCTCCAGGGGATCCTTCCAACCCAGGGATTGAACCTGGGTCTCCTGTATTGCATACGAATTCTTTACCATCTGAGCCACAGGGAGGCCCTCAGTTATAATTTATATGTATCAATTTTTCAGATTCTTTCCCCTTATAGGTTATTACAAAATACTGAGTATAGTTAGCTCCGCGTGCCATATAGTACGTCCCTGTTGGTTATGTATTTTGTTTATAGTACTGTGTACATGTTAATCTTAAACTCCTAACTTATACCTCCCCCCTTTCCCTTTGGGAACCCCAAATTTGTTTTCTATGTCTGTGGGTCTGTTTGTGTTTTGCATGTAAGTTCATGAGCATCATGTACTTTCTTCCAGTCTCTCTCTGTGTCAGTTGTTCAAAGGGCCTATTGATCCAACACACCTGATTCTGTCCCCCAGAAGAGTTACATCAGCACCACTACACTCACTGCTGTCTTTGAGGTTGTCTAATAAAATGATTTGAATTTGATCAGAAACCTGAAAGTCCTTGCAGGCAGAGACAGTGAGCAACTGGTAGGCAAAAACCAATTTTTACCTCCTGGAAAGAAGTCTCAGTTGCTTTCAGAACTCCAGGGGAAAAAATAGATAACACTGCAAAGCAATGCCCTCAACTGCAGATCAATCAATCAAACCTTGATAATGCTGATGCTAAGCAGGGCTCAAGCATGAATTCAGAAAATACTGATTGATTTACTGGGCTGGAGAAAGGCCATCAGTGGCATGTGCCTGCTGACCACTGTTTTCAAGGATGAAACTTCTGGGTCTTGCTATTTTCCCCAGGGAGAGACTGACCGTCTGATGAAGGGCCATTGCATGGAGAATCCTTAAGGCCCTGAAGGCCTCAAGGCTTAGGGATTAAAACAGAATGGCTGTGCCTAAACTCACAGCATCTAACAAAAAATCTGTAAGACAACATTTCAGAAGACTGCTGTCAGTAAGAAAATGGTGGGCTTATAATTCTTACTCACTTTTTAACTCATCAAATACAATAATGATATTAAATAAGAATCTTGAACCATTCTTAAATAATCAAACTGTTTCTTACTTCCAGGAAGAACTTAAATTTATGTGAACCCAGAAAGAAGTTCTCATAACTCTTGACATTGAAAAGTTGTTTTTTACGCCCAACCTGAACTTGCTGCTGCTGCTGCTGCTGCTAAGTTGCTTCAGTCGTGTCTGACTCTGTGCGACCCCATAGACGGCAGCCCACCAGGCTCCCCCGTCCCTGGGATTCTCCAGGTAAGAACACTGGAGGGGGTTGCCATTGCCTTCTCCAATGCATGAAAGTGAAAAGTGAAAGTGAAGTCGCTCAGTCGTGTCCGACTCTTAGCGACCCCATGGACTGCAGCCTACCAGGCTCCTCCACCCATGGGATTTCCCAGGCAAGAGTACTGGAGTGGGGTGCCATTGCCTTCTCCAAACCTGAACTTCGGCAGCAAATTAAACTTCTGAGAGACACAGACACCTGTTTGATTGTTTGTGTCAATTCTGTCAACTCACAGCTTGAGCAGTGACTTAGAAAATCAAAGATAATGTTGCCATCCATTTTCTTAGCTAAATTATTTCACTTCTTTTCAGCATTCCTATTTATATTTGTTATTGTTTTGTGGTGGGAGGCTGATAAATGGTTAGTCACCAGCTCTCTTCTGGAAAAAGGAAAAGGGACAGACAGAATGATAAGGTTTCACTGATATAAAGAATGGGTAGCACAAAATTTGTAAGTGACAATAAAAACTCCAACAGTCTTTGTTGTAAATTTTATATGACCAGTTGATACACACAGTAGTACCCTTTTATTATTTTTTGCCAAGTTATTTTACCTATGGCCAGCTTATTATTACCTTTGACAAACACATGTACTTTTGACACCAGTGTGGATTAATCATCTTATGTTAAGGAGTAAGATGAACATGAAACATGAAGAACTTGGCTTCTTCGTCCATCACGTGAATGACTTTGCTGAGTTGAATAATGGTTTTTGAAAAATGGAAGAATCATTCTTCAGGTTTTCTTTTTGGGGGGGGGGCTACTTTTCACATTGCTTTGGCTTGATATGCTTTTATAATTAATCTGCACTATTAATATTACCCAGGGTTACATTGTCTGCCTGGACAATTAACAGACAATAAATGCAGTCCTGACATATAACCTCTGCCAGTGTCCATGACGTAAATGCTCCTTCCTTGGTTGATTTCCAGGTCTTATCAGTCACTGAATGTGGTGTTGGGAAGATGTGTGCTGTCATATAGCATTTTCACTATTATCATATTATTAAATCATATTGGTTCAATGTATATAACCTCAAGAACATGGAAGTAGTAAAACATTAGTAAAATAATTAGAAAGTGCTGAGTTTTTAATATGTACCTTTGTTTTTAATACTATTTATTTGCAAGCTTACATATTTTACCTTTTAATAATTGCTTTATTTAACAACAGGCCTCCCTAGTAGCTCAGTTGGTAAAAAAACTGTCTGCAGTACAGGAGACACCGGTTCGACCCCTGGGTTGGGAAGATCCCCTGGAGAAGGGAAAGGCTACCCAGTGTAGTATTCTGGCCTGGAGAATTCCATGCACTGTATAGGCCATGGGGTCACAAAGAGCCGGACACGACTGAGCGCCTTTCACTTTCACTTATTTAACAACTGGCTTGTAAAACTTTAAAAATTTCAACAATCTGCTCTCACCAGCTAGATGGCATGAACTAGGCTGAGTGCACACCTGGGCTTCCCTGAGTTGTCACTAAGTTCTTCAATTGTTTAAGTCAGCGACATAGCTTGGAAATAAAGTGCTAAAAGATAATTAGCAAAAGGAAATAATTTCACAGGGTTTTTTTTTTTTTTTGTAAATACTGCATAACTCTCTTATGATTCTTATTGCTTTGCTTCTAGGTAGCACTCAGTCTAGTTCATATTGGGTAGATGTAACGCTTTTCAAGGTTCCATAATAACAGGTTACAATTTCCACCCATTTTTAAAATATATTCTGAGCAGGGACAGACTCTCTCCCACAGTCGCCGACTTCCTTCCTTTGATGAGAAGGTCACTTGCTCTCCACCCATTTCCTGTCTCTCTGGACACTGTGCCCTTTCCCATGGCAGCAGGAGCAGCGGTGTGATGGGTCCTCTTGCCACAGGAAGGAAGCAGCCGGTACACACAAGAAGGGCAAGAGTGCTCTCCTGGGCTTGCTCTGAATCCCACCCCCACCCCCAACCCCGTAGGGTTTCAAGGGTGCTTCCATGACAAACAAGATTCCCAGAATTGTATTTGTGTCAGCTGTGTGTGTGTGTGTGTGTGCTGAGTCGCTCAGCTGTGTCTGACTCTTTGCGACCATTGTGGATGGTAGCCCATCAGTCTTCTCTGTTCATGGGATTTTCCTGGTGAGAATACTGGAGTGGGTTTGCCATTACCTCCTCTAAGGGATCCTCCTGATCCAGGGACAGAAACTGCATCTCCTTTGTCGCTGTATTGCAGGCAAATTCTTTGCTGCTGAGTACCTGGGAAGCCCACTGTGTCATGAGCTGTAGAGTTAACTGCTTTGTCTGGAAACAGGTTGAGTGTTTACTGTTGTTTCCAGTTGTAGAGCAAGACGTTAGGTGACTTTGAAGATGACTGACCCCCATATAGGGAGACCATCAGTGAAGTTCTTGTCCTGTCCTATGTACTCTAAGCGCAGGCCAGCTCGTGGCTCTTCTCTGAGCTAGAGAAGCTCTCATCTGGAAGAATAGGGATCTGTTGACACCCATTCTGCCAGAAAACCACACAGCTGGATCCAGAATACTTCTAGACTTTCAGATCTGCTGAGTCACACAGCCTACAATGCAAGTTCTTGTTATTGTTATTATTAATTTTACATTGAGCAAATTCAAATCTTCTATTTGAAAATAGATACTTTATTTCTCTCATTTTATTCCCTTAATTTAGACTTTCCTAAAGTTCTTTAAAATGGAATACTTGTTCACAAATTGAAAAACAATCAGCTTGAAACATCACAATGGTTGTCACGGTGGTGGTGGTGCTGCTGCTGCTAAGTCACCTCAGTCGTGTCCGACTCTGTGCGACCCCAAGGACGGAAGCCCACCAGGCTCCCCCATCCCTGGGGTTCTCCAGGCAAGAACACTGGAGTGGGTTGCCATTTCCTTCTCCAATGCATGAAAGTGAAAAGTCAAAGTGAAGTCGCTCAGTCATGTCCAACTCTTAGCTACCTCATGGACTGCAGCTTACCAGGTTCCTCCATCCATGGGATTTTCCAGGCAAGAGTACTGGAGTGGGGTGCCATCATGGTGGCGCTTTAACTTATAAATCATTTAGAACAGGAGACAATGGCTCCCTTTCCCCTCTATGTCTTTAAAATCCTTTGCCAATTATCTTAGAAATGGATACCCAAGGAAAGGCTGATTTCCTCAAGCCTGGTATAGGAAAATGTATAAGAACAATCATTGGACAGTAAAATTTAAAAAATATAAAACAAACTGAGGATCTGTAAATCAAATGTAAAACAAATTGAGCTCTCTATGCATTGATTTCTAAAATCCCCAGGGTCTTGTCATTGAAACAAGTAGCTACTAACTTGTTAATAACTTAATCATAACAAATATTGCAGATTTCTTAATAAAGAATTCAGTGCAGTTAGTGGATAAACTCCACCAGCATGATCCACAATGAAGGTTCAACTAAAACTGAAGTCAGAGAGTGAGCTGGTTAGTTATGGGCAGAAATCCATGTGCACAGCTATACTGGCTTAGACATGCATATGAAACACCAATGCACGTGATTAGATATACAAAGGTTAATATGAAAGCTTATTAATAAGAAACAAAAAGATTAAAGTGTACAGACCAAGGAACTACTATTTCCTGTTGCTACATTTCTGCAAGGGAAGTTCAAACACATCACCAAAACCCTACTTGCGATGACCTTTGTGCCACGAGGCTGAGAGGTCACTCAGCTTAATCATTCTCCTCTACGTATGCACCAGCATTCAACCCCTCAGACCCCACAGGCTGGCCTGACCAGGGTGACGGGGAGAGGGTGACAGCTCGGACCAGGCCAAGGGACCCGCAATCCTGAACCAAGTGATGCAGAGGCCAAGTCTACGCAGCTTCACATTTGTTCTGACCTACTTTGAAGAGGCTGTGTTTTGTTTACCCTAAGCTAAATTCACCATGGAAGAGTTACTGATGCTTCTTGCAGCAGAAAGTGACTTTAAATGAGATATAGGATTCCAAAGATTGATGAGTTGAACACACAACTTGACTCACCCTGTTCTATTCTCCTCTTAGCTTCTAAGATTATCAGGAAACTGAATCCTTTCATCTCTGGGTTCAAAGAGCACACGTGCTAATGCCAGGAGCATTTCTAGTCACCCCTTTGGTTTGTAAAAGCAGGTATGAGACATGGGGGCGGGGGTCAGCCCTGAAGTGGCCAGTCCCGCACTGAACCTGTCCCTGGAGGAGCACAGTGCCCTGGTGACTTCTGCCTTTCAGGTGTGTGGCCACACTGCTTTGACTCATGTACCCGTCTTCATCCCTGGCACCCGGTCTTCCCTCTGCACCTGCTGCTCTCCAGATGCAAGATGGAAATCACAGGCTGCATCCCACATGTGGTGAACACTGTTGCTTATGGAAGCAGTATGCGTTCTCCACATTTCCCAGTGAGCAGAATTCCTGTGCTGACCAGTAGCTCCACACGCCCAGGGAAAGCTGACTTCCATCCTGGCAGTCAGGATGCATCTGACTCCTCTTCTGGGATTCCATTCTCACCAGGGACTAGGTCAGCCCTGGACCCAACCTTGGTCTACCAGATACAAGAGAAACTCTGCAGCTGGCCATTTCTGGAAAAGCTTCCTTTTCCTATGAAACTACTAGGAAAATGGTGTCTTCCCCTCTTCTGAGAATTCTGGTGTCTGGATGGGATGCAGGGGATGGCCATGGGGCCCTGGCCAGCCTGAGGAGGAAGCCAACCTCAGAGATTACTAGGGAGACCCTTGATGGCAACTCTGGGCCTCAGGTTCAGCCCTGAAGTGTGTCCTCCTGGGACTCCTGTTCCATGAGGTGAGAGACTTTTACCTGAGCAGGCTTAAGACAGAAGATTTGCAACCTGTATTAGTTATCTACTGCCATGGATCAAACGACTCAAAATGTAAAGGCTTCAAAGCATAAGAATCTATCCCGTAGTCTGTGTGGGTGTGGAATCTGGGCACGGCTCTGCTGTGTGCTTCTGACTCCGGGTCTCACAGGCTGTAATCAAGGTGTGGACCAAGGCCGTGGTCTCACCTGCAGGCTCGACTGGGGAGCCCGTGTGAGTGTCCAGGGTCGCTCGGTGGCTGTGGGCAGGACTCACCGCTCAGGTCAGTGGGCGAAGAACCTCAGTTCCCCACTGGGTGTTAGCTGAAGGCTCCCTCTGCCCTTGCCATGCAGCCCCCTGTAGAGCAGGTCTCAATGTGGCAGCCAGCTTCCCTTGGGGTGAGCACCCGAGAGGCTCCAGATGGAAGCCAGAGACTGTCTGCACCCGATCTCAGAGGTGACAGGTGGATCCGCTGCGGCCACATTCTACTCGTTAGATGGGAGTCCATGTTCAAGAGGAGGGGCTACACACGGGGTGAACACAAGAGGTGGGGGGCATCGAGGGCTCCCTGACAGCTGGGCCAGACCAGGAGACCACTGAGAAATGGGGGCCCCGGCTGGGATGCTGACGGCTGCTACAAGCCCCATGTCTCCACAGCTTGCCCGCATGTGAGGCCCTACTGACACTGCGGAGAGCATCCACAGACAGACCTCAGGGCTGGGGCTGGACGCCCTTTTGACCGGGACAGCCTCCAAGCAGCTCCAGCTAGCAGAGCACCACACACAGACCTAGCAGCAAGTATGGTAAGGGAAGGGAGAGCACCTGGAGGATGGCAGGGAGGGGCAGCCATGCTGGAGACAGGCTCCTAGGAGGGGCAGGCCAGCACAGAGGGCCCCACCCTGCTGACAAGCGCCTGAGTACAGGGAGCGCTCAGATCCATCTGGCATCCAGGCGGGCCCCCAGCAGCTGAAGGGCCAGTCACTTACAGGAGGCCTCTTAGAACCAGACAGACACACTAGGGTACAGCGACTTTCTGACTACAAACCAATTTCGATTTCAAAAGGGCCCAAAGAAAGAAAGTGAAGTCGCTCAGTCGTGTCCGACTCTTTGCAACCCCATGGACTGCAGCCTACCAGGCTCCTCTGTCCATGGGATTTTCCAGGCAAGAGTACCAGAGTGGGTTGCCATTTCCTTCCCCAGGGGCTCTTCCTGACCCAGTGATTGAACCTGAGTCTCCCGCATCGCAGGCAGACGCTTTACCCTCTGAGCCACCGGGGAAGTTTCAAAGGAAAGCCCAGGAGCCCCAGGTACACGTGGCACTTGGCTAGCACACACCTCCTTAAGTGTGCCTCTGTTCTGGGTCAGCATGATCTTAATAGCCAGGAGCCAAGTGCTGCTAAAATTTTAAGCATCACAATGGGAAGGGAGGTCTGTCCTGGTTCAGGGCCTGGGGCCCAGCTGTTGCTCACATCAGCTGGCAGAAGGCCAGGGATGGAAGGGAGGCTTGGGAGCAGTGACAGGAACACCAGTAAAGGTGTGAGGACAGCAACCAAGACCAGGGACAGGGAGATGGCTTGAACAGAAGGTTCTGGAGCAGGTGAGATCACAATCGAGGGTGTGGTGCAAGGACCTATTTCATATCTTCTCACTTCCCAGGTGGTGCTGGTGGTGAAGAATCTGCCTGCCAGGGCAGGAGACACAAGAGACTGGGCTTTGATCCCTGGGTCAGTAAGCTCCCCTGGAGAAGAAAATGGCAACCCACTCAGTATTCTTGCCTAGAGGATCCCGTGGAGAGAAGAGCCTAGCAAGCTACAGCACATGGGGTCTCCGAGTCAGGCATGGCTGAGCGCACACACATGCGCTCTCTACCACCTTCTCACATCTGCCTGCAAACCCACTGTTACTACCGATTCACCGCTCCTTAACTCTCTCCATCCTATTGCTGGTTGTGCCGACTGGTTTCCAAGAAAACATACTTCACCTCTTTGTCACAACCTAGGTGGAGACACCCCCAGGGTACAGGTCACAAAGAAGGTGCACAGCAGAAGGGGTCTGGTGGGAGCTGCCGGCACAGGAGGAGGAAAAGTGTAGGAAGCGGCCAGCTGAGACTGAAGGTCAAAGACGCCCAATGCCGGCTGCTGGACCTGTGAGACTGGGGCCAGTGCAGAAGCTGCTTCAGGCTCAGCTTCCTCCTCACCGGCTTTCCCCAGACAGCACAGAGCGAGATCTCACCTGGCCTCCAGGTAGTCAGGTCTTATTTGCACCGCAGACACATTGTTTCTTAGAGAGAACACAGGTCTAACATTGAACTCAGGAGGAAACACACCAGTGTGTGTGGCTGGCATCTGAATGTCCCTACTGAGCTCCCACGGCTATAAATAAGTGAACGTCTGATGAGAGCGCAGGTGAGGGGTGTGTGCCGACAGGGTGGTAAAATCACACCCAGTACGTTACGTGCCAACAACCCATGGTGCCCTGGAGACAGGTTAAGAGCAGTACCCAGATTTCAGCATGATGTAAGTAAATCAAACAAATGATAACAAAGGATTCTTTTTCTTTCACTTATTAAAAGACCTGAATCAAAGCCGGTGAATTGCTTTCTCCCTGGCTGAGTGGTCGATTCCAGTTTTTCACACTGTAAACAACGCTCAGCAGAGTCCTGCTAATTAGGTAAGTAAATGCTTCAAAGTGGATGCCTTAACTCCCGGGGCACCCACGGCTGGTGGTGGGGAGGGGAGCAGAAAGGGTGGGGGCAGAAGGCGCAGGGCTCTGGGTGGTCCTAGTACGAATGGGCCCTTATCTTTGTGCCCCCTGTGCCTCTGTGCTCTCTTCCTGGCATTTCTGTGAGTGTGTTTGAGAGGACAAGCAGGAAGGGGGGCAGGGGAAGTTCCCTGGAAATGCACGTGGGGAGACGAAGGTGTGCAACTGACCCAGGACTGAGAAGGAGATGGAGCCTCCAGACGGGAGCACCAGGGACCTTCCCTTCTGTCTGGTGCAGGTCCAACCTCTGCACAGACCTTTGTCTCAAAGGCTCCCAAGGGTGGGTGGGGTGTGGCTCCTCAGCACTGGAGGGACGCGGGAACAAACTCTCCTCCAGAATGATGCAGCTTTTAACAAGCTGGGGACTTGGTCATCCAGTGGTTAGAACTCTGCCCTTCCAATGCCCAAGCACAGGTTCAACCCTGGGCAGAGAACTACGATCCCACCTGCCATGTGGCATGGCCAAATCAAAAGAAAAGCAGCTGCTAAATCTTGTCCTTAGTCTGCCTGGCAGACGCCACACATGCCAACACCACCCTCAAACCCAGGCAGGCTGGGGGAGACTGTGGTACAGGCCTGGCTCTCCCACCCAGTGTGGGCCCCCAGCGGTGGCCCCTCCTCGCTGCCAGGGGCCCCGCTCTCCACCCAGTTCTTCCTCCGACCGGCTCCCCAGGGAGGACAATCCACGGAGGTGAGGATGGCAGCCACAGGAGCAGCCACTGAAAGCCTGGGCCTTGGCGTACGGAGCTTCAAACCCACCCTCTTCAGGGATGAAACAGCCCTGGAGCTGTCCAAGCCTGGGTTGTCATCTTTCTGACTCATCTGTCTAATCCTCCGTTTCTGAATCCCCTACAAACTTCATTTGCATTTGGAAGTAGGTCCAATGTCAAGATGATCAAACGTATTTTGAGGATGAAAAAGAAGTCTTTTGTGAAAAAAGATAAAATGAATCAGGATTATTTTGCCTAGAGAAAGTTGGTAAGTAATTCAACAATTATCTTCTCTACCCAGAAGCTGGCAGGGAGCTAGCTGTCATTTCCAAGGAAGACAGAAAAAGATCAAGTGGTCGGATGGTGGAAAAGGATGAACTTCCTAACCAGAGGGCTGCAGAGCTCATGTGGGCACGTAGGCATCAGCTGCTCGCCGGGTGGAATGCACAGAGAAATTATGCTGTCGGGAAAATGCAACCCTGGAGGGTACCTGGTTTATAAAAACGCATCCTGCATAGCTTAGGATCCCTGAAGTCGGGACACACACTGGCTCAGTATATGGACGATGCCCTCTGTATGTGTGTGTGTTACTGTTGTTTAGTTGCCGAGTCACATCTGACTCTTTGCGGCCTCATGGGCTGCAGCCTGCCAGGCTCCTCTGTCCACGGGATTTCCCAGGCAAGAATACTGGAGTGGGTTGCCATTTCCTTCTCCAGGGGACCTTACTGACCCAGGGATCAAACCTGCGTCTCCTGCACTGCAGGTGATTCTTTACCACTGAGCCACCAGGAAATCCTGTACGTATGTGTAGGGATATATAAAGAACGTAGGCCCGTCTGGAAGCAGGGATGCTCTACACAGTGTTTGTTAAAGTTCAAAAGAAATCCCAGGAAACAATTAAGAACGGCTGATCTCAGGCAGGGTGTGACAGGAAGCAGAAACAAAACCAGCCTTCAATTCTGGCTGTCGCTAGACTCAAATCAGGCTGGTCCCCTCCTGGGGCCTCAGCCTCCCCTTCTTCAGGACTAACGTTTGGCCACTGGGTTCACAGACTCTAATGGGTAAGTCCCCGTCCATCTCTGGAGCCACAGCCCCCCCGGCCACCGGCATTCACAGCCGGCCGCAGCGGGCTCACCAGCACGACCTGTATGACTGTATCATCGCTGTGCTGCGCTGACACCGGCGAGCATTCTGAGGCCGGTTCTAACTCGAGGAACGTTTCTCTGCTCCCGGCTGGCTGCCTTGGCCCACAGAATACAGTTTTGGCTGAACTATAACAGCTCTCTGAATGATTAATGGGTTAAACAATGTCATGGGTGCCTGCCTGGCATCCAGAGTGCGTTCACTGTTAACCAGACACACTGCGTCGAGCGTTTAGCGAGGAAAGCCGGAGGGGAGAGGCACACACATCCCCAGGCAAGAACGGAAAGTCTGGAAACCCAGCCCGACACCAGAGACGGCAGAGACGAGGTGTCGACACGGAGGGAAGCAAGAGGCACCTACGTGCGGGGGCCGGCCTTGGGCTGGAGGGCTCGGGAGCAGCGCCTTCCCCGGGAGCAGCGCCTTCCCCCGGAGCAGCGCCTTCCCCCGGAGCAGCGCCTTCCCCGGGAGCAGCGCCTTCCCCCGGAGCAGCGCCTTCCCCCAGAGCTCCGAGAGGAGGCTCGGCCGCGTCCGCCGCAGGAGGCGGGTAGGGCGGGGGCGGGGGCAGCACTAGCTGGGGTGGGCCCCGAGCGGCGCCTCGGGGGGGCTTCTGTGGCACCTGCCGTCCGACACCTACATGGAATCAACAGGGGTCACTTCAGAAGGTGAAGCCACCGCTCTCCGCCTCCCACAGAAGGCACGTCACCAGCACTCACCCACACCAAGAGCAAACTCACAGCCCCAGACGCACACACAGCCGCACTAGACCTGGCCACACCCGCATCGGACCCAGGCACACCCGGACCGGACCCAGGCACACCCGGACCGGACCCGGGCACACCCGCACCGGACCCGGGCACACCCACGCCGGACCTGGGCACACCTGCACCGGACCCAGCCATGCGCGGCACGGGGCCCAGCCACACGTGGCACCGGGTCCAGGCACGCCCACACCCGACCCAGCCACACCCACACCAGACCCAGCCACACCCACACCAGACCCAGCCACACCTGCACTGGACCCAGCCACGCCCGGCACCCGACCCGGTCCCCCGATCCAGCCACGCCCGGCACCCGACCCGGCTACACCCAGAACCGGACCCAGCCACACCCGCACTGGACCCAGCCACAGCCACACCTGGAACCGGACCCAGCCACACCAGAATCGGACCCAGCCATTCTTGGCGCCGAATGGAGCCACACCTCACACCAAACCCAACCTCTCATGATCCAATTATCTTACACATGTGTTCTATCCTTGGGTCTCCTTGAAAATACCTGTCCAGTTACCATTTGTTTTTGGAAGGCACAGTATTTTTAAATTCTGGGCCTGCAACTATTAAAACTCCCTAAGGAACTCCTTTTCTTCACCATAGTCTTTTTCAAGTTCACAGATTTGTTTTATTTTTTGGCTTATTCTTGTTGCTTATATTTATCATCTACTATAATTCAATAATCCCCTAATTTTGTTTCCCTCTTTAAGCTCATTTACACTATCAATCTCTTTGTTTGTGGTAACAGCTTTCAAACTTTGTCTCAAAAATGGTCCTTGGCTGGAGAAAGGGAGAGACGTGGGGTCCCTCATTCCTGTCTATCTCTCAGACCATCAGAGCAATCCTCCTTGATCTATTCACATTGGGGATTTATTTACAATTTTTTATAAAAATGATCTGCTAATAAAATTTTTGAAAGTCAATGACTTGACACAAGATATGGGTTACTAGTGTCATAAGCTGTGCTCATTATATTCATTTTAAAAATAGTTTCTTAAAGCTCTAACGTTTAGACTCTTCTGATAACTAATAGAGTCTTATACTTCATGCTCTTTATCAGACTATTAATAAAAATATTAAGAGACTTCACTTCTTCATCAAGGGTTATATCCATTTATTCCTTCTCTTGGTTATATTTCTTTAGACGGAGAAAAATATCAATTTTCCTATATCTACATCTCATTTCCTCTCTCAAAGTGCATCTGAGCTAAGGCAGTCTGAATGGGTGTGGTTCGCCTGGCCCACAGGTAAGGACAAAACAGCACCAACCCCAAGGCAGGTAAATGAAGAGGCTCACCACTAGAAGGCTTGGTTTTGTTTAGCAAGAAATCTGGGTCAAGACCCAAAGCCAGCCAGCTGCAATACTACTTTAGCACAAGTCCCAAACATTTAAAACATTTTGATCTCTAGGGATCTGATAAAAAAACCTCAGCATATTCTGTTGTGGTTTGGACTACTTTTAAAGCATTATCTTTTAACCTAAAGCCAAGATTTTGGTTAAAAGTTCTGCTTGTGATGCCAATATTGTACTTTTAATTCATGGGGATTTCTGATGGTGATGGAAATCTGCCTTGAAATGGCCAAGACCCCTGACCTAAAAAATTATTCAAAGTTATTGTCTGGAGGAAAGGAACTTCTGGCCTCCTCCTTAATCCTCACAAACAAGTTTGTGAACCAGAGAGAGACTCATGTCTGGTTACTACCATCCACACCTCTTTGTAGAGGGAACTATCACCATAGTTTTCACTTTAAAATCCCATCTCCCTTCTCCTTTGATCCCCTTGGGTACCAGCAGCCCAACCCATGCCAGAATCTATAAGCTCATCAGAGATGGGCCTCTCTTTAAAGGCTCCATCAGGAGGCCCTTCCTGGGGATGAAATGGGCTGGTCTGGCCAGGAGGTTTGCCGGACTCAACACATCCATACTACCCTTAGCATGGATGCCTCTAAGAATTTTAACAGGGAACTCTCAATCTGAGTTCATCATGCATTTATGAAAAGAGTGAGAAGGCGGCTTGGAAGGCAGAATAGGGGTCTCATTGTTAGAAAAAGAAAACAGGATTAGCTGAAGGAGCTATTGATCCTTTAAATTGGATAGCTTTTCCTCTGGGAAAGAGGATGCACTGACGTGAAATACAGGCTACGGCTCCTTAGAAAAGTCGATTCCCACACTGTGAAATGCTAAGACATTAAAAGCAAGGTACTAACCAGGGGAAAATGCTGACAAACAGCCAAGTAGCTCTCATGAAACTTTTAGGGACTAACAGTGAGATATTGCATCCTTGGGTATCTTTTCCCTTTGGAGGCTGCAGCCATGAGGTCAAAGGCAGACCACGAGGGTGCCCAGGAGACTGAACAGCTCCCCTGTAAGAAGGCTGAGGCACTTGTGTCAGAGGCTTACCTTGGTCCCTCCATAAAGAAATAACAAATAGTGAGTGATTTTAGAATAAAATCGGCTAGCCCTGGCTCAGGGCCCTAGGGGTGGGAGTAGGATATTATGATCTAATAGGTCTTTCTGCTCACACATATTATAATTGCACCCTTTTAAACTATATTATTCTTGCACCCTCTTTAACTTGGGTTCCCTTTTTCTCTAAGAGTATCATATATGAAAGCTATAGAACTGGTGTGCTCAAAAACTGACTGAACTGTTGTCACCTGATCTATAAAGCCTCTGGGTTGAAAGTCTTTCACACCACCGTCCGTGGGCTCCACCCTTGGACTCATCGCCGCCTACAAGCAGACACCGACTCCCAGCCACACACACAGGCTCCCCATCAGGCGCTCCCTCCAGAGCCGCCCCAATCACCCTCACCTTTCCCCACTGGCCCACCTTCTAAATGCCTGCACCAGCCCCGGAAAACGCCTGCAGGGTATTACACAACTCACGACTGTTTATTTCCAGACTTTCTTTCTTTAACTTAAATATTCTTCAGGTTAATGCCATCCCGGAAGAGGCCACTGCAAGGGTGAGGAGCAGCGCTAAGATGCAGGCCAAGCACCCAGAGGCATGCAGACATGGTCACTCACCTGTCCTGCCCTTCTTGCCCTCCTCCCTGTCCTCCGTGCGAGGGGGCACCAGCGGGCTGGGTGGTGGGGGCTGCGGTGGAGGGGGAGCCGGTGCCCGCCTCTTCTTCTTCTGTAAGTCAATCTGCGACCCCAGAGACATCTGCAAAGCACAAAGAAGGACAAAGGGTCAGTGTGAGGGTGGCCGTGTATGTGGAGGAGCTGGCCAGGGTGATGGGCACCCCGAGGAGGGCTGGCAGGTTTCCAGTCACCTCACTGGATTTCCTGTGTGGGCAGTGGAGGCAGGGGTATGAGGACTGGGGCTGTGTTGCTCGGGAGTGTCCCTGTGGGGGTCCAGGGATGTTCAGAGATGCCCCCAAGACCGCTCGGTGGCAGAGGGCAGAAGCTCTGCCCTGTATTTCCCAGGGCCTGCAGGCAAATCAGAAGACTTGGAAATGTCCCCTCAGTGTCAATATGCAAAAGGGGGTCCTCAGCTCTTGCACGTGTATGCTCAGTTGCTCAGTCGTGTCTGACTCTGTGACCCCATGGGCTGAAGTCCACCAGGCTTGTCGGTCCATGGGATTCTCCAGGCTTTCGTACAGCCAGTGTCACTGAACGTGTGCTGAAAGAGCACCTCATCACATGTGAGGACATGCAGAGAGTTCCTGCACTGGGCGGCAGACAGAAGCCTCGGACTCCAAATCCAGGGACACCCAGTCCTTCAAGGGCTCATCCTGGGAGGGGTGCAGCTGACGCCACCCGCTGGGCCTCCTGTCCTGCTCTTGGAGCCCCATGTTTTAATCCATGCAGGCTCCCTGAGGACAGGGCACGTGGCTCTGCTTCCCAGGGAAGGCCACCTCCTCTTCTGGGCCAGACCTGGTGCTTCAAGTGTGTGTGTAGCATATGTGTGAGTGTGCCTCCCAGGTGGCTCAGCGGTAAAGAATCAGCCTGCAGTGCAGGAGTTCCCTGGGTGGGGAAGATCGCCTGGAATAGGGAATGGCAACCCACTCTAATATTCTTGGCTGGAGAATTCCACAGACAGAAGCGCCTGGTGGGCCACAGTCCATGGGGCTGCAGAAGGGTCGGACGTGAGCGAGTAACTAAACAACAACAAATGTGTGCCTGTGTGCAGTGTGTGTATTTGTGTGTAGCGTGAGTGTGTATGTGTGTGTGCAGTATGTGTCTGTAAAAATCTACAACTTCATCAGCAATACATATCTCAATTTTTTTTAATTATAAAAGGAAGAAAAATCCTTTCATTGACACTCGGATTAACTGCTAACAGTTGGCAAACATTTTTCTGGGCTTTCTGCTTTCTTTTAAAAGTCATATTTTTTCTATTATTCTATCACAATATATTATAACTACCTCCTATAACTTTCAAACTCTTTATGAAAAACACGGCCATAAAAAGGCAGACAGTTCCACAAAGCTTAGTCAAACCTGCCCACTCTAATAGCAGCCACCTCAAACTGTCTTTCACTTAGTATTTACCCTGTTTTTCTAAATAATAAGCTTATTCTGCTATTCCTGGATTTTCCCCATGTTAGATTTTGGCTTCCTACCCCAGAAGTTCTCGGAGACACAGGCACATGCAGACCCATAATGCCTGCCCCCCGCCCCATCCGCCCCCCACACTTTTCCTCCCAAATCTTTAAAAAAAAATTTAGATCACAAGAATCAAATTAACATTCACTATTTAGTTAACCCTACTCCAGTACTCTTGCCTGGAAAATCCCATAGATGGAGGAGCCTGGTGGGCTGCAGTCCATGGGGTTGCTAAGAGTCAGACATGACTGAGTGACTTCCCTTTCACTTTTCACTTTCATGCACTGGAGAAGGAAATGGCAACCCACTCCAGTGTTCTTGCCTGGAGAATCCCAGGGATGGGGGAGCCTGGTGGGCTGCCGTCTATGGGGTCGCACAGAGTCAGACACGACTGAAGCGACTTAGCAGCAGCAGCAGCAGCACAGAGTTATAGTAGATATAATTATGAAAACAGAAGTTTTCTTCAAGAGCAGGTTTCTCTAACCAAGACACATAAACTGTATATTGACTATGTTTTCTTTCCAGACGAACTTTTGTTTCCTCTAAACTTGATAACTGATTTGTTTTCTAACTTTTTTCTTTTTGCTGAGTTCCCTGGTAATTTGTTTACCAAGATATCTTATCCTTTGTTTCCTGGATCCTATGCCTTTTAAAAATTCACTTCATTTTAGCGGGGAAAGGTGACTATCAGCTTTCTGAGACAAGAAGGATGTGGGATGAATTTTTGAGATCTTGAAAATCTAAGAATGTCTGTATTCTGCTACACTGAGCCATCTGCACCGTGCCTGTGGGGTCTCTGATGGTAAGAAACCTCTCAGGATGCTCAGCGCTCAGCCCATCCCCTCCTGGCCTGCAACCCTGTGGTAAGGACACCCCACCCAGGCTGGCTGTCCCTCTTCTTTCCTGCCGCAGGATTGGGCGTTCCCTCACTCCTTAGGTCACAGACAACCCTGAGGCGTGCCTGGGGTGAAACTGCTCTTTACCCTCTGCTGGGGCGTCCACAGACTCTGGCGGTCTGTACATCCTGTGATTTGCTAGAATGTTCTTGTGCTATTCCTCAAATATTTTTTTCTTTTCTCTGTTTTCTCTTTTCTTTAAGGATTCCAATTAGTTGAACACTGTGATTTCTAAATCAATTTCCTATTTTTTTTTGAGTATTCTTCCTTTTTAATTGAAACAAAGCTGACTTACAATGTGCTAATTTCTGCTGTACAGCAAATTGAGTCTGTTTCTGTTCATAAATAGATTCATTTGTGTTGTATTTGAATATTCTTGACTAATTAAAAAAAAAAAAACCCTTTTAACCCTCTCTCTTAGAAATGTCCTTTATTTCACTCTCCAACTTTTTTGGCTTTTAAGTTTTCAGTTACTATATTTTTAACTTCCAAGCACTCTTTTTTGTTGTATCTTTTTGAAATATGTTCATGTCTTGTTTCCTGGATACACTCTCTTTTCTCTCTGAGGCTGTTAATTTGTATTTTTAAAACCATGTCTTTCTACTCAGCTATATAAAAGAATGAAATAATGCCATTTGCAGCAACATGGACTTAGAGATCATATTAAGTGAAGTAAGACAGCGAAAGACAGATACCATGTAATATCACTTATATGTGGAATATGAAATGTGATACAAATGAATTTATTTACAAAAGAGAAACAGACTCGCAGATAAAGGAAACAAACTTATGGTTACCAAAGGGGGAAAGTGGCGGGAAGAGATAAATTAGGAGGTTGGGACTGACACATACACACTACCATGCATGAACGAGATGATCAGCAAGGACCTGCTGTTCAGCACAGGGCACGCAGTACCTTGTGACAATCTGTAACAGAAGAGACTCTGAGAAAACAGATAGATGCATAATGAATCACTTTGCTGTATACCTGAAAATGGTCGTAGCAAACACCCTCTTCCAATAACACAAGAGAAGACTCTACACATGGACATCACCAGATGGTCAACACTGAAATCAGACTGATTATGTTCTCTGCAGCCAAAGATGGAAGAGCTCTATACAGTCAACAAAAACAAGACCAGGAGTTGACTGTGGCTCAGATCATGAACTCCTTATTACCAAATTCAGATTGAAATAGAAGAAAACAGGGAAAACCGCTAGACCATTCAGGTATGACCTCAATCAAATCCCTTATGATTATACAGTGGAAGTGAGAAATAGATTTAAGGGCCTAGATCTGATAGATAGAGTGCCTGATGAACTATGGAATGAGGTTCGTGACATTGTACAGGAGACAGGGATCAAGACCATCCCCATGGAAAAGAAATGCAAAAAAGCAAAATGGCTGTCTGGGGAGGCCTTAATAATAGCTGTGAAAAGAACAGAGGTGAAAAGCAAAGGAGGAAAGGAAAGATATAAGCATCTGAATGCAGAGTTCCAAAGAATAGCAAGAAGAGATAAGAAAGCCTTCTTCAGCGATCAATGAAAAGAAATAGAGGAAAACAACAGAATGGGAAAGACTAGAGATCTCTTCAAAAAAATTAGAGATACCAAGGGAACATTTCATGCAAAGATGGGCTCGATAAAGGACAGAAATGGTATGGACCTAACAGAAGCAGAACATATTAAGAAGAGATGGCAAGAATACATAGAAGAACTGTACAAAAACGATCTTCATGACCCGGATAATCACGATGGTGTGATCACTCATCTAGAGCCAGACATCCTGGAATGTGAAGTCAAGTGGGCCTTAGAAAGCATCACTACGAACAAAGCTAGTGGAGGTGATGGAATTCCAGTGGAGCTGTTTCAAATCCTGAAAAATGATGCTGTGAAAGTGCTGCACTCAATATGCCAGCAAATTTGGAAAACTCAGCTGTGGCCACAGGACTGGAAAAGGTCAGTTTTCATTCCAATCCCAAAGAAACACAATGCCAAAGAATGCTCAGACTACCGCACAATTGCACTCATCTCACATGCTAGTAAAGTAATGCTCAAAATTCTCCAAGCCAGGCTTCAGCAATACGTGAACCGTGAACTCCGTGATGTTCAAGCTGGTTTTAGAAAAGGCAGAGGAACCAGAGATCAAATTGCCAACATCTGCTGGATCATGGAAAAAGCAAGAAAGTTCCAGAAAAACATCTATTTCTGCTTTATTGACTATGCCAAACCCTTTGACTGTGTGGATCACAATAAACTGTGGACAATTCTGAAAGAGATGGGAATACCAGACCACCTGACCTGCCTCTTGAGAAATCTGTATGCAGGCCAGGAAGCAACAGTTAGAACTGGACATGGAACAACAGACTGGTTCCAAATAGGAAAAGGAGTACATCAAGGCTGTATATTGTCACCCTGCTTATTTAACTTATATGCAGAGTACATCATGAGAAACGCTGGACTGGAAGAAGTACAAGCTGGAATCAAGATTGCGGGGAAAAATATCAATAACCTCAGATATGCAGATGACACCACCCTTAGGGCAGAAAGTGAAGAGGAACTAAAAAGCTTCTTGATGAAAGTAAAAGAGGAGAGTGAAAAAGTTGGCTTAAAGCTCAACATTCGGAAAACGAAGATCATGGCATCTGGTCCCATCACTCCATGGGAAATAGATGGAGAAACAGTGGAAACAGTGTCAGACTTTATTTTTTTGGGCTCCAAAATCACTGCAGATGGTGACTGCAGCCATGAAATTAAAAGACGCTTACTCCTTGGAAGAAAAGTTATGACCAACCGAGATAGCATATTCAAAAGCAGAGACATTACTTTGCTGACTAAGGTCCGTCTAGTCAAGGCTATGGTTTTTCCTGTGGTCATGTATGGATGTGAGAGTTGGACTGTGAAGAAGGCTGAGTGCCGAAGAATTGATGTTTTGAACTGTGGTGTTGGAGAAGACTCTTGAGAGTTCCTTGGACTGCAAGCAGATCCAACCAGTCCATTCTGAAGATCAGCCCTGGGATTTCTTTGGAAGGAATGATGCTAAAGCTGAAACTCCAGTACTTTGGCCACCTCATGCGAAGAGTTGACTCATTGGAAAAGACTCTGATGCTGGGAAGGATTGAAGGCAGGAGGAGAAGGGGGCGACCGAGGATGAGATGGCTGCATGGCATCACGGACTCGATGGATGCGAGTCTGAGTGAACTCCAGGAGTTTTGATGGACTGGGAGGCCTGGGGTGCTGCAATTCACGGGGTCGCAAAGAGTCGGACACGACTGAGCGACTGAACTGACACCTGAAACTGACACACTGTTAATCAACAATACTTGAATAAAAACTCTTCATTTTCATTTTCTTCTGGGGTGTGTGTGTGTATATGCAAGCTAGTCACTTAGTCCTGTATGCTCTTTGTGACCCCCTGGACTGTAGCCCACCAGGCTCCTCTGTCCATGGGGATTCTCCAGGCAAGCATACTGGAGTGGGTTGCCATTTCTTTCTCCAGGGGATCTTCCTGACCCAGGGATCGAACCCAGGTCTCCTGCATTACAGGCCAACTGAGCTATGAGGGAATCCCTTGGCCAACTGCTCCTAAATAAGTGTGTTTTTGGGGATAGGGGATAGGGTCTGTGAACATTCATGAGCTTTCCTGGAGTTGCCTGGTCAGAAACCCGCTTGGCTCACGGGGGGAATCCCCAACTATGCATCTCTTTAGGACACTCTCTGAAACTTCCCAGGTGGTACCAGTGGTAGAGAACCTGCCTGCCAGTGCAGGAAATCTAAGAGATGCAAGTGTGGATTCCATCAGCCACAGTCCCTTCAATTCACCCCCTCTGTCTCTGGTGGAATATTAAGACTGTAATTTCAGTGATGACAAATTAAACTTCCTAGAAGTCCTTTATCTTCCCCCCTTGTGCCCTTTTCTCCTCCTTTTACTGAGTTTTGGATACATTCCTTGACTACAACCTCTGACGTAAGGAACACGTAAGACTGGAGGCCAAGCAGATTCAAAAACTGGTTTCCCAAATTTAAGAATCTTCGTCATGTGGTTACCTCCCAAACTCAGGATAAATTCACCAAGACTCATTCAAATAAACGGCTGTCAAAGTTTTCCACTGTTCTATCAGTGTCTATACATTGTTAATGTCCCTGGTTTTCCTGGGGTCTGGTTGCCCGTGGGGTGTGTGAGCTGGACCCTCAGGAGACCCTGAAGGGGGGAGGCCCTGGTCCGAGGCGGCCACCTGCTGTCCACCAGCACGACCATAATCCTGCCTCCATCTTCACCGAGCTGCATGCGATGATGATGCTGAAAGGCAGAGAGCCTTGGCTCTGGTTCCTGGGTTTCTTCCTTCGGGGCTGACAGTCATCCGTTCATTAATCAGGATTGCTCAAACACTATGGATGTGCCCGCCTGTGTGATTTTCTAGTCCACATTCCTCAATCTCTTCTTAAAAGATGATGAGATATTTTGTTTAATGTCACTTATTCACTTTCCCAGCAAGTCCCCAGCTATTGCTAGTTTCTTGTTCTGTGACTGGAAGGACAGTGACTTCAAAGGATACGTGGGGATGACAGAGTTCCTGACCTCCTGCTGATGCCCACCGTCGAATGGAGGAGAGCGAACTCTGCAACGTGACGTGATCTCCTTCTGGCTGGAAACGCTGCCGAGAGCTGCAGTTTGGGGCTGACTTGGGACACAGTCTCCTCTGTGAGTTCACGCTGGTTGATCAGTGCCTGCTAAGCTCCCACTGACGTCTGTATAATGATGACGCGTTCCAGATTCTGCCGAGCGCCGGCATCAAGTGGGAGATAATTAGAAAAACGAATCAGGAAAGCGATTCTGGCTCAGCAGCTTGGAAAAGCAATTTTTCCCCATTGAAAGAAAGTCTGGCTCACTCCTCGTTACAAGATTTGGAGAAGCATCAAACTCCTCGAGCCTTTGCCAAGATGGTCCAGCTTTGCCCCCGGTTACCCTTCTCCTGGATAGAAGCACAGCCCCTCAACAATGGCTGAAGACCATGCATTTTCCGGGCACATGGCTACTTCTGGTCAATTAAGGTAATGCCTTTGCAAAGTGTCTGGCAAGGTCTGGGACTCCAACCAAGACAAGATCTAATGGGCAAACTTCTCTCTCTCTTTTTTTTTTTCCCCTGGACCTTTTGTTAGTTCAAGGTGTTTAAACAAAAGTACTAGATTGGCCAAAAAGGTTGTTTAGGTGTTTAAAACCCAATATATACAGGCTAATAGAAAATATTATTAACACTGGCAGCAATGAGAATTTATTAAACATTTACTAAGGGTGCCAATGCATATCATAAAACTGCCTCAGGGGCCCCCAGGGAGAGGTAATTTCACTATCTCTGTTTTATAAGGGAAGAAACTAAAGCTTGTAAAAGATTGCTTGCCCAAGGTCAGACAGCTCCCACGTGGGCAGAGTTGAGGTTTGATCTTGGTTTGAACCATTCTCCTCAGGTCTGGAAGATAAGACTCAGAGTGTCGAGTGGAAAGATCTATTCCTGTTGCCTCATCCATCCATCGTTCCAAGCACGTGTGCTTGGTGCCAGTAAGCTCCAAGCTGGGCCCTGGCACACCCAAGTGAACGAAGGAAACCAGGAGCATCTTTTTCCTGTTGGATCGACAGCTCCAGGGGGCTTGGCTGTGCCCAGCGGGGTCCTTGCTTCCTTGCCTTTTCTCAAGCTGTTCTTTCTGCCTAGAACGTCCTTCCTTTCCCAGCACTTATATCTGCCCCTGCTGAACTCTTCCTCACTCCTTAAGGCCACTTCTCAGGGAAGACCCCTGACATCCTCTGGGTGACAGTCAGTTAGCCCCTCTTCCTGCCCAGATGCAGGAGCAGAGCATCACTCAGAGGGCAGCCCTTAGCGCCCCTCCTTGAGTCCTAGCCATCTGCTGCCATGCCTGCTCCCCTGAGTTCTGTGAGTTCTCTATAGTAAAGGGTGTGATTTATTAGTCTCTGAATTGCCACAATTTCTTGCTTCTTGCCTTTGCACTTCAGGAATCAAAAGTTTATTTGAATATAAGAAAGAATGAAGTAGGAATTTTTTATATAAATGGAGCATATTATAGAAGGAATTTATGAGAGCCTGCAAGTATAACACAGCCCTGGCCTCGTATTCTCATTTCTCTTTTGTTCAAAATGTGAATACTCTATTGTTTTTACTCTGACAAATGAAGACTATATATGATCACTAAAAATATTTCAAATAATAGAGGAGCATATGAAATGCTAAGTGAAACTCCTCACCTCTACCCTAAAAGACAACCTCTATTACATTGATGTATTTCTCCTCAGCCTGTTTTCTGTGTATCTACATATATGACTATTTACTAAAGCGAGAACACACTCTCAGAAGGAAAACTGCTTTTCCACCTGTGATACTGCCCACTGCTAGGTAGGGAATCTCTCCCATGTCCTGAGGAGGGGACGGGTCCACCCCTGCAGGAACCACACGTGTGTGTACCTATCCTCAAGGTTTGGCATTTCGATTTTTCCAACAACTATTTCGAATACATTTGCAAAGAGGCTGCTCACATATTTAATGTTTCCATTTTGTTCTCTTCTAACACAGCTCCCTAAACTCACTGGCTCACAGGCAACGCAATTTTCAAAAGAACTGAAATCGGGATTTCAAAGTGATAGCCGCACTCCAGTGTTCACTGCAGCATTGTCCACAACAGTCAGGATGCAGAAATGACCTAAATGTCCATCGACAGATGAACAGGGAAAGAAGCTGTAGCCCCTTCATCCAATGGAAGAGCACTCAGTCATGAAACAAGAAGGACATTCTTCAACATGTGAGAACACAGATAAGCCCCGGAGACACTGTGCTACCTGAAATAAGCCAGACCTGGGAAGCCAAATACTGCACGATTCTACTCACACAGAGGGCTAATACACTAGGCAAATTCATAGAATCCAAGGGTAGAATGGTGGTTGCCCGGGGCTGGGGAAGCGAGGCGGTGGCGGGGGGGGGTGGGGTGATGGTGGTGTCACTAACCAGCAGGCATTTCAGCCAAGCAAGGTGGGTGAGCTCCAGGTGTCTGTTGCACAACCCTGCACGCAGAATCAAGGGAGACGTGGGACACACGGCACGGTTTAAGGGCTGAGTCTCATATCAAGGGTTCTCAGCACAATAAAATAAAATTCAAGACAAAACAGGAGACACGTTGCCCAACAGACCTTCACAAAGGCTGTGTTATAGTTTACACCCTCACTGATGCCCCCACTTTCTCCCCACCCCACTCAACAGCAGAACCAAGATAACCATTCTGGTTTTTACCAGAGTCAGTGAAAAGTATCCCAATTACTTTTTAGATCTAGCATTTTTTAATGATTATTCTTTGCTTGTGTGTGTGAGAAAGAGAAAGTCCATATCCAGTAAGCTGTTTTCTCCCTACTGTGGTGTTATCCTTATCTTAGTATCAATCCTCTAAATGACATATATGTTGTGAGTATCTTCCCTAGCTTCTCATGGTCTTTTAATTTTCTGTATTTTTTTTTTTTTACATTTTCTGGAATATAAAAATTATTTAGTTCAATCTGTCAAGTGTCCCCCCCCCGGCCCCACCTTCTTTTGCTAACCCAGGGTCATACTAAGAAAGGGCTTCTTGATTTCAAATGTTTAAAATTCTTATTACTTTAATGTAGTCTCCTGGTATACTTTTTCATAGTTTTTATTAAATCAATCTGGGCTTAATCTTGTTACATGTTCTACGTTTCTCCCAAAGTGATGAAATGAGCTTACATCACAAATGACAACTATTTTATAAATCTGCAGGCACCTATATTATCATTAAAAAAAAAAAAACCAGTAATAGCACACATTAGACTCTGAAAACCTGATGTTGTTGACTGATGCTTCCTTTCTCCTCTGGAGCATCTTATCCAGGGAAAATCCAGCCTGCTGGGAACCTCACCTTTTTAGAACCAGGCAGAAGCTGGCTGCCAGCTCATGTCTGTGATCAGTAACAGGAGGCTCCTGCCCTGCCACACCTGCCAGGCTCCTGCCAAGCTTGGTCTAAACAATAAACATCAGTTTGCCAACAAAGGTCCATCTAGTCAAAGCTATGGTTTTTCTAGTAGTCGTGCACAGATGTGAGAGTTGGACCATAAAGAAGGCTGAGCACCAAAGCACTGATGCTTTTGAACTGTGGTGCTGGAGACTCTTAAGAGTCCCTTGGACAGTAAAGAGATCAAACCAGTCAATCCTTAAGGAAATCAACCCTGACTGTTCATTGGAAGGACTGACGCTGAAGTTGAAGCTCCAATACTTTGGCTATTTGATGTGAAGAGCTGACTCATTGGAAAAGACTAATGCTGGGAAAGATTGAGGGCAGGAGAAGGGGGCAGTGGAAGATGAGATGGTTGGATGGATGGCATGACCAACTCAATGGACATGAGTTTGAGCAAACTCCAGGAGATAGTGAAGAACAGGAGAGCCTGGGATGCTGTAGTCCTTGGGATTGCAAAGAGTTAGACACAAATTAGCTATTGAACAACAAACAATAAATCCAGAGTTTCCTGGGATGAATCGGTGTCACATCCGAGAATTCTGAAAAACTAGTGATGCAGTCTAGAAAGATTTCCCTTGGAACTGCTTAGATAAGATCTGAACAGAACAGATTTTTACTTTAAGGGATAAATCCTCAGGCATCTAGGGCAAGCAGTTCCCAACCTTTTTGGCATCAGGGACCAGTTTTACAGAAGACAAGTTTTCCACGGATGGGAGTGGGGAAGGTTTCAGGATGATTCAATCACACTATATTTATCGTGCACTTCATTTCCATTACTATTACATTAGCCCCACCTCAGACCATTAGGCATTAGATCTCGGAGGCTGGGTCCCGGATTCTAAGGTACTTATTTCTTGATCATGTTCTCATTCTCCAGGGACACCAGGATGCCAACATTAAGGTGTAATGAGGTTGCTCTCATTTAAAATTTCCACTACTGCTTCTACGTGATGATTATTCTGTATAATTTTCCTCTAAATACACTTGTGCTTTTTAAGAGGATGATCACAAGGATTTGAACAATAACAGCGTAGAAAAATATATCAGCAAGAGGAGAGCGTAGCATGGTGGTCATGCTTGGACCCTGGAGGTAGAAAGCAGGGTTAGAGTTCTGCTTCCACTGTGAGATAAGCTGCTTCATCTCTCTGTGCCTCGATTTCTCCACTTGTAAAACAGGGATGAAAATATGTATTGTTTCTTTAGTGCCTGGGAGGATTAAATATGTTAATATCATGAAAAGGACAGAGAATGCCATCCTCACTGGTGGGTAGTTTCTACTAAGACCTTTCACCTTCTGACCCCTCTCTCATCACCCTCCGAGCCAACGGCAGACAGTGCAGTGGGACCTGGACACCTGGAGGTCACCTCCAGAATCAAACCTGGAAGGACCCCCGTCTTGGGATGGCAGGCTCCTCAGAGAATGCGGTTAGGTATGCCAGTTAGGTTTCTGGGGGTTACACGTGCTGATAGTACCTCCTGCAGAAAAGTGAGGCCACCCTGGGAGCTGTGAGTCGCACAGAATCTAAGCCAGCCGCCCATGCTCACTCAGTACTAATTTCTCTGTGACTTGCTCTTTGCTTTTCAATGGAACACTAGTAGTGCCCACCTCATGGGGCACCATAGGGCATCACATACATATCACATGAGTGCTCAGAAATGTCCCCAGCTGCCCGAAATGCTGTTAGGAAGTGATATATGTGTGTCAGCTAAAGAAACAGGAAGCAAACCAAAGGACATCACAGAACACAAAATTCTAGAGCGGGAACTCCAGCTCTTTTATTTCACAGGTGAGGACACAGAGGACCAGAAGCTGAATGATGTTTTTAAGACCAATCCCACCTGGCTCACCTTGACTAATGAACTAGAGCGCTGATGACCCCAGCTTACGTGCTGAGAGGAAGATGCTGCACTCAGGGTTCCTGTGCATCCCCGCTGCCCTGTTTAATCATCAACACAACCTGATGGAGCGAATCTGTCTCATTGTCCAGAAAAGAGAAGTGAGTTTAGAGGGCCCCAGTCACCTGCTGAAGGCCACAGAGCTGACCACTCTCTGACACTCCGTCTGCTTACAAAAGGGGATGTACATGGGGCCAGCCCGTGGTCTCTGACACAATACCCTGTTTTGTGAAGGTGGACCCTTTGCAGGATTTGCTGCTATCTCCTTAGTGCTGGCAATTGTCCTTGGCATATTTTGGGTGGGCACTAAATATCCACTAACTTAGTAAATGCTGTAACCAAAAGCATCTGTATGATGAAACCAATGCCTGTTTTCCCCTGAGGACAGGTGACTTTGTAGGAGCCTGTTATGTGTCAGAAACTGCGCTTGGCACTGAGAATAAGAGGTGAGCAAGATGGACAGGACCTCGAGGCTGATTTCATTGGAAGGGAGGTAGGTAATGATCAAATGTCTCATGGAAAATGGCACTGCTCCTCGCCACAGGGTGCATGTGTGGAGAAACAGTTCAGGGGGCCTCCCTAAACAAGCGAAACAGGGGGGTTGGTTTTGGCCATGTCTGTGGGACTTCCTTGTGGACAGGCTGGAGGTGTTCCACTGAGACACGTGCATGGCAGTGCACTGAAGCTAAGCATGGATGGGACTGTCCAAGAAGAGTATCAGGGAAGAGAGGAAAAGACAAAAGGCCTAAGCAGGCCTAACTTTCATGAGGCAAGCATAGGATGGACGTTTCTGGGAAGCTGTTCGAGAGCTGGAAAACCCTCAGGGGGTGCGGTGTCACGGAGCACGAAGTGATCAGGAGAGTCAGAGGCTGCAGAGCTCAGGCAGGATAAGGATGGACAGTCCCACTGTGTGGAGGGCGCTAACACCCACTGGGAGGGCGGGGCATCTAAACCAGCGCAGTGTTGAGCAGAGACGGGGTGGGCAGGCTGTCAGGGGTGCAATGCCACAGGACATAGGACATGGGATAAGACGCAGCAGCCTGGGACAGGCTTGCGGCTGGGGGCACATTTCCGGGGGGCCTTTTGCCCACGTCCCCCTCGGGCTTCTGGCAGCTGAGCCCACCCAAGGGGCAGTCCTTGGCCACTTCCCTTTATTCCTGAGAACTTTCAAGGTGGTTTCTTCCATATTCAGTGGTGTCAAGGCCACGGTTGTGCAAGCTCCCAGGTTCACAGCTTGGCCTGAAGTCCCCTGAGCTCCACGGCCACACACCTAAATGCCTGTCGACAAGAGCGCCTGGACACACACAGGTACCTGCCCAAACCAACCCCTTGATTCTCTCCCCAGACCTGCTCCTCCCCCACGTGCATGGATGCTAAGTCGCTTTAGGCAACTGCACGTCTTTGTGACCCCATGGACTGGAGCCCGCCAGACTCTTCTGTCCATGGGATTCTCCAGGCAAGAATACTGGAACGGGGTTGCCGTTTTCTACTCCAGAGGACCTTCCTGACCCAGGGATAGAACCTGCATCTCTTTCATCTACTGCACTGGCGGGGCATTCTTTACTGCTAGCATGATCCTCCATCTCAACGGAACAATAACTCCCTGCTTCTAGCTGTTCTGGGCCAGACACTGCGTGTCTTCCTGGAATAGTCCACACCCCTCCAACAGAGGCCAGTCTTCCTCTGTGGCCCTGTCACTACTCGCCTGAACCCACAGTCATTTCTCAGCTGAATAAGTGTCAGAGCCCCGCCCTGGCCTCCCCACACCCACCCAAGATCCTTCCACAGGACAGCAAAGCAGGCCATGCTCTGCCTGAAATCTGCAAATGCTTCCTGCCCCATGAGAGATCTCTTCAACACACTGATTTCATTTCCTTTGGGAATATACCCAGAAGTAGAATTTCTGGGTTGTAGGGCAGTTCTATTTTTTATTTTTTGAGAAGCCTCTTAATGCTTTCCATAGTGGCTAACCATTTTTCATTCCCACCAACAGAGCACGAGGGTTCCCTCTCCTCCACACTGCGGTGAACATTTGTTATTTCCTGACTTTTTGATAACAGCCTTTCTGACAGGTGTGTGGGGATACTGATTGTGGTCCCTGTTTGCAACCTCCCTGAAGAGTCATATTGAGCATCTTTTCACGTGTCCATCTGTTGGCCATTTGGACGCCACTTGTGCCAACGTGGATGGACCTTGAGGGCATTGTGCTAAGTAAGATGACTCAGATTATGTGGAATCTAAAAAACCCAAACTTGTAAAAACAGTAAAATGGTGGTAACCAGAGGCTGGGCTGTGAGGAGAGAGGTAGTTTTAGGAAACAAACTTACAGAGAGCAGATGAATAAGCCTTGGAGATCTAGTACTTAGCACAGCGATTATAGGCAATAATATTGTATGAAAATCATCAAACTTGCTGAAACACTAGATCTTGATTCTTCCCACCAGAAAAAGAGAAAGGATAGGCATGTGGGGGAACACAGGTGCTGACTGTTGCTACAATCAGATTACGGTATATGAATGTATCAAATCTGCGCACAGGGGACCTGAAATACACGTAATGTTATATGTCAAGTAGATTTCAGAGAAAACAAAAGTAAAATCTTGTGGCAGAAGCTGCTGAGGGAACTGGATGGGAGCGGACAGCGAGCTCTGGGCAGAGGGAAGCTTTGCTGTGAAATCTGTCCTGGAGCAGATCAGAAGGTAAGTGAGGATCAGGCTGGCACCTGGGGCAGCTCCAACCTGCCTGCCAGGAAACGCTAAGCCACTGCTCCCACAGCTGCACTGGCCCAGGTCTGTTCATCTGGGCACCTGCAGAGATTATGCAAGAACCCAGGCAGACTGACACACTGGTCAAGGTGCCATGCCTCCAGGGAGGGAAGGGGAAGTAGCAGCCAGGGAGGAAATAGAGTTCAAAGTCTGGGCCTTTGGGTCAAGGTGCATCACTCAGGGAATTAGCAAGTCCCCAGAGCTGGCTGTGGCCAGCCCATTAGTGAAAAAAATATTGCACGATATCAGTAAACAAAGGATGGTGCAGCCATCATATCACATTATAACCTCCCCAATGGTAAGCCCTGAAGGGAACTCTGCCTGGAGACAGGATGCCCACCATCAAACCATCAGACACTGCAGCCACCACCACCCGCAATGATGGAGTCTGAGACTCAGGATGAGAAAGCATAGGATCAGTTCAGTTCAGTTGAGTCACTCAGTCGTGTCCGACTCTTTGTGACCCCATGAATCGCAGCACACCAGGCCTTCTGTCCATCACCAGCTCCCGGATACTGGCCCTAGATAACTGAGGTGCACACCAAAGGATGATTTCACTGAGCATCTTGCCTCTTCCCGGACACAGAAAAATGCTACGTTCCTTAACTTCAGATGTCGGCTTTTCTTTAAGTAACAATCATCTTTGGATGTTCCAACTACCTGGTCTTTGTTGCAAAAATCGCTATATATCCAGCCCCACCACCTGTTACCTCTTCTGAGCTTATCTGAGAGGCTGTGTCCCAGGCTTCAGTCCTTAGTTTTATCTGCTGAATAAAACATAATTCTCAACTTTCAGTTTGTGCATCATTTTTCAGTTGACACCCCAAGGGTGTGTTTCCTTTGGGATTTGCTTGTTTCTGTCAGTTTACTATTTATTTAGCTTTGCATTTTCTCAAGGATGTTTCCCTTCCAATGTCCCCTGAGGACACAGCCCTCAGACCCCGCCTACTCAACAGATCTGATCTGCCCTCAGTGGCTGCTAAGTCGCTTCAGTCGTGTCTGACTCTGTGCGACCCCATAGACGGCAGCCCACCAGGCTCCCCTGTCCCTGGGATTCTCCAGGCAAGAACAATGGAGTGGGTTGCCATTTCCTTCTTCAATGCAGGATAGTGAAAAGTGAAAGTGAAGTCGCTCAGTCGTGTCCAACTCTTAGCGACCCCATGGACTGCAGCCCACCAGGCTCCTCTGTCCATGGGATTTTCCAGGCCAAAGTACTAGAGTGGGGTGTCATTGCCTTCTCCGGCCCTCAGTGGGGGGTTGTCTAAACACCCCTTCTCTACACCCTTCCCCAGGTGAGACAGCCCTGGGGAAAGAGTTAGGTATTTAGTACTAACCTGTGACTTTCCTTCTGGGAATCTGCGGAGGGGATTCAAGGAGATGGTGACATCATATCCTGGTCTTACAGGGGTTCCTAAGTCCCACCACAAAGAGTACATCCACCATGGTCACCGATGACATATGTGGGACTCTCAATCTTAGAGTACCTCTATAGTCTTAAGTTCAAAAGGTAATCTTGCTGTCAGACAATACTGTTGTTGTTATTCTGTCCAATCACTAAGTCATGGCCAACTCTTCACAACCCTATGAACTGCAGCACACCAGGCTTCCCTGTCCTTCACTCTCTCCCAGAGTTCACTCAAACTCATGTCCGTTGAGTCGGTGATGCCACGATTTAATTTTGGTCACTACAAATAAAGTGGGAATTCCCAAGTGGTGCTAGTGGTAAAGAACCTTCCTGCCAGTGCAGGAGATGTAAGAGATGTGGGTTTGATCCTTGGGATGGGAAGATCCCCTGGAGCAAGGCATGGCAACCCAGTTCAGTATTCTTGCCTGGAGATTCCCATGGACAGAGGAGCCCGGTGGGCTGCAGTGTACAGGGTCACAAAGGGCTGGACACAAGTGAAGAGACTTAGCACATATGCACACATAAACTAGCGCTGATTCTATGTGAGCAAGCATCATGTTAAGGAAAGCAGTGTCTCCCGTTCTCCCTATTTCTGGGTGTCATCTGGGCAGATGGATGGAGCAAAAGCTAATTGAACTGACAGGTTCATTCCTAAAGTTAGAAAAAAAAAAACAAAAAGAGTCCTTCCGGGCACTGTACAAACCATGCATAGACCTATACCCAAGATGTGGGGAATTTATCAGTTATTTGCTACGATTAGATGACCAAGGCACCATACTTTTGGCCACAGAAATTCTGGTATCTATTCAATGTTTTTGGATTCTGTCTTATTCTTAGGCTCCTAAGAAAGGCTGAAAAGTCTCCACCCAAACTCGAGTGCCTCGGGTCAACTAAATGACTCCCTTTGGTTGTTTATATTCCATCCCTGAAAATTAAAGCCCTCTTCACAGGTGGGAGCAGGCGAGCAGCCAGGGAAAACAGTTTCTGTCATCACCATCTTCGGTAATTCCAGAAAGAAAAACACTGGGCATGCTTCATGGAAAGTTATGAGAAGAAACAAAAGTTGCTATTTCAGCACGTTCTTTCTACCTCACTTAGCACAAAATGCCCTAAAACAGAATACTGCTTATGTGCTCTTGGTCCTTAAATAGAGATTTTAATATAAAGTCTTTAAGTCTGATTTTTCCTTCCTATTTCCCCAATTGTACCAAAGATTCTTATATCCCTCCAACAGATATTTACGAAGGGTTAATTTTTCTCCCACTAAACGTAGATAGTTATCTGAAGATTTGTAATCTTTGTGTTTTAATTTTAATTTTACTTTTTTCTGGCTTTTCTTTCTACAAATCTTTATTTTATTAAAATATAGTTGATTTACAATGGCAGGTTGCTTTCAGGTGTACAGCAGCAAGATTCAATTATACATATCAACTTTTTCAGGTTCTTTTCCCTTATGGGTTATTATGAGACACCGAGCATAGCTCTCTGTGCTGGACAGCTGGTCCTAGTTCATCGTCTGTTTCATATATAGTCGTGTGTATGTCATAATCCCAGATTCCTAGCTTGTTCCTTCCCCCCTTCCCCCTTTGGCAACCGCAGAGACTAGTTTCTGTATGTGGCTCTACTTCTGTTTTGTAAATAAATTCATTTGTATCATTTTAAGTGGCATATGGTATGTGTCTTTCTCTGCCTGGATTACTTCCCTCAGTATGATAATGTCCAAGTCCAGCCATGTTGCTGGAAATGATAGAATTTCATTCTTTAAAAAATTTTTATTATAGTTGCTTTACAATGTTGTGCTATTTTCTGCTGTACATCAAAGTGAATCAGCCATATGTATATGTGTACAGACACACACACACACATATATATATCCCCTATTTTTTGAATTTCCTTTCTATGTAGGTCACCACAGAGCATTGGGTAGAGTTTCCTGCGCATCAGGAAGCAGTCTGTTCTCATCAGTTATCTATTTTATACATAGTATCAATAGTGTACGCAAAAGTAGAAAGTCAAGAGATACCTGGAGTAACAGACAAGTTTGGCCTTGGAGTACAAAATGAAGCAGAGCAAAGGTTAACAGTACTCTGGCAAGAGAACCCACTGTTCATAGCAAACACCCTTTTTCAACAACACAAGAGACAACTTTGCACATGGACATCACCAGATAGTCAATACCAAAACCAGACTGATTGCATCCTTTGTGGCCCAAGACGGAGAAGCTGTATACAGTCAGCAAAAACAAGACCTGGAGCATACTGTGGCTCAGGTCATCAGCTTTTCATAGCAAAATTCAGGCTTAAACTAAAGAAAGTAGGGAAAATCACTAGGGCAGTCAGGTATGACTTAAATCAAATCCCCTATGAATATATGGTAGAGGTGACAAATAGATTCAAAGGATTAGATCTAGTAAACAGAGTGCCTGAAGAACTACGGGTGAAGGTCTGTAATATTGTGCTGCTGCTGCTGCTAAGTTGCTTCAGTCATATCCGACTCTGTGCGACCCCATAGACGGCAGCCCACCAGGCTCCCCCGTCCCTGGGATTCTCCAGGCAAGAACACTGGAGTGGGTTGCCATTTTCTTCTCCAATACATGAAAGTGAAAACTGAAAGTGAAGTCGCTCAGTCGTGTCCGACTCTTAGCGACCCCATGGACTGCAGCCCACCAGGCTCCTCTGTCCATGGGATTTTCCAGGCAAGAGGACTGGAGTGGGGTGCCATCTCCTTCTCTGAATATTGTGCAGGAGGAAGCAATCAAAACCATCCCAAGGAAAAAGAAATGCAAGATGGCACAGAGGTTTTCTGAGGAGGCTTTACAAATAGGTGAGAAAAGAAGAGAAGGGAGAAAGGAAAAATTACACTAAACTAAACGCAGAGTTCCAGAGAATAGCAGGAGAGGCAGGAAGGCCTTCTTCAATGAAGAACGCAAAGAAATAGAGGACAACAACAGAAAGGGTAAAGACTAGAGAGCTCTTCAAGAAAATGGGAAAAATCAAAAGAACGCTTCACTGAAAGGTGGGTACAATAAAGGACAGAAACGATAAAAACCTAATGGAAGCAGAAGAGAGAAAGAAGAGATGGGAAAAAGCACAGAAGAACTGTAAAAAAGACATCTTAATGATATAGGTTCTGGCACGGGTTGTGATTTGGGACCCATGTCCTCAGGAAACACACGAGGGATCCTGGATGGCAGCTGTTCCTGGAACTCCCAGGGGGTGAGGTCACGTCGGGCAGGGTGAGAACTATCCGCGTGGAGGGGAACGGTTGGTAATGGAGGAGCAGATAACACACACAGGAGAAAGGGGGCAGGGGAACCCTGGAGGAGCCACAGCGGAGGGAAGAGAGTGGGCAGGGCAGGAAGAGGAGCTGCAGGGAGCTCACGGCCACGGCAGGCAGAGGAGGATGCTGCGGCTGCTGCCCAGATGCGAGCAAAGCAGGGGTGCAGTGGGCCTTTGACAGACTCCAAAGGGGCGTGGTCAAAGGAGAGTCTTACTTTTGCTCTGAAGACCGAACCTAGGTTTCGGCTCTGTCCCTAAGTGTCCTTTTCCTTGTATCTTGGGATGTTGGGGATGTCCCAGGGGGTGCACTTCCTCCGCCACGGGGCTCTGGATGGGCTTTGGGTCTTCTCCTGAGTTGCTCCCTCCTTGCCTTTGCCGCTGCCGTCGTCAGGACCAGCGCATCTCTGTCTGGCTTACTTCAAAGCCCTCTCACCTCGCGGTCTGCCGCCAGCCTTTCCCGTCCCCAAGGTAGGGTCCACAGTTCTCCCACTACCGGTCACTCACGTGTCTACTCAGCATTTCCCCAGATACCTACTAAGTGCCAGGCCCAGGCCCACTTGAGCGAACAGAGCCTCAGAGAAGGCAGATTCCATCCCTTGACTCACAAGCTCACATCCTGGTGATGGGAGAGAGAAGAAAGTCCTGGACGATTTTAAGTGGTGACCCATTGTTTAAAGACAGAAACATTTGCAGGCTGAGGATGAAGAACTCACATAGGCAATTACTGGAGGGCTGAGAGACCTCTCTGAGGAGCTGGACATTGGCCTTGAATGGCGACAAGGAACAGTAGAATATTCCAAGAAGAGGGCAGGAGGAGGGTGGGAGCTGCTCAGCTTTGATTCCACTCAAGAGGACAGGGAGGCCGTTTTGGCCAGAGACCCTCAGGGCGCTCCTGGACAGAAGCTGGGCTTTACTTGGTGTCATGATCTCGAATGCCCAGTTGCTAAGTCAGGCCCAGCTCTCTGCGACCCCATGGATGTAGCCCACCAGGCTCCTCTGTCCACGGGACTCTTCAGGCAAGAATATCGGTGTGGATGGGGTGCTAGTTCCTCCTCCAGGGGTATCTTCCGGACCCGGGAATCAAACCTGTGTCTCCCACACTCCTGCATTGACAGGCAAATTTTTTAGCCACTGAACCACCTGGGAAGCTCACTCCCTACTTAAATTGTTAAGTAGAATCAAACCCAAATGATGTCTGTGGCAGCCAGGCAGCTGTTCAGTGGGGCCCCGATTCTTCCTACCTCATCTTACCCCTCCTACAGGACTCACACACGCCAGCCTCCACAAGGTTCCCGCTACCTGCATCACCCTGTTCAGTATCTATCAGATTCCTAGCCACCCTTCAATGTCCCATTCCACAAAACAGGAACATCCGCCTCTCAAGTGCCCCCGGGCACTTGCACTTGCTGAGCCCGTCTTCCCCCTGGACTGGGGCCTCATCAAGAGCATGGGTAAAGTTTGCCCACCTGTGCTGCTCAGCACCTGAGTGTGGCTCCAGGCAGCACAGGCAACAGCCCCCCAACACATTTTGGCAGATAGGAAACTCAGTTAAGTTCAGTCGCTCAGTCGTGTCTGACTCTTTGTGACTCTATGGACTGCCCCATGCCAGGCTTCCCTGTCCATCACCAGCTCCTAGAGCTGGCTCAAACTCATGTCCGTCAGGTCAGTGATGCATCCAACTATCTCATCCTCTGTTGTCCCCTTCTCCTTCCGCCTCCAATCATTCCCAGAATTAGGGTCTTTACCGATGAGTCAGTTCTTTGCATCAGGTGGCCAAAGTATTGGAGCTCCAGCTTCAGCATCAGTCCATCCAGTAAATTTTCAGGACTGATCTCCTTTAGGATGGACTGGTTGGATCTCCCTGCAGTCCAAGGGACTCTCAAGAGTCTTCTCCAACACCACAGTTCAAAAGCATCAATTCTTGGTCACTCAGCCTTCTTTATGGTCTAACTCATATCCACACATGACTACTGGAAAAACCATAGCTTTGACTATAGGGACCTTTGTCGGTAAAGTAACGTCTCTGCTTTTTAATATGCTGTTTAGGTTTGTCATAGCTTTTCTTCCAAGAAGCAAGAAGCAGGTGTACTTCTTAAGGGTGAAACACAGGAGGAAGACCCTGACTACAGAATGCTTTGTATTTATACCACTTTCTTCACACTATCTACAGGGACACAGAGCGAGCATGTCCCGGGAAGATGTGCGGTCGGGGCTGGGTACTGTTCACATGCACTGGGACCATTCTGGATGGGCTTGGGTGGGTCAGTCAGCACCCCACAGAGATTTTCAGGTGGACATCCATTTTAGATGTTCCCAAATATTCATGCACAGACACACACAGACACAACAACTGTATAGGCTTGGATACAATTTAAGCAAAGCTTGCAAAAGTAGTAGGGAGAAAGGTGGGAAACCATAGGGTAAGTTTAAAAGTATGTTCTGATATAGATTCCACAAATGTATTCAACTGATCTTTGATAGAAGGGCAACAGCAACACAGTGGAGAAAATACAATCTTTCAGCAAATGGCGCTGGAATAACTGGACATCCACAAGCAAAAAAGCGAATCTAGACACAGATCCTACACCCTTTTCAAAGAATAACTCAAAGTGGATCACAGACCAAAAATATAAAATGCAAAGCTATAACACTCCTGGAAGATAATCTTGGAGAAAATTGAAATGACATTGGGTTTGGTGATGACTTCCGAGATATAACACCAAAGGTACGATCCGTGAAAAAGTTAATTGATGAGCTGAACTTTATTAAAATTAAAAATCTGCTCTGCCAAAGATACTGTCAAAAAATGATAAGACAAGCCACTGACTGGGAGAAAATATCTGATACATCTGATAAAGGTCTGTTATCCAAAACATACAAACAACTCTTACAACTCAACAACAGAAAACAATCTGATTAAAAACAGGCCACAGACCAAAGCAGACACCTCCCCAGAGAAAACGTCTAGATGGCAACTAAGCATGTGGAAAGGTGTCATTAGGGAAATGTGAATTAAACTAGCAGGAAGACACCACAGCACCGTAATGTCTATGCTTCATCACTAGTTTTGTTGACTTTAGGACCAGGATTCCAGCAGTATTCTTAAGCTAGAAGCAAATGCACCAAGTGCAAACCAATACTCAGAATATGTAAAAGAAATAAAATACAAAGTATACTGCGGTAACACAAATAATGAAGACTTAATCAGACTTTCTATCGGCTATTGGAACTACATAAGGAAAAGTCAGGTTTTATGAACTACTATTGCTTTTGCGTCTAAAATTTTCATGAAGAAACCATGCTCTCACTTTGGTCTCTTCTCCCTTCAGTAAAGCTCTGTTTCCTCTTACAAGACATTCTTTGTGAAGAAGTTTTTAGTGACTGGAAGATTTGACTGTCACCACCTCCTGGGATTAAGACGACTACCATGGCTCCTTAATGCTCTGTCCTTTGGCAAACACAGAAAGCGAAACAGAAACACACAAAGAACAACACAAAGGATAGTGTGCTGCTTCTGTGCTAGGTATCTACCAAAACAGTAGATTTGGGGGGGAAAGAAAACACATTTTCTTTGGTTGAGTGAGTCCTTTATATAGAAATCAGTACTTTTCAATACTATTTAAAATCATTTCTCTTCCATACCAGAAATCTGTTATTTGCTGCCTCAGAATTTAATCATAATAGTTTGCTAGAAATATGAAACAAACTTGAACTTGAGGGAATTAAGTGTGGGTCTCTTCATATAATCTAAAATTGTTTATTTATATTGTTGTTCAGTCATTTCATTTGTGACCACACGGACTGTAACTCACCAGGCTCCTCTGTCCCTGGAATTCTCCAGGCAAGAATACTGGAATGGGCAGCTAGTCGCTTCTCCAGGGGATTTTTGTGACCCAGTGACAGAACCTGGGTCTCCTGTACTGCTGCAGATTCTTTCCTGTCTGAGCCACCAGGGAGCCCCAGAGATAACCAAGGGGCTTTGACTTCCAAACGACCTAGATCCACACACTCACATCCCTCTGCCACGGCGACAGCCCTGCATCCCTCTCCCACGGCGACAGCCTCGCCTCCCCCTCTCCCACGGCGACAGCCCTGCATCCCTCTGCGCCCTCTTGGTGACTGCACGTATCTTCTGGGTTAGTCAGTCTGGTCCTCTCACCCTTGACAGTCAGGCGGATTCACAGTATGGCACACTTCAGACAGCTCTGGACCTGTTGTCCAGACCGCTGTGTCCGCCCTAGGACACCTCCAGCTGGCCCTCCACAGGGAGCTTGCTGATGAGAAGTGAAGCCTGGGCCTGGGTTTACCGCATGCTGGAGCCAGGGTGAGCACCATCAGGCTCCAGCAGCCACAGCCTCAGGTGTGACCTGTCACAATGGCAGCCGCCACAAGGCCAGCTTCCCTCTGCGGGAGGTGGTCCTCATCTCCACACTGATGTCCTCTTCTCGTTGGTACATAGAGTTAAGGACCAACCACTGTTCCTATGTGCTCCAAATGTAGGCAGAAGAAGTGTTTTGAAATAGGCATTCAACATAAAAAAACCCCATAGCATCGCTATTTACAACAGCCAAGACATGGAAGCAATCTAAGTCCAAAAATAGATTAATGGATAAAGAAAATGTGGTGTATATATATTATATATATATATAGTGGAATATTACTCAGCCATAAGCAGAATGAAATGATGCCATTTGTACCTGGCATACAAAGTGAAGTAAGGTAGACAGAGAAAGATAAATATATGATATCACTCACAAGTGAAATCTAAAAGAAAATGATACAAATGAACTTGTTTACAAAACAGAAATAAACTTGTGCATAGAAAACAAACTCATAGCTACCAAAGAAGAAAGTAAAGGTGGAACAAATTAGGAGTTTCAGATTCAAATACAGACACTATTACATGTAAAACAGATTAACAAGGAGCTATTGTAGAGCACAGGCAACTATACCTGATGTCTTATAATGGAAAAGAATATGAGAAAGACTATAAAAAGATATGTATCTGATCACTTGCTATATGCCTGAAACTAACACATTTTAAATCAACTATGTTTCAATAAAATTTAAAAAATTCCAAAACAAAAATCCCACTCCCAGGAGAACATCTTAACTATTCAAAGAATCACAGTTAGCCAGTAAAGTATTAGTTGCTCAGTTGTGTCTGACTCTATGCAACCCCATGGACTGTAGCCCATGAAGCTCCTCTGTCCATGGAATTCTCCAGGCAGAAATATTGGAGTGTGTTGCCCTTTCCTTCCCCAGGGGATCTTCCTGACCCAGCAATCAAACCCGGGCCTCCTCCATCACAGGCAGATTACCATCTCAGCCGCCAGCAGAGTCAGCCAGAGCCCCACACTAACACTGCCTCTGTGTGGCTGGTGAGCGTGGGCAGGGCGCTCAGTTTGGTACCATGAGGATTTACGTGCTGCCGGCACCTCCGTGGCACCACCACCTGCCTAGACGCTCTTCTGCAGGGACCCAGAGTCCACGGTCAGCAAGGTTGTTTAGTTTCAGTGACTTTTCCTACTTGAGAGAAAGAAATACAGCCAAGACAGCAGTGGGCCGTGGCATAAACTTGTCTAATCTCGTCAAAGAACAATCTCCAGGCCCCATCTTCATCCGTGCCATCTACAGGTGCTGAGGGTTACCAGGCGGCCCTCCTCATGCTACAGAAGTAAGCGTGCATGAGATTCATATCTATTAGATGGGGGAGAAGAGAGGCTGGACAAAGAATGCACCCTGTAATGATTAATATTGACCGCAATCCTCTGTGCTTTTCAAGGTTTTGTTTTAGCGTGTGGCAATTTTCCTAAGTTGTATTTTTTAATGAATTTGCCTATTTAATTTTTCAAAATTGTTGGTATAAATGTGACACCATTTTCTTATTCTTTTTAATGATAGGAGTGATTCATCTTTTATTCTTGATAGAAGTGATTTACATTATCTGTCTTTTTTCTTATCAATCTAAATGAGTTGATCTTTTGATTATTTCCAAGAAAGCTTTGGTTTCGTTTATTTTTGTCTATTATTTTTCTACTTTGGTTTCTTTAATCACTATTCTTTTCTATGTCTCTATTTTTCCTTTGAATTTGTTTTGTTCTAATATTCCTAGCAATTTAAGATAGAACCTTAAATCTTTGCTTTTTATTTTTTTCCTGTTTCCTATATAAACATTCAAAGTTATAAAGTTCCCTATAAGCATTGCTGTAGCTGCATTCCACAAATTTTAATATGCTGTACTTTTCCTTTTATTCAGTTTGAAATTACCTTTGTTGCTTCTTCTTTGACTTAGATCATTAGTGTTTACAGATTTATTGAGATATAATTCACATATAATATTGTATAAGTTAAGATGTATAATATAATGATTGGATATACTGATATATTGTGAAATGATCGCCATAATATGGTTTGCCAACATGTCCTTCCCTTCAGGCAGTTTCTATTTTTTTCTTTTTTTGTTAGAACATTTAAGTTCTATTCTCAGTGAGTTTCAAGTGTGTAAAATAGAGTATAGTTAACTGTAGTTACCATGCTGTACTTTAGAACTCAGACATACATATATATGTCTATCTGAATCACTAGCTATACACCTGAAACTTAACACAACATTGTAAATCAACATTTCTCAGCATCGGGGTCTTTTCTAATGAGTTGGCTCTTCACATCTGGTGGCCAAAGTACTGAGTTCAGCTTCAGTGTCAGCCCTTCCAATGAGAATATTCAGGGCTGACTTTTAGGACTGACTGGTTTGATCTCCTTGCAGTCCAAGGGACTCTCAAGAATCTTCTCCAACATCACAGTTCAAAAACATTAATTCTTTGGTGCTCAGCCTTCTTTATGGTCCATACATGACTACAGGAAAAACCATAGCTTTGACTATAAGGACCTTAGTCAGTAAAGTGATGTCTCTGCTTTTTAATATGCTGTCTAGGTTTGTCATAACTTTTCTTGCAAGAAGCAAGTGTCTTTTATTTTCATCACTGCAATCGCCATCTGCAGTGAATTTGGAGCCCAAGAAATTCGAGTCTGTCTCTCTTTCCATTCATTGTTTCCTCATCTATTTGCCATGAAGTGATGGGACTGGATGCCATGACCTTAGTTTTTTGAATTTTAAGTTTTAAGCCTGCATTTTCACTCTCCTCTTTCACCTTCATCAAGAGCTCTTTAGTTCCTCTTCACTTTCTGCCATAAGGATGGCATCATCTGCATATCTGTAGTTTGTTATATATTGAATAATTCTGGCTTGTCTCCTGGACATTTTGAGTGTTTTGCTTACAAGGTGCTGGACTCTCTTATAGTCCTACAAAGAGTGTTAATTGTTTTATTTTAAGAGATAACAAGCTGAATGGACTCACAATGAAAATTCTGAAAACTGGCAATTCAAGTTCTTTTACTCTTAGCTAGGCTGCTTGGCCCCCATCTCTTGCATGCATGATTCCACCAGCCAGAGATGTGGGCAGAATTTATTCATAGAATTTATGGTTCTCTGGCTTTTTCTTTTCTGATATTTTCCCCTCAATTTCTAGACGCCGATGGCTGTCCTAAATTTAGGTGCTGCTTTATCAGGTCAGGAATACTGGGGATCATGGATGACTTTCTTGAATCTATATAATTTTCTATAGCTGCATAAAACGCTGTTGTTGTTCACTTGCCCAGTTGTGTCCAACTCTTTGGGACCCCATGGACAATAATGTAAGACATTAACCTAGACGTAGTAGTTCAAACACACACGTTTGTTGTCTCACAGGCTCTGTATCAGCAGTGTGGGCACAGCTGTGTGGGGTTCCCTGCCCGGGGTCCCAGTCTCACTGTCAGCAGTGTGGGCAC
>NW_024070202.1:5339749-5403548 GCF_014754425.2 Oryx dammah | reverse complement strand
GTGTCAGCAGTGTGGGCACAGCTGCGTGGGGTTCCCTGCCCGGGGTCTCAGGCTCTGTGTCAGCAGTGTGGGCACAGCTGCGTGGGGTTCCCTGCCTGGGGTCTCAGGCTCTGTGTCAGCAGTGTGAGCACAGCTGTGCGGGTTCCCTGCCTGGGATCTCACAGCATGTCATCAGGCTGCCTTCCTGCCTGGAACACGCACTTGCCCACTCACTGGCGTTCCTGGAAGAGCTCCTTCCCTTGCAGCTGCATGCCCAAGGGGCCTGGCCACTTGCTCTGGACTGGGGGCCATCTTCAGCTTGGAGACGCCACCTGCATTTCCCTATCACAGGCAGTCTCCTCTTCAAAGGTGGTTCATGTCATGCATGCTCGCTTCTTTGAAGCAAAGGAAGGAACCCCTTTTCTGGTTCTGCTAAGATGGAATCTTACGTTATACAACAAAATGTAACCAAAGAAGAGACGTTCTACCATCTTTACCATATAAAGCAACCTAAACAAGGAAGTGATAGCTGATGACCTGTGTCACACTCTGTGGGTCAGAAGCAAGTTGCAGGACCCCGTGCACCCAAGGACAGGCTGTCACACGAGGATGTGAAGCTCTGGGAAACACATTAGGTACGCTGGGGCGCCAGGACCAAAAGTACATTTTACTGTCGCACAGTCTGGGGGCCTTGGAGGTAAAATAACTTCTTCAAAGTTGCCAAGGTCAGTGTTGGTAGAGCCTACATTCACGTCCAGGCAGAGCCTACCTCCTCCTGGAATGCCACGTACAGCCTAACGTGTAACCCTGAGCTCCACGCCATGGAAGCAGTCTGGATTCAGCCACAGAGAAGGGGCACTGAAAGAAACGTGCCATCTGCACATCAAGGCTATCCAATCTTCCTGGAGTCACGTGAAATTGCAGCTGTATCTACAACTCAGATACCAAACAGGAAGTTAGTTTCTTCATTCCCAGCATTGCCAGAGAGTGTTTTAGCTCCTCTTTTATAAGTAAAGTCACCAGTGATCACATCACAGCAGAAAGTCTAACAGATGTCACAGGCTTGAGTCAGAGAAACCAAAATGTTAGAGAACTGCTGCTGCTGCTGCTAAGTCGCTTCAGTCGTGTCCAACTCTGTGCGACCCCATGGACGGCAGCCCACCAGGCTCCCCGGTCCCTGGGGTTCTCCAGGCAAGAACACTGGAGTGGGTTGCCATTTCCTTCTCCAATGCATGAAAGTGAAAAGTGAAAGTGAAGTCGCTCAGTTGTGCATGACTCTTCGCGACCCCATGGACTGCAGCCTACCAGGCTCCTCCATCCATGGGATTTTCCAGGCAAGAGTACTGGAGTGGGGTGCCATTGAACATTATCTGGCAAAGACTGATTCCCTCAGTCTGATTATCAGGCAAGTTTCTCTGGTGGTTTTATTACTTCTCTTCAATCATCACAGTGTTCAAACTCTGTCGTCTTGGATCTGTTGTGATCCTAATAATAATGGGTATAGGTAGAAACACAATTTCTAATAGTTTATATGAAGAAGTAGCTGAATACTAATGGGAATGTTAAATTCGTAAATAATAGCTGTAAAGCATCAATCTGAGGACCGTGAGAACCGCGTTCTTTTGGAGAAACTGAAACTCACCAGCTGGTGGGGTGGGCAAGGCTGCTAACCACGGGCCCTCGTTTATAAAGTAAGAGGGAGAGGACGAAGCTGTGTTCTTGATCTGCAAGGTCCTTTCACTTCTAAAATTAGAAACTGTGCCTCAAACCTATGTTAATATGGAAACCGGGAATTAAGAAAAGTTTCTAAGGGAGAAAATAAGATTCTGTATCACAAATACAGGTCAACTGTCTGTTGAATGGAAGTCTTTGCTGGAAGCCCCTGCAGCCTCCACATAAACAGGGGTGACTGGCAACAGTCAGGTTTTATTTAGGTGTTTTCCAAAGATCGTTTCCTTGAAAAGAATATTCACCCATTGTTGTTGTTGTTCCGTCGCCCAGTCATGTCTGTTTGCAACCCCATGGACTGCAACACGCCAGGTCTCTCTGTCCCTCACCATTTCCCAAAGTTTGCCCAAGTTCATGTCCATTGCATCGGTGATGCCATCCAGCCATCTCATCCTCTGATGCCCCCTTCTTCTGCCCTCAGTCTTTCCCAGTATCTGGAAATTTTTCAGTGAGTCAGCTGTTCACATCAGGTGACCAAAATACTGGAATTTCCGCTTCAGCATCAGTCCTTCCAACAAGTATTCAGGGTTGATTTCCCTTAAGATTGACTGGTTTGACCTCCTTCCTGTCCAAAGGACTCAGCAGTCTTCTCTAGCACCACCATTTGAAGGCATCAGTTCTTCGGTGCTCTGCCTTCTTTATGGTCCAGCTTTCACGACTGTGCGTGACATATAGAACTTTAAGTATTTGAAAATTCTTGCTCATCTTGCAAGCACTCTTACAAGTCCTATGACTATATCAGTATTTCAGAACAGCTTTGGTTATGCAGACAAGCGCAGGAGTTATGCTTATTTTACTTCTGCACGAGTGCATGTTCAGTCCTGTCTGACTCTTTAGAACCCCATGGACTAGAGCCTGCCAGACTCCTCTGTCCATAGGATCTTCCAGGCAAGAATACTAGAGTGGGTTGGCAGTCCCTTCTCCAGGGGATCTTCCTGACCCAGGGATCGAACCTGGGTCTCTTGTGTCTCCTGCACTGGCAGGCGGATTTCTTTACCCCTGAGCCACCTGTGAAGCCATTTACTTCTGAGGAAATAGAAATCAGAAAGGGTGATCGGCAAGTCCTTCTAAGTGACTTGTCCAAAGTTGTACAGGCAGAAAGTGGATGAGAATGACCACAGGAACTGCAAATGGCTGGAGCTCGCCTAAGTACAACTTGTCACTGTTTAACTACTCGCTGCCTTTGCAAAGGCATGTTACATGCTTTCAGACTTCCTGCTGGAGTCCTGTGTTGGTGACTTTAACATATGGGAGTAAGTAAATTCTGTAAATATAAACAGTTGTATAAAAAAGAAAGAGAAAACCAAAGACCCCTTTATAACTCCAGCTGGAGCAGTTCATAGGGAAAGACAGTGTCAAAATGGTGTGACATGTATGAGAAAGAAAGTGCCCGAAGGGGAAAAACGGAGGATTAAAACTCAAGTTATTTCAGTGTCAAACAAATCTACCCACTAAAAATGTTTAAGACTGGGACTTCCCTGGTGGTCCAGTGGTTAAGAATCTGCCTTCCAATGTGGGGAACATGGGTTTGTCCCTCGTCAGGGAGCTAAGATCCCACATGCAACTTGGGCAACTAAGCGCATGCGCCACAGCAAAGAGCCCGCATGACCAAACTACTAAGCCTGCACACTGAAGAAAAGAGGAGAGAGAGAAGCAGCCCATGTCTGTCGGTGAGAGATCCTGCTGCAACTAAGATCCTGCGTGCTGTAACTAAGACTCGATGCAGCCAAAAGTAAACAGATAAATATTTTTAAAAGATGTTTCAGGCCTCAGTGAACCTTCACAGGGTCATTAAAAATATTTTACCCCAAAATATGCTACAAGTAAGGCATTTGGAGAAAGTATACTTTTCACAATTTATGGGAAGAGATTTGACTTTTTAAAGAAAATGGTAAAATCACTTATTATTCATCATTCAATAATAAGCGGCAAATCATTATTTTTATTTACAATAAAATATATACAATGTAAAACCTAGCATCTTAAACACTTTTAAGTCTGCAGTTTAGTTGTTGCTGTTTTCAGTCACTCAGTCATGTCTGACTCTTTGGGAGCCCATGGACAGCTCCCCTGTCCTTCACCATCTCCTGAAGCTTGCTCAAACTCATGTCCACCGAGTCAGTGATGCCATCCAATAGTCTCAGCCTCTGTCACCCCCTTTTCCTCTTGCCTTCGATCTTTCCCAGCATCAGGGTCTTTTCTAGTGAGTCAGTTCTTCGCATCAGGTGGCCAAAGTATTGGAGTTTCAACTTTAGCATCAGTCCTTCCAATGAATATTCCAGATTGATTTCCTTTAGGACTGATCTCCTTTAGGAGTGACTGGTTTGATCTCTTTGCAGTCCAAGGGACTCTCAGGAGTTATCTCCAACATCACAGTTCAAAAGCATCAATTCTTTGATGCTCAGCTTTCTTTATGGTCCAGCAGTTGAGTACTAAGCACATTCTAATAGTTGCACAATTTCCAGAACTCTTTTGAAAATAGTATTATAATGTTACAGCTATGTTTCTTTATAATTTTGTCCAGGTATTTCGTCCTTAATTTCGGCCGGGCTGGGTCTTCGCTGCTGAGCAGTCTGCTCTCCAGCTGCAGTGGGTGTGGCTCTCGTTGCAGGGGCCGCTCGTGTGCGGCGCGGGGTTTAGGCTGCATGGGCTTCCGTACCTGTGATGCACGGGCTCAGTGCAGCCCCCAGGCTCGAGAGCACAGGCTCCATGGTCGCGGAGCTCAGGCTTACTTGCTGCACAGGATGTGGGATCTTCCCAGACCAGGGACCGAACCCACGTCGCCTGCGTTGGTAGGTGGATTCTTTACCGCTGAGCCACCAGGGAAGCCCCAGAATTCTTTGTATCTTGCGAAATGGAACCTCTATACCCCTTAAACAACTACCCTCTCACCTCCCCCAGTCCCTGATGGTTCTAGGCGTTTTTGCCCTGGCAATCTTTGCCATAAGCACTTTTGCTGCATAACTAATTGACCGTAAGACAATTTTACCATGAAAGATAAAACAGCAAAATAAGTTAAAATTTTAAATTGAAAAATAATATTAACAAGGATATAATGCAACATGAACATGAAAAACAAAATTTTAGAAAGATTTATTGTGAAAATGAAAATATAATAAATATTTGAATATATTTAAACTGTGTGTAGATTCATGGTTGTAGTTGCAGTCAGGCATATCTTAGACAAAACAATGCTGCTCCTTGCCTCAAAGGATTCAGGATTTAACATTGGGCTTAAGTTATTTACAGTATTTAAAATGTGCTCTAAGTCTCTGCTTATTTCCCTGGAAATAAAAAGAACAGACGAGAGAGGCTGTTATTCCTTGTCATTGTGTGTAATGTACATACCTGGTAGCCCATATCTGGGCTGCATTTAAATGTTCCATCACAAGCCTCATTTTATATTTCATGAAATCATCTGAGCCAGATTCTGTGCCAAACGGCAAAATTCTGTCTACGTGATGTTCTCCACTATCAAGTGCAAAAACTGTTAAAAACTTGTATTCATCAGGAATCACCTAATTATTCCTTTTTAGGGGTACAGGAAGTGTTTGATTCTTTTGCCTCCAACTTCTAATATTGCTTAATTTGATGAAGGTGGCCTGAGGGAATATGTATGTATGTAAATTAGCCAAAGAATCTATCACTGATGCTTGCGAAGACTGTTGTGAATTTTATTTTTATTGTTTATCTTTGATGGCAAAACTGTCTTACAGTGAAACTGCCTGGGGCAAAGGTGTTTCTGGCAAAATTACCAGCAGGGCTTCTGAAACCCCCATTCTTCTTCCTGTCTCTGATCTGACTGGTCTGTGTAGCTCACAGAGGGGAAATCAGACAGTGTTTATCTTTTTCTTATGGGTACAGCGTCCTTTTGTTTCAAGCGTAAAGTTCATCCATGCTATAGAATGTGTCAGATTTTACTTGCTTTTTAAGGCTGCTAATATTCCATGCAGAGACGTGGATGGACCTGGAGATGGTCATACACAGTTAAGTCAGAAAGAAAACCCAATACTGTATGTTAATGCATATATGTGGAATCTAGAAAAATGATACAGACGATCTTATTTGCAAGGTAGAAATAGTGACACAGACGCAGAGAAGAACTGTAAGGACGCCCAGGGGGAAGGGGGTGGTGGGATGAATTGGGAGGATGTGATTAACATACATAACCTATAAGTATAGAGCAGGTAACTGATGAGAACCAACTATACAGCACAGGGGACTCGGCTCAGCGCTCTGTGGTGACCTGAATGGGAAGGAAATCTGGAAAAGAGGGGCTATACACACACAGTTGAAACACTCTGCTGTAGAGCAGAAACTAACACAACATTGAAAGCAGCTATACTCCAATAACAATTAATTTTAAAATATCCCATGGTGTGTATAGACCACATTTTGTTCTCCATTCATCCACTGGAGGACACTGACAGTTTGCTTCAGCCTCTTGACTACTGCCAATTACATGGATCTGTCTTTTGGTTATGCATCCAGAAGGAATTGCTAGATCATATTTTATTTTTAACATTTTGAAAAACTGTTCTATGGTTCTCCACAGTGGCTGCACCATTTTACATTCCCACCAACACTACACAAAAGTTCCAGTTAAGTTCCATCCTCAACCACACTTGTTATTTACTGGGTTTTATTGTTATTGTTGTCTGTTCTGAGAGGAGTCATGCTAATGGGGTGAGGTGGTATCTCATTTTGGTTTTGATCTGCCTTACCCTAACGTTCACTGATATCAAATATCTTTTTGGGCCTTTGTACACTTTCTTGAAAGAAATCTCAAATCAAGTCCTTCACCCATTTTAAAACAGGTTGTTCATTTTTTTGTTGAGTTACAGGAGTTCCTTATATATTCTGGACATTAACTTTGTCAGATATATGATTTACAAACATTTTCATCCATTGCATCCATTGCATAGGTTGCCTCTTTACTCTGTTGATCATGTCCTTTGATGCACGGAAGTAAAAGCTTCACAGACACTAAAACTGTGAACTTGGCTGGGCAGAAAATCAAATGTTTCTAATCATGAAGATCAGTTAACCACAGCAATCTCAGATAAGGTGAGGCTGAGGTGGGGATGGAAGTTCAGGACAAGCTGGGGCTTGGCTGAAAGGTCTGTACCGTCCCAAATTTCCAAAGGCTGAGTGACGCTTCAAAGAAAGGAAATAAGGTCTTCTATATTTTAGATTGAAAATATTGATTTGTATTCGAAAACCCACTTCTCTGACTGTGGATTACCAAAGTGATTGGGAAGAATCATGAAAATACTTGGATAGAAAGAAGTGAGATGTAAAGGCAGAAAAATAGTGAAATCCTATTTTTGCCACACTCTCTTTCTGAGAAACATCCTGACTGCTGACACGATCGGCAAGCAAAACCAAAGTGATGAAAGGACAAAGAATGAGGTAAGAACGACGAATCTAAACAGGGAATATTTCAACCACACGACTGTGATGCGAAGCCTAGCCTTCGTTTCCTCTGTCACTGAAGTGTCAGTGTGTAGAACAGCCAGCTCACTGATCATTTTTATTTTGTCAAAGACACCTCCATGAAATGCCACTCTCTACTGACAGCCAAAAATACACAAGAATCTAATCTTCTTCCAACAAACACTGGTTTCTTTAGCTGGAAGTGTCAGGCAGGAAACGACCCATAACAAAAGGTAGAAGTGAAACAGCTAAAATAGCCCCGTTTCCCTTCTCTGCAAACTCTCATGGCTGATTCCCTATTATGTCCACTCAAGGAAGTTCCTTGGCTGCAGGACTGTTTTCACAGCCTCTGCAATGGGACCCCCCAGCTTCCTGGGGATGTTTGTTTTGGCAAAGGAGCTGGACTTCCTCTAAATACAATGGCTCCATCTTCGCCACCTCCAGGAGAGAAGGAAATACCCCAACACCAGAGGTGACATTCTCAGTGTTTCCACTTCCAACATTTTTAAAAAGATCATTCTGTACCATGATAAATTTTGTATTTGCTTCTCCATATTTTAGAATATAAACAAGACCTATTCTTGGGTGTTTACTGCAAAGAGAATTAGTGCAAATCCATGCTTTAGTTTTGTCTTAGTTCTGTTTATGTACTAAACTGGCAGAGATACTTCACATTCGAAACATTTGAAGGCTAAGTGAACATTCTTCTTAAAAATACACACAAAAAGGCAGTTTGCCTAGATCCAAAAGAACTTTACACAGCCCCCACTTGTTTTATTCTTCACTCCTGTCAAGATTTTTGAAGTCCCATAACATATTGCAGATAAACAGATGCTTTACAGTCGGGGGGAGGAGCTGCTAAAAACAGACAGGGCATGTCAAAAAATCAGATCTACATATTTGAGTTTTACTGGTTGATCTATATTCAGGGTTTGGCCATGTCTGCAGTAAAGGCTTGGCACTTCATCTCTTTTACTATGAGTTTAATATGGGTTTCAGACTTATATATGGGTCAGGTTATATATATCTTACCAGTCCTAGTGAGTCAGGTAAAATTAACCCTATTTATCCAGCAGTTTCTACCCAGAAAACAGGACAGGAGCCCAGCCTTGTCCATCGGCCGCTTGCCAGTTTGGTTTAATTTCATTGACAAAGGGCACATATGGAGGTGAACTGGGTCTATGCTGATTCTGCCAGATACATTAACTGAAGCACCACTTCCAGGACAAGCAGACTGGGTCACTGAGAAAGGGTCCCGGAAACTCTGAGCGCTCAGAAACCCCTTTGCTGAAGCATGCAGCAAAAGCGGTGCTCCGTGGAGCAGGATTTTTAGGGTAGCTTTTAATCTGTGGGTTTCAGTGCTCCAACAGCAAACACACGATCTCCGTGGCAATGAAGAGGGAATTAGTGAGCTCTTCCATCTCACTTGAGAATCTGCATCAGAGGCGACCACCTAGCAGGATGCGTGCTGCCCTCCCCTGCGCCTCCTCCTGCATAGCGGGGACTGGAGCCTGCATGTCTCACTGGAGCAAACACCGCCCCCCCCCATCCCTGCCAAGGCTGCCTGGTTCCCTCTGACCCCGCTCAGCACCCACGCAGAACAGCTCCCTGCAGGAGACGCCTGAAGACCCTGGGTGACCCTGTGACCACCCCACCTCAGGGAATCTCGGTGTCCTCATGGGCACAATGAAGATAAGAGCAGTGCAGAGGTATTACAAAGACGCAGTTAAGTGATGTACATCAAGGCTGAGCACTGTAGCTGAAACGCAGCCAGCACTGAGCCAGAGCTGGTCATTAAAACTTTCACGCTAACCTTGGGGCCGGTTAGCTGTAGGATGAGGCACCTTCTCTGGCCACGAGCCATGGAAGGGCTTTGTGCTGGTGAGAGGATGCTCTATGAGGTCCGTCTGGACCCATGACCTCTCACTCGAAACTGATACAACATTTAAACGCTCCTGGCTGGGCTCACAATCTTTTTCCACTAGGACTTGACCCATGACCCATGTACCACCCAGCAAGGAAGGAAGTTAGAAGTGACACCTTCACCCAGTCTAGCCTCTGGCCCCTGACTGGACCAAGCTGATGATATCCCAGGGATGAGGACCAGGGCGGATCGTCTGGACCAAAACCAGCGGTGCCTGTGGGGGCTCCCCATGGGACAGGCTGCTGTCACTGCATCTGATTCTGTGTCACACTCTCCCTGTCCCTGCGAGGTCCCCCGAGGGCCATTCTCTGGGATTTGTGGGGGGGCAGAACACTTTTATACCAATTAGATATTGAGAACTTTTAAAAGATTATATGTCATTTGTCCTTGAATTCCTTATGGCCAAGAAAACTGCTTTGCACGTAAAGAGAAACTCAATATTCTTTTGTTATGGACTGAATTGCACCTCCACAAAATGCATATGTTGAAGCCCTAACCCTTGGGACCTCAGAAAGTGACTATCTGGAGATGAGGACTTTAAAGACGTGAAGTGAAGTGAAAGTCGGTCAGTTGTGTCTGACTCTTAGCAACCCCATGGATTATACAGTCCATGAAATTCTCCAGGTAAGAATACTGGAGTGGGTAGCCCTTCCCTTCTCCAGAGGATCTTCCCAACCCAGGAGTTGAACCCAGGTCTCCCGCACTGAAGGCAGATTCTTTACCAGCTGAGCCACAAGGGAAGCCCCTTTAAGGATGTAATCAAGTTAAAATGAGGTTATCAGGGTGGCTCCCAACCCAAATGACTGGTATCACACAGAAGAAGGGTGAACACGCACTCACAAGTGGGGCCACAGCAGGAGGACGGCCATCAGCGAACCCAGAGAGGCCTCAGGAGAACGGCCGTGCAGACACCTGGACCCCAGCGCTGAGCCTCAGGAACGGTGAGAGCTTAAGCCCGGTGTCTCAGCCCCTGCCGGAGTTCTGCGAGGGGGGTCCCAGCAGACTGGCCCTGTAACGTGGCTGTCGGCAGGCACTATTTGAGGTGAAAGCTCAGGCCACGTCAGAGTCCCTGAGGCTGTCCAGAGACAGCGCTTCAGCCTTACTCCTTCGTTTTCTCACTGCTGTGACCTTGAGCAAGTCACTTATGCTTCAGGGGCCCCGTGAGCCATTAAATGTGCCCCAGACTCCACAAGAGGGGGTGAGACCATTTAAGATCGTGAAGCAGCATCTTCATGACAGTGTCAGCAAGTGCTAAATCTGCCACCCAGTGCTTCCCCCACATACTCACCACTTCCTCCCCTGACTCTGCCCGACAAAAAATTCTTTCCCTGCACACTAAACCAAACGTTTGCAGCCTGCTCACATGCTGCTTCCCATCCTATCCTCTGGGGCCTGAGCTGCTGCTGCTGCTGCTGCTAGGTTGCTCCAGTCGTGTTCGACTCTGTGCGACCCCATAGACGTCAGCCCACCAGGCTCCCCAGTCCCTGGGATTCTCCAGGCAAGAATACTGGAGTGGGTTGCCTGAGCACAGGGACTCAAATGTCTGAACACAGCTGTCGTGTTCCAGTGAGACCTTCCTTTTCTTAACATTCTAATATTCTAAAATATTCTAAATTCCGCTATTTTAAAAAACAAGGAGTGGTCATTCCCAGACTCCCAATCCCGAGAGTGTCCTCTGGGCATCGTTAGCTTTTTCTCTCACGGTATGGCCCAGACACACGGCCGCCCGGGGCAGACGTCGTCAGGGCCAGCGCTCCGCACCGCCCCGCTCCTGCTGGGGGGGGCTCCAGCTGCCGGAAACACGGCGCTGCTCACCCCCAGCACCCACTCACCTTCCTCAGGGGTTCCTGCCCTGGACACATGGGGCCCCGGGCCGGCCCTGGACTGCTCCAGGAGGAGGGGCTGACAAGACGTGGGGATGGGTGACCCTTGTCCAGGGACCACAGCAGTGACGTCTCAGGGCCACTAGAATCCTGCACTGAGCTCGAACCCCACTGCTGAAGCCCTGCCAGCGTGCCCGGTCTCTCTGTCCTCCTGTTCGTCTGCTTCGCCCACCTCAGCCTCCAGCTGCATCACTCAAGTCAAACAGGCCCATTTAGGTCGTTTCCACATCAGAGTTATTATAAACAGTGCTGCAGTGAACAGCACTCTTTGAGTTATGGTTTTCTCTGGGTATATGCCCAGGAGTGGGACTGCGGGGTCATACAGCAACTCTATTTCTAGCTTTTTAAGGAATTTCCATACTGTTCTCCACAGTGGCTGTATTGCCAACAGTATAGGGGGTTCCCTTTTCTCTACACCCTCTCCAGCATTTATTGTTAGTGGATTTTTTGTTGACGGCCATTCTGACCAGTGTGAGGTGATACCTTGTTGTAATTTCGATTTGCCTTTCTCTACAAACTAGTGATGTTGGAATCTTTTTATGTTCCTCTTGGCCATTTGTAATTCTTCTTTGGAGAAACGTCTATTTAGATCTTTTGCCTATTTTTTGATTTGGTTGTTTCTTCTTCGGTTTTATATTGAGCTGCATGAGCTGTTTGTATATTTTGGAGATTAATCCTTTGTCAATCACATTCTTTGCAAAGAGGATCTCCCATTCTGAACACTTTCTTGTTTATGGTTTCCTTTGCTGTGCAAAAGCTTGTAAGTTTAATTGTGTCCTGCTTGTGTATTTTTGTTTTTATTTTCATTACTCTTGGAGCTGGGTCAAAAAAGATCTTGCTGTGGTTTATGTTAAGGAATGTTCTTTTTTCCTCTAAGAGTTTTATAGTTTTATAGCATTACATTTTGGTCTTTAATCCATTTGGAGTTTATTTTTGTGTATGATAGGGAGTGTTCTAATTTCATTCTTTTACATGGAGCTGTCCAGTTTTCCCAGCACTACTTATTGAAGAGACTGTCTTTCCTCCATTGTATATTCTTGCTTCTTTTTTCATACTTTAGGTGAATCTAGGTGCATGGGTTTATTTCTGAGTTTTCTATCCTGTTCCATCAATCTATATTTCTGTTTTTTTGGTGCCAGTACCATACTGTCTTGATTATTGTGGCTTTGTAGTATAGTCTGAAGTCAGGGTGCCTGCATTCTCCAGCTGTTTTTCTTTCTCAAGATTGCTTTTTGTGTTTCCATTCAAATTGTAAAATTTTTGTTCCAATTCTGTGAAAAACACCCTTGGTAATTTGACAAGGAATGCATTAAATCTGTAGATTGCTTTGGGTAGAATAGCCATTTTCACAATAGTGATTCTTCCAACCCCAAAACATGGTATAGCTCTCCATTTGTTTGTGTCTCTTTGATCTCTTTCATCAGTATCTTACAGGTCCTTTGCCTCCTTATGTAGGTTTTTTCATATTTTGCTCTTTCTATTGTAATAGTAAATGGTATATTTTCCTTAATTTCTCTGATCTTTTGTTGTTAGTGTATAGGAATGCAAGAGATTTCTTGCATTAATTTTGTATCCTGCAACTTTTCCAAATTCATTGATCAGCTCTAGTAATTTTCTGGTAGTATCTTTTGGGTTTTCTATGTATAGTATTGTGTCATCTGCAAGCAGTGATAGTTTCAACTGTCCTTTTCCACTTTGTATTCCTTTTATTCTTTCTCTTTTGATTGCCATGGCTAGGGCTTCCAAAACTATGTTGAATAATAGTTTAGAGAATAGGCACCCTTGTCTTGTTCATGATCTTAGAGGAAATGTTTTCAGTTTTTCACCATTGAGAATACTGTTTGCTGTGGATTTGTCATATATGGCTTTTATGAGGTTGAGGTAGATTTCCTCTTTGCCCACTTTTTGAGAGTTTTTATTATAAATGAGTGCTGAATTTTGTAAAGAGATTTTGTCCACGTAGATGAAATGGAAAAATAAGATGTGATACACATATACAATGGGATATTGTGCAATTTGCAGAGATGTGGATAGACCTAGAGACTGCCATACTCAGTGCAGTAAGAGAAAAACAATACTGTATAATAAATAGCACTTACATGTGGAAACTAGAAAAATGATAACAGATGAACTTATCTGCAAAGCAGAAATAGAGACAGATGTAGAGAATGAATGTATGGACACCAAGGGGAAAAGGAGGGTGGGATTAATGGGGAGGTTGTGATTGACATATATACACTACTGTGTATAAAATAGATAACTAACGTAATCCTACTGTATAGTACAGGGAGCTCTACTCAGTGCTCTGTGGTGACCTAAATGGGAAGGAAGTCCAAAACAGGAAGAATATATGTATACATATGGCTGATTCGCTTGCTATACAGTAGAAACTGATGCATTGTAAAGCAACTAAACTCCAACAAAAATTAAAAAAGGAAATAACACCTATATGATTAAAAAACAAACAAACCTAAACAAAACTCAAGGCCTACTCTCCCCGGGCTTGTGACCAGAGCTCCCCCTAGACAGATGACTCTTAACTGTGTCTGGAGACCAGTTTCTGTGGTCTCCCCTGAGTCTCCCTAGCACACACTTCTCTCTGTTACTCAGGCGCTTATGGGGGTCTGCTGCCTGTCCGTGAGTGAGGCCTGGGACTGAATGAGGGATACGTCACTGTCCCAGGACTGGCCAGGTGCACAGCAGACCCATGCTGTGTGCTGAGACCATGGGCCAGGATGAGGTGCTGTGGGCTTCTCTGGACTCTGTCACCAGGGGTCCCTTCTCATAGTAACACATCACTGACCTCTGCTGAGGATTTCTCTGAGAAGAGCTGAGAACAAGGGTAGTCCTAACAGACCCCGAACTGGGAAATCACAAATGCTGCAAGATGCATTCTGCATCACAATGTCTTGGACCAGCTCCTTCTCCAATGAAGAGGGACAGCAGCCATGCAGAAGGCTATGCACTGCCCCCAACAGATCAAGGAGACTTTGTGTGCTGCTAATGGGGAGGATGCAGCTGGGAAAACTGAGTTTTCTTTGGGCAGGAAGTCACTCATTGCACCTGCTTGGGATCCAAACTCCAGAGTGGGGCCCTGCTGTGGGGAGAAGATACTTGTGTGTCTTGGTTTGAGTAAGACTTCTGAATTTTCCTAAGAAACATCCCCCAAAGGCTCAGAGGCAACACACAGAAGGAGCTACAAGGTCTGCCAGGGTGAGACACTGGATGGAGGCCTCCTTTCCTTCCTGTCCTTCCTTCCTGGAGCACAGAGGAGGGGCTTTACTACCTGGGGTCTAGGAGGCCAGGGCAGGGAGCTGGGTTCACTCAGCTCCTCTGGGAAGCCACATTTTTAGGGGCTGACCTCGAGCTGGACACAAAATGTGCTCTCTGCCCTGTTCCTGACCTCTGCTGGAGGGAAAGGCATTACAAAATGGAAAGGAAACAGCCCTCCCAAGGCTCTGCAGACAGACGGGACACTGAAAGGTATGTGATCTTGTTCACTGGTAGATGAGGGGACTCCTGCCACAGCTAAGAGAAAGTTCCAGCTGCTGGCCTGGGCCTGTGATGGCAAGTCTGTTCAAACTCTAGAGCCAGCCCTAGAGACACAGACCTCCGCCCGGCCCCCACTGCCCCCACCCCCCACCGCTTCCTGCTGACACACTTTTCTTCTCCCTTGTCTGGTCTATCTCTTACAAACTCCCAAAGGAAAGGTGTTTGCAGGTGGAGGGCTGCATTCTCCTCTGGTTAAGGGGGTGATCTGCAATGGGGACACCCAGTGGGGCTGCAGGAAGCAGAGCTGGGCTGATTTGACTTCACTGTCCTGGGCTGTGTGGCCTCTGAGTCCCCTCACTCACCTAGAGAAGGGACGTCATACTCAGCAAACGTGCCAGGATGGCACTGATGGTAAAATCGAACCATTTGTGGGGAAGTGTATAGGTGGTACCAGTGGTAAAGAACCCGCCTGCCAATGCAGGTATATGTAAGAGACACAGGATTGATACTGGGTTCAATACCTCCATGCCCCTGGAGGAGGGCATGGCAACCCACTCCAGTATTCTTGGCTGGAAAGCTTCATGGACAGAGGAGCCTGGCGGGCTACAGTCCACAGTGTTGCAAAGTCAGACATGACTGAAGCAACTTAGCATGCACTCACATACTTTACACAGGGCTTCCCTGGGGATTCAGATGGAATCTGCCTGCAATGCAGGAGACCTGGGTTTGATCCCTGAGTTGGGAAGATCCCCTGGGGAAGGAAATGGCTACTCACTCCAGTATTCTTGCCTGGAGAATTCCATATACATAGTGAAAACGGTGTCACACACATGCATACATTATGGGCATTATTCTGAAGAAACATAAGTGAGAAGCTTTGGAAGACCAACCTGACTGAAGGAAATCTAAGAGGATATACAGATCAAAACAGAGAAAAATGTGGGCTGTAGGAAAAGACTGAACACAAGAAGAGGGGAAAGGTGGAGGGAGGGGCTGAGGGAGAGAAGAACCCGGAGCTCGGCCGCACTGGGCTCCATCTGCATCTCCCCCTTTACCTCCACACTCTGGTGTCTCTGCACCCACTGAGCGCCAGTGCACGAGAGGCGTCCCCAGCCCCAGCCCCAGCCCTGCACACCGCGCCCTCTGCCAGCCCTGCTGCTCCGCACAAGACTCCAGGAGCCAGGGCTCCGTGTCATGTGCCCTGTTCTGCCCCTCCTTCTGAGGACTGGAGGCAGCAATGGGCCTTCCCATCTCAGAGGTCTCTTACTCCCCAAGGTCCCCCTGCAGCAGGCTTGTGCCCTGGCCCCAGCCACCCGCCTGCTCGCTACTTGGCCCCGCCCCACCCACGCCATCGTCCCTGTGTCAGCTCGAGTCCACAGCAGACAGCACAAGGCCATTTCCAGCTCGGCCCTGCCGGCATGGTCCGGAGAAGCTGCCCTTTCTCCGCAGGCTTCTGGAGCAAAGCAATCCTTAAGCCAATTGCATATAGGTTCTGAAATCAGTGCTTTTCACTTAGAGAGGGTCCATCGACAGGCAGCTGATACATGAGTGACGCACGTATGAAACAGTTAATGTAAACATTTACTGATGGAATGGCTTGGTGAGAGCTCAGTGAATAAAGAAAGAAAACCTCCTTCCAGGCCTGACACGTTAGTGGCTACAAGACAAACGGAACAGGGGAAGGACACAGAGAGTGACGTGGGGCGAAGGCCCCAGAGATGCGCCTGGTGAAGGGACACCGGGCAGGGTGGGGGCAGCGAGAATGGGAGGGCCTGCTGGAGACGGAGGGGGAGGCGGGAGGGCTGGGGACACCAGCAGTGACCCGCCCGGAGCACTGGGACTCAGGCAGAGATGAAGCCACCAGAGGCCTTAAGAAAAGTCACGATCCTCCTCCTGTTGTGACGAGTGTGGCCCTAGGAGAGGTGTGCAGAGCAGTCCAGCGGGGAGGCATGGGGCAGAGGCAGGGACCAGTGAGGAGGCCGTGGCAACGGGAGTCATCCCTGGGACTCAGGAGAGCCTGGACCAGAGCACTGGGGGGAAGGGGGCTGGGGCAGGGCTGGATTTGGATCAGGACTCATGGACAAGTGGGACGGAAAGTGTATGCGGGAAAGGGCCCTGCAGATCTGAGACCTTGTCCCCGTCATCCCTTTCTGGGCCTCTCCCTTTCTGAGCCTCGTCTCATGCACAAGGCAAACTGAGGGACCACTCCTCCCTGCTGAGCCCCTCCCCACTCACCTCCTTCCCTTTTCAGCCCAGCACTTCAGGAAGCTCATCTGCAAGCCCTGCATGTGTGAGGTGCTGCTGACATGCCAGCTGTAGTCAAAGGTCTTTAGTTATTATGAAAAATAATTCTAAAATGTCACCAAATATCACCCACTTCTCCAGAAACAAATGAACCACAGCCATGAGCAGTGGAAACGGAGGGGACTTCACAGGAGGAGGCCAGAAGGGTGACAGCAGTGACTTCAAGGTTAGCATCACTTGGGCCTCAGCATCTTCTGGGTGCTCCTTCCAGCAGGCAAGAACCATCAGTCCCAACAGGAAAGGAGACTGGACCTGGGACCGCTAGCTGTGTGGCCTGACCTCCCAGGGCCGTGCCCCTGCTCCCCGTAGAGCCACCAGGGCCGCAGCAGGCCTTCCCTCTGCCCTGACCCGGGAAGCAGAGTCAGGACCACACCCGCTGGAGCAGAGAAGACCCCAGTTCTTGATGAAACGTGTCTTAGAGAGTCTAGCCAGCAGAATTTCATAATGTCCTATAACATTCTAATTACCTCTCATGATGATCCAGAAAATGTAGCTATTTCCATTAAATTCCCAACATTCGCAAATATCCTTTTTTTTTTTTTACACAAACTGCTGTGTTCTTCAGTGTACATTAGACTGAGATATTACAGTAATGAATATCAAATTCATGTTTCCAAGTGCAGGGCTGTGCACAAGGCAGCTGTTCAAAAATATTTATTGAAACACAGGCATATATTTCATAGAAAGTTCCATCTTGGGTTATACTAATAACCAATCATAACACAAGTCTCCCTCATCTCTCAGCTTAATAGTTAACATCGTAAGTTATTTTCATCTCAAGGCAATAAACTGGAGATAATGTACAAATGCACTGTCATGTTGGATTATATGCAGCTGAGCATAATGAAAGCCATAATTCAAATAATATAGGAAGCAAGAAAGCTTGAATAACCAAAATATTTGTTGAATTACTTCCACTTATAAAAAGATGCACAGTTGTAATTATCATAAAAGCAGGTGTATAATAACTGGATACTGGCTGCATAAATTAATGGCTAGCTGTTTATTCCACGTTTGTAGATGATGACAGCTAAAATTAGACACAGCACTGTTTAGCAGACTTCTACAAGTTACTACTTTTAATCAATGGACAGAGGTTAAAAAGTGAAGTAAAGCTCTCATTAAACTGCCAGGGGTTACACAAATGAGATGTCGACCACTGTGTCTCCTGGGGTTGTTTCTTGCTGTAATAGGTGAACTGAGTCACCTGAGTAAGGACCACAGCTCTGTACTAGTCTTTTCTTCTCAAGCAGGGGCTCCCAAGGGATGACAAGTGTCCCCTCCGCAACCCCCCGAAGGTGTGAGCTAATAAATGGGGTATTTCAGGTTTGTGCCCAGAGGGGAAAATGCCACCCAGATAAGGAGGCATCCTTTAACAGAATAAGCCTGCCTCAGTGGCTTGGCCCCTTTTCACAATTGATGTCTCTAGCAACAAAGTTTGATTTTAAAATATAATCTGCCTCTTGGTTTATGCAAGACTTGGGGGGTGGTGTCCAACCCCTCCGGCTCCTCCACTCCCCAGGGTGCTATCCAGCTCTCCCCTCCATTCTGCAGAGCAGTCTGCACACCTAAGAAGACAAGGCTCAAAAGTGGAGTAACCTGCCAAGGTCATGTTCCCAGCAATGACAGAGCTGCTGGGACCTGAATCCAGGAAGCAGCTCCAGGGTCCTTGCTCTGACCTCTACTCTGCATGCCTGGGGTGGCTGTTTGGATCTTTCCCGTTTTGCAGTACTTTGGCTCAGACGGTAAAGCGTCTGCCTACAATGCAGGAAATCCAGGTTCAATCCCTGGGTCAGGAAAATCTCCTGGAGAAGGAAATTGCAACCCACTCCAGTATTCTTGCCTGGAAAATTCCATGGATGGAGAAGCCTGGTAGGCTACAGCCCATGGGGTCACAAAGAGTCGGACACGACTTCACTTTTCTTTCTTTCATTTTGCAGAGGAGGAAACCGAGGACCAGCAGTGAGCAGAAGGATATCCACCCACCTGTGTTCCCCACCCACGATCTGAACCCATGCCGATCCCAGGGCAGCCTCAGGGTAGAAATATCTGCAAACAGTAGGAAGGCAAGTCGCCTTGGTCAGCCTCTAAGACTTGCTCTGTCTCAAACAGGCTAGCAGGCAGGAATGCCTGGGTCACAGCAACCTGGAGCGCGGTGCGGGGAGGATAGTTTAGACCCCAAAGATGGAAGAGGGAGAAAGATCCCACCCGGAACAAGCTGTTCCTCTGTTGATTCACGTGAAACTTCCTGGATCCATGAGAAGAAGTGGCACCTGCTCATTTCTCTTCACACTGGCTTGGCCAAAAAGTTCATTCAGACTTTTTTGCAAGATGTTATGGAAAAACCTGAACAAACTTTTTGCCCAGTCCAATAAATTACTTTAGGCCTCAGCTAATGGTGCAGGATGATAGTAATTTTTCAATGAAAGAATCTCTCCAGATCTGTTAAAAAAAAAAAAAACATGTTGTGTAGAAACACTGCTCTCACATCTGATCGGTCCAAATTCTGGGCACACAGATGGGGAAGGTAGAGGTCTATGCGGTGTTGGTTCTTAAAGTGGGGTTCATCTGGGAACTTGGTGAACCTTGAATTCTCAGGCCCCACCCCAGAACCACTGAATCAGAAACCCTCAAGGTGGAGCCAAGGTAAACATGTTTTCACAAGCCCTTCTGGGGTGATTCTGAGGCTCACTCAAACTTGAAAAATACTGACTTGGCGTGGGGTGCCCTAAGGTATACATCATTCCTGTCTGAACATCCCGCATAATGAAAACTTCACTCAAGGCACTGAGACAAGAGGTGAAGAGCTGAGGCAGTGAGCAGTTCCACTTCCTTCTGCAAATGACACATGGCTTCACCCATCTCCCTGATTTTTCTGCTGACTGGCTTGGACAAGGACGCCGTGCATTTCTCTCACTGGCTCAAATACCTCTGGGAAAACATTCTTGAAAAGTACTTTTAGAGAAAACAAAGACTCAAATCATGAATGTATAATGGGATAACAGATTCTATGACAAACATTACATTTTTAAAAGTTTCAGATGACCTGGAAGATGGCTGAAAGTATTTTGCCTTTAAGATCCAAATAAGTCCATACAGTTGCCCCCCAGTCTCCACGGAGGATGGACTCCAGGACCCCCTCAGACACCAAAACACTCAGGGGCTGAAGTCTGAAGTGCAGGCATATGACTTGTGCACATTCTCCTGTGCACCTTAAATCATCTCTAGATGACATAACGTGCTAGTCACTCATTCGTGTCTGACTCTTTGCAACCCATGGACTGTAGCCCACCAGGCTTCACTGTCCCTGGGATTTCCCAGGCAAGAAGAACACTGCAGTGGGCTGTCATGCCCTCCTTCAGGGGATCTTTAGATGACATAATAATACAATGTAAATGCGACGCAAACAGTTGCCAGCAAATGGAAACTTTGCCTTGTGAAAGTTTCTGGAATTTTCTTTTTCTCTTTTTGATCCACAATTGGTTGAATCTGAGGATGGAGAACCCATTGATAGGAAGGGGTGACTGTACTGAATTTTTAATACTACTTGATAAGAAAAAAGTGTTTAAAAATATGAAACCCTAAGGATTCCCATTTTCCTATAAACTAGTCATGTCCTTGAAAATAATCCTCTCCTCCTGATTCAGGATATTCATGTTAGTAGCAGTTGCACATAAATAAGGCTTTCCAAATAAACATCTTATCTTTATATGGAAGGAAGTTCAGGAAGAAGGAATTGACGTTCTTCCCCAAAGATGACAATACATATTTGAGTTCCTTTCCCAGAAATTAGTAAATAACAAAATACCTCTCATTTAAAAAGAAGAAAAAAGCGTGTTCATAGCAAATGCTTAAATCGAATCCATATGCCACTCTCATGCTTAAAAAAGGAGATGGCTGCTGTGAGCCAATTTCTCCACTCATTCTAGGCCAAATAAAACAGATTTCAGTTTGAAAAAAAAAAAAGCTTTTATTGCCTCAGAGAGAGCTCTATTCATCCTGCAGGGTATACAAGTACTATTTATTTTTCATTCAGAATTCCCGATTCTCTACTTCATACACATTTTCCCACTCAGGTCGACTTTATTCACTCTGTATAAGCACATTAAAATCTGAAAAACATAACACCTTCTCTGGAGGGAACAAATTTTTAAAATGTTGAGGCCGCATAGCTAAGGAAACCATAAACAAAATGAAAAGACAATCTATGTACTAGGAGAAAATATTTGCAAATGATGCAACCAGCAAGGGGTTAATTTCCAAAATATACAAACAGCTCCTACGATTCAGTAACAAAAAGACAAATAACCCAACTGAAAAATGGGCAGAACACCTGAACAGACATCTCTCCAACGATGAGACGTACATGAAAAGATGCTCAACATTGTTAATTAGTAGAGAAATACAAATCCAAACTGCAATGAGGTATCACCACACCAGTCAGCTTAGCCACCATTAAAAAGTCTATCAACAATAAATGCTGGAAAGGGTGTGGAGAAAAGGGAACCCTCTTACACTGTTGGCAGGAATGGAAGTTGGTGCAGACACTATGGAGAGCGGCATGGAGGTTCCTTAAGAAACTAAACGTAGAGCTTGCATATTATCTAGCAATCCCCATCTGGGGCGCAGATCCAGAGAAAACTATGTTAAAAAACGCATGCACCCCAGAGTTCACTGGAGCACTGTTTACAACAGCTAAGGCATGGAGACAACCTGAATGTCCATGACGACAAACGGATAAAGACGATGTGTGCACGCACAGGGGAATACCGTCAGCCATGAAAAGAGTGAAATGGTGCCATCTGCTGCAGCACGGCCGGCCTGGAGAGTGTCATACTGAGTGAAGTCAGTCACAAAGAGAAAGACACGCCGCAGGACATCACTTGCATGCAGACTCTAAAATGCAACACAGATGAGCACAGCTACAAAGCAGAGTCGGGTTCCCAGACATGGAGAACAGAGTGTGGTTCCCCAGGCAGAGGGGCTGGGGGAGGGAAGGGCTGGGAGTTGGGGCTAGCAAATATAGGCTAGCAGACATAGGACGATAAACAGTAAGGCCCTACTGTACAGCACAAGAAACTATATTCAATACAGAAAATGAACTTATGCTTACCAGGGGAAGCATCAGGGGAGAGGTAGTTAGGGAGTTTGCGATTGACATGTACACACTGCTCTATTTAAAATGGATACCCAATAAGGATCTACGGTATAACACAAGGAACTCTGCTCAATATTCTGTAACAACCTAATTGGAAAGAGAATTTGAAAAACAATAGATACATGTCTATGTATAACTGAATCACTCTGTATACCTGAACCTAATACAACATTGTTAACTAACTGTACTCCAACATAAAATAGGAAGTAAAAAAGTCTACGGTATTCTTAGTAAATATTTGTTAAGTATTAAAAAACCTGCTATTAAATCATAATGGAAAATAATATGAAAAATTATATATGTATAACTGAGTCACTGCTACACAGCAGAAACTGAATATGTTATAAATCTACTGTAGCTCAATAAAACTAAAAAAAATACTGATACAGTGTAGCACATACATCAATAACATTAAGCAAATACAGTTCTTATTGAAAAAAGGCCATATTATTCTGATACCGGAACTCACATTTTTCACCACTAAGAAATACCCTTCCCAATCAAAAACAACAAGACACCCCCAGAGGTAGGTGGTTGAAAAGTGCTAAATGCTTTAAGAACACTCTGTGTGTTATGAAAAAGTTCAGGATCTAACTCCCCACAAAATAAGGGGTGAACCACACTGCAGAACCCATGGGAAACAGCTCTACATTCATGAGTCTGCAGTGTTCAGCTGGGCACATGTACAAAAAAAGAATGTCCTGTTTGGTTTGTGCCTATGCTTATTTTATCAAAAGACTGTTAAAGTATGATGGATAACACAAAATAAAAAGTGGAAAATGTTTAAGAAATATACAAGTCAAAATTGTTGTTTTTGTTGTTCAGTTGCCTAGTTGTGTCCGACTCTTTGCCATCCCATGGACTGCAGCACACCAGGCTTCCCTGTCTCTCACTACCTCCCGGAGTTTGCCCAAGTTCATTGCATCGGTGATGCCATCCAGCCATCTCATCCTCTCACACCCTCTTTTCCTTCTGCTCTCAATCTTTCCCAGCCTCAGGGTCTTTTCTAAAGAGTCAGCTCTTCGCATTAGGTGGCCAAAGTACTGGAGCTTCAGCTTCAGCATCAGTCCTTCCAATGAATGTTCAGGATTGATTTCCTTTAGGATGGACTGGTTGGATCTCCTTGCAGTCCAAGGGACTCTCAAGAGTCTTCTCCAACACCACAGTTCAAAAGCATCAATTCTTCAGTGCTCAGCCTTCTTCACAGTCCAACTCTCACATCCACACATGACCACTGGAGAAACCATAGCCTTGACCAGGCTGGCCTTTGTTGGCATTGCTGTTTTTTTTTTCTGGAATTGTTTTCTCTATAATTCAGCAGATGTTTTCAATTTGATCTCTAGCTCTTCTTCCTTCTCTAAAGCCAGCTTGGACACCTGGAAATTCCTGGTTCACAGAATGATGAAGCCCAGCATGTAAGATTTGAAGCATGGCCTTACTAGCATGGGAGATGAGTGCAATTGTCTGATGGGCAGCACGTTCTTTGGTACTACCCTTCTTGGGTACTGGGATGAGGTCTGACCTTTTCCAGTCCTGTGGCTACTGCTGGGTCTTCCAGATTCACTGACATAATGAATACAAGACCTTGATGGCATCATCCTTTAGGAATCTGAATAGTTCTGCTGGAGTTTCATCACATTCACTAAATTTACTAACAGCAGTGCTTCTGAAGGCCCACTTAGCATTCCAGAATGTCTGGCTCTGGGGAACTAACTACGCTATCGCAGTAATCCGATTCATTAAGATCTTTTTTATATGGTTCTTCCATGTACACTTTCCACCTCTTCTCGATCTCTTCAGTATCTACTAGGTCTCTACCATTTTTATCCTTTATTGTGCCCATCTTTGGGCAGAACACTTCCATGGTGTTTGCAATATTCCTGAAGAGATCTCCAGTCTTTCCCCGTTTGCTGTATTCTTCTATTATTAAGCACTGCTTGTTGAAAAAGGCCTTCCTGTCTCCTAGCGACCTCCGTGACTCTGCACTTAACTGGATGTGCTTCTCCCGCTCTCCTTGCTTTTCGCTTCTCTCTGTTCTTCTGCTGTTTATAAAGCCTCCTCGGATAACCACTGTGACTCTTGAGTTTCTTTTCCTTTGGGATAGTTTTGTTCGCCACCTTCTGTACAATATTACAGACCTTTGTCCAGTTCTTTAGGCACACTGTTCACTAGATCTCGTCTCTTGAATGTATTCATTACCTCTACTGCGGATTCATATGGGATTTAAGTCACACCTGGCTGGGCTATTGTTTTTCCCGGTTTTCTTTAGTTTAAGCCTGAATTTTCCTATGAGAAACTGATGATCTGTGCTCTGGGTAGGCTCTGGATCTTGTTTTTGCCGACTGGATACAGCTTTCCCATCTTCAGGTACAAAGAATATAATCAATTTGATTTTGGTATTGACCATTTGGTGATGTCCCTGTGTAAAGCTGTCTCCTGTATTGTTGAAAAAGGGTATTTGCTGTGACTAGAGCATTCTCTTGGCAGAATTCAGTTAACCTTTGCCCTACTTCATTTTGTTCTCCAAGGCCAAACTTGCCTGTTACTCCAGGTATATCTTGAATTCCTCCGTTTGGATTCCAATCCCTGAAGATGAATAGAACATCTGTTTTAGGTGTTAGTTCTAGGAGGTCTTCTAGGTCTTCATAGAACTGATAAACTTCAGCTTCTTCACCATCCAAGGGGCATAGACTTGGATTACTGTGATGTTGAATGGCTTGCCTTGGAAATGAACTGAGATCATGCTGGCATTTTTGACGCTGCACCCAAGTACTGTATTTCAGACTCTTTTGCTGATTATAAGGGCTACTCTATTTCTTCTATGGGATTCTTGCCCAAAATAGTAGATAAAATGGTCATCTGAATTAAATTTGCCCGTTCCCGTTCATTTTAGTTCAGTGATTCCTAGGATGTCAGTGATTAATCTTACCATCTGATGCTTGACCACATCCAATTTTCCTTAATTCATTGACCTAACATTCCAGGTTCCTATGCAATACTGTTCTTTGCAGCATCTGATTTTACTTTCATCACCAGACACATCCATAACTGAGCATAGTATCTGCTTTGGCCCAGCCATTCATTCTGGGGCTTCATTCATTCTGGAGCTATTGGTAATTCTCCTCCAATCTTCCCCAGTAGCATATTGGACACCTGGGAGACTCATCTTTTGGGCCTTTTATACAACTCATGAAGTTCTCACAGCAAATATACTGGGATGGTTTGCCATTCCCTCCTCCAGTGGAACCTATTTTGATCACAAATCAAAATACTTCATCTAAAATGCACTGTGTTACAGGCTTTTCAGACAGATTTCAAGGGCTGCGGCTGGAAAAGCCAGTAGATGGGCACAGGGCGTCTCTGACATCAAGGATAAAGAACACCCCTGGAGGGACTGAGAGAGGTGGCCGGTAAGCAGACAGGCTGATGCACAGATAGACAGGTAACCAGGCCAGGAAGGAAAGGAAATGAAAAGTCACGACACTGCCACAGAACCACTTACATGACCACTAATCATGATGCAGGGGTCAAGCTTTCCCTCTGGAAGGTGTAGACCTGGTTTCTAATTCATTTTAAGTAAAGTCAGTTTATGAATAAGCCCCAAAGAACCTGGACCTCAAGACTAGCAGGGTGTGATGCCAAGGACCAGATGAACAGGCATGGGTCAGCCAAGTGACCCCACAGAGTAGGAGGAAAGCGTGAAGAGAGTCAGCTCCTGCTGGAGGAAAGCGTGAAGAGAGTCAGCTCCTGCTGGAGGAGAGCTGGGCTTAAAGGGGCTCCATGTAGATGCCCCCATTCACGGGGCAATGCCAGGAACCCTCTCAGCTCAGTGAGGAATCACTCGCCCTTCTCTTTACACTACCCACCAGCCTGTATCTCAGAGTCTGCGTGGAGCAGGCCGGCTGCTGCCCAGGGGAGCTCAACTTCTGGAAGAGCCCAGAGCACACCGACCATCCTGACCAGAGCAGGTGTCATTCTTCCCACACCCCATCCAAATAATCTTTTTCCATGTCACACTTTAAGCCAGGAAACTTGTCAAATAATGTCCTGACCCCTGGAAAGGGAGGGTCTGATATTTCAAATTGTGTTTCAAGGCACATCATCAGGCAGATGAAGGAAGAAGCCCAGAGGGAGATGCCAGCTATGAGGATGCAGGCTCTGCCAGTTACACGGGACAGTCATGTGCAAAGTCACTCTGCTCTGAAGGCTCCCCAGATACAAGGCCTCCCTAAATAGGTGTTATGTCAGGTAGAAACCAAGCTCTAATGCAAACACCTTCTCAGCTTTGCTGTGAATGTAGATTACTTGGGCACCTATATTACATTAATATTATGTGTCATCCCTATCTTAAACACACTTCAGATTCCTTACAGTGCTTGCGATTTTCTCATTAAGCAATCATGCTCTAAATTTCAAAGCTAATGATAAATGCTAATCAACAAGTCTAGGCCTCAGCACAAAAATAGTTTCTGATCTTCCCTAATTGAAGCAATGTAGCACTTCACCTAGACTTCTAAATAAAGCTTACATTTTCACCCTGAGCCATCTTGTTGCTAGAGCCACAAGCTTGAAGGATGACAGTACACACAGGGGCCTTCCAGAGAACTCACAGGTTCATTTCGCTGGCCCACGCAATGCCCTCTCCCTACCTTTTCTGATGTCTTGTCCTGCACAGGCGGCCCTGTGCGGGGCAGGGTTGGAGGAGGGGGTGCCCGGCGCTTCTTCAGGTCCGACTTGACCGACACCCCTGAGATGTTGCCAAGAGAGAGGGATGGACCCAGGATAGCAGAACGTGGATTCACACACGGGGAGTTCGGGGTCGTCAAGCAGCCCTGTCGGAGGAAGAGACAAATATAAAACCTGCGTTACTCCGAGATGCTTCTGGGTGCATGAATGTTCAGAGATGAAAACAGAGCACCCAACACCCACCAGAGCTTCTCCATCATCGTTTTCACAGACAAACAACGTTTGAATCACGAGAGCAGAGCCCTTCTATTCTCACTCTCCAGGGAAAATGACCAGAGACCCCATTACAGGACAGGTTCCTGGTATGAGGTTTATTTTGCTAATCATGAAGGAAACAGCAAGACTGTTTAAACCTGTACGAGGAATTCTTAACAGCTAGAATCATGGAAAACTCTCGACCCACCTACAGTGATGAATTTGCCTCCTTAAATTTGTGACCTGTCATCAGACTGAGTACTTAGATGCTGAGAAGAGGAAGGAATAGATCAGCAGGTGTGTTTCTCCTGGAATGTAGAAGCAGCCCATCTTTGCCGTCTGGAGCAGCATCTCACCCACCGCCTGGAAGGGGCTTAGGTTTCTCCTAACTTTGGGAAGTTTCAAATAATTGGCAGGGTAGTGTAATCAGCCTGCCCTGGATATTTCATGTGACCATCAAATGCAGTACTTCACGACAGATCCCTAATTAACTGAAAACAAATTCGACCTAACGCCCTAGTTAATTGTTCCCAAGGAGCAACGTCTATATCCAGGGAGCTGACTAAAGGCATATACATGTATTTTTATTTTTTTTCAGTTTTCCCTCCTAGGTTCTATTTAGTGGAATAATGCAAGTGTTAGGGCAGGGAAGAGCATTTAGATAACTAGCAGTCTAATTCCAAAATAAAACCGAAATGTATGCCCATCCCTTACCCTGCTATGCCCTGGCCTTCCCCAGAACCAGCGTCTCCACTCCACGTGGTCCACACTGAGGGCCAACGCAGTGGAGTGGTCAGGCCACAGATTAGGGAGAACCAGCGTCTCCACTCCACGTGGTCCACACTGAGGGCCAACGCAGTGGAGTGGTCAGGCCACAGATTAGGGGGACCCAGAACCAGCGTCTCCACTCCACGTGGTCCACACTGAGGGTCAATGCAGTGGAGTGGTCAGGCCACAGATGAGAGGGACACACTGCCTGGACTTGTGACTTTGCCACTGATAAGCTGTGTGACCTTGGAGAGGTTTCTTAACTTCTCTCTGCCTCAGTTTATCTCCTGCAAAATTGAGGTCAATTATAGTACCTCCATCCCAGAGAAATGGTGAGAACTAAATGGGTTACAATAAGTGAAAGAGGCTTAGAGAGTTCGAGGCACAAAGTGAGCATCCAGTATGTGCTATTACGGTCATTATGCATTTGTACGGTTTTTTTCTCCCTCGTTACAGTGTGAGCCCCATGAGGACAGTGATCATTCCCTGTTTGCACTCATAGCCAAGTCCCAGGCTCCCAGCAGCTCTTGGTAACTGACGGGCCCTTGAGTCCACACGAGCAGGAGTGAGTGGGTGGGCAAATCAGCCCTTACATTTTACATCAGGAACTTGTGGGTGAGCCATCAGCTCACCACATTTGAAATAAATATAGAAAGAAAACTCACCATTTTCAATAGCAGCCCTGTAAGACGTGCCCTCAGCCTATTCTGTTCTGCCAATTACACCATTATTCAGTTTCCTGAGAAGATTTTTGAGACTCAGACTTTCTTGTACTTAAATATTAACATCAAAGGAAAACCGAATTCCTGCTTCTTATGCCAATTCATGCTTTTCTGCAAGACGCTATCAAACACACTGCTCATCAAAAGCTCATAACATCTGCTCAAACGCACTGCTCATCACTGCTCATAACAGGTCAGGGACCCACAGGAAAGAGCCCTACACCCAGAAAACTAAATCCAGGCTCCCATAGAAAAATGTAAAGAAAAATGTCAGTGTTTCTCCCAAATCTTCGAGTTCTGCAGACGTCAGATGTGTACTAAGCAGTTGCTAAGTCATGTCTGACTTTTTAGTGACCCCATGGACTACAGTCCGCCAGGTTCCTCCATGGGATTTCCCAGGCAAGAATACTGGAGTGGGTTGCCATTTCCTTCTCCAGGGGATCTTCTTGACCTGGGGATTGAACCCATATCTTCTGCATTGCAGGCAGATTCCTTACTGCTGAGCCACCGGGGAAATCTCCTACTAAGCAAATGAGCCAATGCAAAATGAACTCTTAAATACTTCATCTGCCTTAAACGTACCTCCATTGCAACTGTGAACACAGAAAGAGACAAAATAACTTAAGCACACTCAACAATGCCAGGTCTGGATGGTAAATGAAGCAAACCAGAGCAAGGGCTAGGCTGACCTAAGTCTGGAGCTGGGCACACGTTACACTGAAGGGCTGGCTCGCTTGCATGACCCCCACCCATTTGAGAGGATATAAACAAACTCATGCTGTGGAGGTTTGTTAAGGCCTGTGAAGCACAGCAGAGAACTCTGTCCACTGCCTGCATCTCTGGAGCGTGCCCAGACCCACTGGCATCCCTTAAACATGGAATTTGTGACAGGGCGCCTCGCATTCCCGACCCTAATTGCTTTTCTTCCCTCCTCCCTGTCTATACTGGAACTCGCAGTCCTTCTTGCCTCCTTCCTCACCACAGCTACGCCTGCCTGGCAGAAGCCTCAGCGCCTCTTTGAACCCACTTTGGTCCCTTCAGTGCCCTGAGCATGTTCCCAGCTCGGTGCAGACACCCTTAAAAGCACTTCACAGCACATCTATTTTATATCTATTTCAGGCTCTTCCTCTGTAACCCTGCTGCCCTTAGAGCACTGGGGCTTCTGAGTCTGTCAGCTCTTTCCTGAAGCAGGAGGGGTGGGGTGGGGGGGCTGCCTCAGAGCCTACCCTGCACACACAGGCAGGAAGGGCTCCATCTTTAAAACGGGGGGCCTTCCACTTTCTTCAGAGTTGCTGTTAGCACCCAGCGTGTTTCTGCCATGTTGGCTGTGTTCCAATATGTGGCTGCCCTCTCCTTTGATAAGTATTTTTGGTAAGAATGATCTCATCAGGGCCACAGAGAGACGGCCTTGACAGCAGAAAGCTGGAGCCCAGGGCCACTGATCCTGGCCGCCTCCAGTCCTGACACCCGTCACTGACGGGCTTCAAGCGTCTGTGTCTCTGGAACAGAGCTGAGTTCTGACACAACAGGGTTTTCAGCCAACTCTGTTCTGCAGAGCACACACAGCTCTCTCCCTAACCCAGCCCACCCTTCACACCCCCAGTGTTGGTATCCCCTAGTTCTCGGTCCATCAAGCCCTCTCAACGCTGAAACACAACAAGGCTTCTCAACTTTCAATCCAGGGGCAGCCAAAACATCTTGGCTGCCCAGAGGATATTTGTGGTTTAACTCGTTTCCTTCTTTCCCCACTCCTGGAATTTGTGCACACAATAAAGAAAAAAATATCCACAGAATAATTTGGATAGAAATATTGCTAAGTACTAGAAGTCGTTTAGGAGGCTAATTCATATCAGTGTAAAATAAGATGGTAAACCACACTGTGGCCCATGTAGCCTAGGGTCTAGACCGCCTGGTCCACACCTCCTGTTCCGTTGTGGGATTTTCTCCTGCTGCTCAGTGGCCAAGTTTCACGGGGAACAGACCATGGCTTGCCTGCAGGAGGGATCTCATTTCCTGCTCTTTCCCAAACTGTTCAATAGCATTAAAAAAAAAAAAAAATCAAATCCTTTTCTCGTAGGGGAATGAATCATACCTTCCTACAAATGTTGGCAGAAAAATTCACAGGTTCTGGCTTTCATAGTCACATCAGATTTTCTTAGTTTTTTTCTCCTGTGACGGAAGCCCAATACATCATTAAGGAAGAGCAACGGATAATGAAAATGGGAATAAAGCAAACCCAACTGACAGAGCCCACAAGGGGTTTCCTTGTTAAGATGGCTCATTATGTTGACCTTGCAAACAGAGAATAAAATCAGTAATCCTTGAGACTGACCAAATTGCCCAAACGACATTCTGTTTTCTCACTGGAGCCTACCTTCTCAAAGCTATGAGACCACCAGCTACAACCTCCACCAGGAGGTCCAGACCTCCGGCTCCGTGACCACAGGACTCAACTACAGGCTAAAATTTAACCATCCCTTCAGAGAATTTTTCATTGGTGGGGTATAAGAAAGACCCTGTCAGAAATGGAGGACACTGGCTCTCCTTAAGGGCCAGTCAGCCTCTCTTCTCCCTCTAATAAATTCCCCTTTTCTTGCCTGACTGCCCAGCTAGCTCTCTCTTTCTCTGCATTCGCCTTACACCAACCTTTAGGACCCAGAACTCGTGGGACTTCAGACTGTGGGGTGCACACCTCCTCTGCAGTCACTGGAGGGCTAGTCAGATGGGAAACAGTACCGACACCATGAACTCACACCACCGCTGACAGCCCACGAATTTATTGCCTGCAGTATAAAATGGTAAGATGGGACTTCACTGGTGGTCCTGTGGCTCAGATTTCAAGCTTCCAGTTCAGGGCGCCTTGGTCAGGGAACGAGGCCTTGCATGCGGAATCTGAGTCTGCATGCCACAGCTAACATTACGCAAGCTGCAACTGAAGACGCCACGTGCCTTCACCGAAGATCGAAGATCCCACGTGCCTCAGCTAAGACTCGGTGGAGCCACACACAGAAACAAATACTAAAAAAAATTAAGATGATAATTTGAGCCCATCTCACACGCACAGCTGGATGTGGAGGATCGGGAAACAGCTCTGGGATCTGTTCATTTTGCCACAGATACCTAATTTTGAATTAAATACGTATGTTTGTTTCTGTTTGAAATGTACTCTGTATTCTAGTGAATCCTGATCTCCTTCTGTTGTTATTGCAGCCAGAACAACACCTGTGGAGGCCTGCAGTGATGGTCCCAATAGGTTAGGGGCAGAGCTAATTCTTAAGGCCAAACCTACAGTCACCTACCCGCCCCTGGGAGCTCATGGCTTCCCAGGATGGCTCGACTGAAAAATAACGCATAGCCGAAAAGTTGAGAATTATGTTTTATTCAGTGGACAAAACCGAGGACTTAAGCCTGGGACACAGCCCTTCTGAGAGCTCTGAGGGACTGCTCAGAAGAGCTAAGGTGGGAGGAGCCAGAATATATAGGGATTTTTGCAACTCGAAACATCAAAAGATTGCTGTTAATTGAGGAAAACCAGACATCACGCTTCTCTTTATATGGGAAGATGCAAGAGTCTGGCTCACTGAAATCATCCCTTGGACATCGACCTCAGCTACCTGGAGCCAGCTTCCTGTGGAGTTTTCTCATCCTGAGTCTTCTCAGGGTCCGCCTTGGGGGCGGCTGCGTGTCTGCTGCTTTAATGGCGGGGATCCTGTTTCCACCCCGAGCTCCCTCACATCTGGGTGGCTGTAATGTGAATTGATGACTGCAACACCCTTTGTTTTCCTGATACACCAGCGACATTTGTTTCATTGCCACGAACTCTCTTGGCTTCTCTCTGGGGAGATGCACAAACTCTGGGGGTTTTCCAAGGAGCCGTCCTGAGAAGCCGTGAGCTCCCAGGGACGGGTGGGTGACTGCAGGTTTGGCCTTAAGAATAGCTCCGCCCCTAACCTATTGGGACCATCACTGCAGGCACAGTGGTCTCCACGGGGCCAGCACTGCTGTGAGAGCTCCCTATAGCCCTGGAGAAGGCTCTGGGAGCGCTGGGTCTCCCTAGAATGGTTCTTGGGTTCACAGGGACTGCAAAGAGCAGGTTCTCCTCCTTACTCATTTACTCATAGTCCATCGGGCAGGACGCTGAGAGTACCCAAGGTGAGCATCGCCCTCTCCGTGTGGGCCCCACTGTATCCTCTGCTGGAGCTGCTGACATCACCCGCCTCAGGCAGCTTTACAGGCATCCATGTCACAGCTGAAACAGGACGGGGGCCGTGACCTCCGATGAGAATATGCTTCTGAGACAAACGGGGCAATGCTGTACTTGAAACATTTCTGTCTAAATTGTTTCAGTGACTTCCCTTGTGGTCCAGTGGTTAAGACTTCACTTTCCAATGCTGGGGGTGTGGGCTCAATCCCTGCCTGAGGAGCTTAGATCTCACATGCCTTGCAGCCAAAAAGTCAAAACACAAAACAGAAGCAATATTGCCACAAATTCAATAAAAACTTAAAAAAACTGGTTTCATAAAGAAGTAAGGAGGAAAAAAAAAAAAAAGAAGTAAGGAGGAAGAGTTATTTGTTCCCAGTTCTCAAAACTGTTCATTCTGGCAAAAAAAGACTACCTTGCGAGAATCAAGCACATGATAAAGTCGCCCTTTTGACATGGTTGGCGAGGCATTCAGACAGAGGTTTTAGCCTAAATATTGAGGAAAATATTTTGGTTATAGTAAGTACAATCTGAAATAGCCATCGATGATCTTATCAGCATCACCTCCTTCTAAATTAGACCAGATATTCTTAGGATGGCATGGTTTTAGAGTTTTAATGGGGAGAATGAGGCCCAAGGAAACGAGTTGAACTCCTCAGGATGCCTGAGCTCCTGGGGAATGGGATTCAACTGGTCAGTTCCAAGCATCTTGCATCCCTCCTCTCCTTTCACCCTGCTGCCCCCTTTTGAAAGATTTCAATAGCTTTGCTTTCCTCTCTTTCTTTTTCCTTTCTCTCCTCTTTCCCTCCTTCCTTCCTTGTTTCGTTCTCTTTTTATCAAAAAATTCAGTGGGAGAGAAGTTAGTCAGACCTGTTAGCACATCCTCTTTTCTTCAGACACAGGTTTTGGCAGGGATATAAGGCAGGGCCCCATGACAGAGCCTGCAAGGAGGTGGGCCTTGCTCTCCCGCCCACACTCACAGGGCCGCCCGGGTCTATCAGAGCTCCTCTGATGTGAAGGCAGGGAACACCGCTCCCCACCACAGCTGCCAGCACCGCCCTGGAGGCTCTGCTTGCTTTTCCTTATCCTCAGAGCACAGCCTTCCTGAAGGACACACCCTTGGCTGAATCCCTCAGCCAGGGGGGTACCCTGTCTTCTTGTGCCCTGGAAATCTGGCATCAGTTCAGAGCAAAGGGCAAACAAAGAGGCTGAAACCCATCAGCTTCGTGAGAATGAATCCTTGTGATGGGCAGACACACAGAACTTAGGAATCTAGTTTCTATCATGTGATGTGAGTGGGAAATAGCCATTCTCTAGGGCCACGTTCCTCGGAATGACATTGCTTTAGAAGATAAGTTGTAGAAGCTATTTGGCCAACAAAATACTCTGTCACTGAAGCTCTCTGATAGTTTCAAGCTTCAGAGCAATTTCAGAGATCTTTCCTCTGTTGGTCAGATTTTTCCTTACAACATACCAAAAACATCCAGCTGGCAGTATCTGCCTTCCAACTAAACTCAGGGAAGACACTGAATACTCTGGAACTCTGAGCCTTCTGCTGCTTTCAGGACCTCCTGAAAACTTGTTCACAATCACAGGGGTTGCTTGGAATATGCTGACTACTCATTATTGACCGCTTTCACCAAGACCAGTTTAGAGAGCCAGAAAGTTGTGAAAAGCTTGTGAATGAAAAGGAAACCAGCCTTGGTGTAAGTCAGAGGTGCCTAGCCGCAGGAAGGTGGTGGGCGTGCTGGGACCCCAGGTCAGTGTGGAGGCTCCACAGCGGGTGTGGAGGCGGCAGGGGAGGAAGAATACTGGGTGAGGTGGTGGGATGCTGAGTGGAGAGAGGTGAGTGTAGCTGAGTGCTAGGCTCATGGGGACAAGGCAGGCAGAGACCTGAGGGGAACACCCAGACCCGCACAACAAGGTGTGTGTGTGTGTGTGTGCGTGTGTGCGTGCGTGCACGCGCATGTGTGATGGCTTGCTGTGGTTCTATGTGAGATTTCAATGGAAGCAAACTCAAGCACAGTTTTGACAGGTGGGGGTGATGATTCCAATTCATATGAACCATCAGTTCAGTTCAGTTCAGTTCAGTCGCTCAGTCGTGTTCGACTCTTTGCGACCCTATGAATTGCAGCACCCCAGGCCTCCCTGTCCATCACCAACTCCCGGAGTTCACTCAGACTCACATCCATCGAGTCCGTGATGCCATCCAGCCATCTCATCCTCTGTCGTCCCCTTTTCCTCCTGCCCCCAATCCCTCCCAGCATCAGAGTCTTTTCCAATGAGTCAACTCTTCACATGAGGTGGCCAAAGTACTGGAGTTTCAGCTTTAGCATCATTCCTTCCAAAGAAATCCCAGGACTGATCTCCTTTAGAATGGACTGGTTGGATCTCCTTGCAGTCCAAGGGACTCTCAAGAGTCTTCTCCAACACCACAGTTCAAAAGCATCAATTCTTCGGTGCTCAGCCTCCTTCACAGTCCAACTCTCACATCCATACATGACTACTGGAAAAACCATAGCCTTGACTAGACGGACCTTAGTCGGCAAAGTAATGCCTCTGCTTTTGAATATGTTATCTAGGTTGGTCATAACTTTTCTTCTAAGAAGTAAGCCATAAAACCTTAATAATAGAGGTTTCCCTTTCAAATGTGTGAAGTTTCCTACAATTTACAAGGTAGCAGACTTTGAAAGCTGACCTGTGAGTTCTGTTTACTAAAACTCACCAGGAGTAAGATTTCCTACATGGTCACAGTGGAGATAAATCAATAAAGGTATTGAGATTAATGGATTTCTCCAAAGGACAGCAAGCCTCGCATGTCAAGTGGCTCATGTGTGTTTCCTGAATACCATTGGTATTGGCTGGGTCTCAGGGCTGACGGAAAAAGATGCCTTTTCTCCATATAGAAACAAAACTATTCAATAAAATGAGAAAGACTCTCCCTGTAAGCAACCAGACGATTTCTAACACTCCTACCAAATCAGGAAGGCTGCTCTGTAAGTCCAGATAACTGAGTCGTTAGATGGAGGAAGTCAAGTTGATAAAATGTCTTTTCTAGAAAATTCACCTTCAAGTAAAGCAGTTGGGTTTTCGTTTTTTAAAGAAGCAGGAAGTCTGGGTGTGATTCAGTTGTCTGTTGGTTGAGGAGACCAGTTCTTCAGGGCACTGTCCAAACGCCCCCCTCTCACCTGCAAAGACATCCCTCATCCTTTGCTAACCACAGGTTTCACTCTGTAGAAGACTGACCCCAAAATTCACCACTGAAGATGGGACCCTTATGTGAGGGACCAAGGAAAAAGTCCAGTTAGAAAGAAAACAGGGAAACGGCATTTTGAAGACTTTCCTGGGCAAACAGAGAAGGGTGGTCCCCTTCCAGAAGGGAGTCTGAGCAAATGCTGGCCGAGAGCGGGGAGAATCAGAGCTGTGGGGGAAGGAAGGGATCCCACCCCAAACTGGAGCAGAAACAGCAGGGATGAGTAGGGTCATTCAGCTCCCACACACTAACCCAATGGGAGATGCCAGTCACATCCCAGATCCACTTCAGCATACACTCTGGGATGGGAGTAGGTATTTGATTTTTTTTAAGTGTCAAAATATGTATAACATAAGAGTTATCATTTTAACCACCTTTAAATGTACAGTTCACAAGCATGAAGTACATTCCAGATGATGCTCAGACATCACCATCCAATTCCAGAACTGCTCATCCCTCTAAAAGGACACCCTGGTCCATTCATCAGCCACTGCCCATCCATCTCCCCAGCCCCTGGCGGCCACCTGGTTGCTTTCTGACTCTCAGTGGACTTCCCTGGCTGCTTCACATGAACGGAGTCAAACAACACGTGGTTTCCAGGTCTGACTTCTTTCACTCGGCGTGAAGGTTTCAAGCTTCCTTTGGTCTCAGCCTGGGTCAGAGCACCCTTTCTCATCATGGCTAGATAATCCTCCTTCGCACAGAGAATGCATATTCTGTTCAACCCGTTCATCTGGGGACAGACACAAGGCTTGTTTTTGACTCTGGGGACTTGAGCCACTGTGAACAGCTGTGTCCCAGTGTTGGCTTGAAGCTCGGTCCTCGACTCTGGTGGGTCCCTCGGAGCAGATTTGCTGTGTCTACGCTTCATGCCCCCCAGCAGCTGCACTGTTTTATATTCTTCTCCACAGTCAGTAAAGGGGAGTTCCAGTTCCTCCACATCCTTGCCAACACTTGCTATCTGTTATCTTCCTTTTATTAAAAAATCATAGCCATCTTCTTGACGTGAAGCGGCACCTCACTCTGGTTTGGGTTTGCATTTTGTAGCTCATCACGACCCCAGGCATCCTTTCACAGGCTCGCGGGCCCTCAGGCACCTGCTTTGGAAGGCAAGATTAGGAGCCACCACTGGAGAGTTCTCCCTGGAACCGTCACAGCACACTGCCCAGGGCAGAGGAGGCTCATTTTCCTTTTCTCTCAGGACGGAGCCTTAGAGTATAAGCCCGGGACATTTTTCCTGATCTCCAGCCCAAGGATGGTAGGGGTTCCCACGTGTGACAAACCTCCACTGGGAACAACTATACAAGATTTCTGCCCCTCAGACCTCCCCTCAGAAAAGCATAAAAGTGAATGCTGTTTCCAGGGGAACCTTGAATAGCTTCCATCTGATTTAAGGAGATCAATCAAATTCTGGAGCTTTACTATTAACTAACAAAGCACCAGTGACCCACCCCCGATCCCTCTCTGGGGCTCCACTGCCTGCAGAAGACATAGCTGACCCAGTGGGTGCCAACCTGGCCATGAAGACAGGGCCTCAGGCCACACATGTTACAGTGTCACCTGTAACATCCACCTGTAAAGCTCTGCAGGTCCCATCAGGCAGCCTGTGATGTCCACCTGTAAAGCTCTGCAGGTCCCATCAGGCCATCTGTGACCTTCTCTTGCAGCCTGGGCACCCTGTCCTTGTCTGCGCACCTGACCTTTAGGGACAAGATTCTGCAGTTCTCCTGACCCATGCCCACTCTGCACTCTCCCTTGAAGACACTAACTCCAGTTGGAAATAAAGAGAAGGAGAAAGGTGACTGCAGGGGAGAAAGGTGACAACAGCTCAGAGGCCCAGGAGAGAGGAGGGTTAGAAGAGGGGACTTCGGATCAGATGCCGGTTTCCTCATCCCAGGCAGGGAAGAGAGGAAACGTCAAAGGAGATTTGAGGGGTTCTGTCCAATCCTTTCACCGCCAGGTGAGCAAGCCAGGAGGAAAACCAGAGCCTACAACAGTTACAGAACATGGTTGCTACGACCCATCAGAAAACTGGGAAGCAGATCTACCTGCTGCTGTTTATCATTCCAGGCGACATGCAGGGCACCTCTCTTTCTGGGTGCCACGTGGGGAGCTAGCAGGGGGGGGTCTGTCTAGTAAACCAGCCAAGCAGGCCGTCGTCCAGGCCAGGGATGTCCATGCAGGCCTGACAGGTACTCAGAAGGGGAGGGAAGTCTGTCCCTCTGAGAGCAGAGTCTGGACAGCAGCCTGAGGCAGACCCTGGTTTATAGGCTGGCAGGCTGAGCCACCTCTCACTACCCGGGTCACACGGGGCAGGTGGACGGGGCACAGCTGGAGCGACGGGGGGCGCAGCTGGAGCGACAGGGGCCCCAGAGGAAAGGAAGAGAGTCGCCGCTTTCTCTTTTCTCAGAACTCAGACCCCCAGTGGGCACCTGTCAGCATGCTTCACCAACCAGATTCTAAGGGGCTACTCCACCAGCCTGAAGCAAAAGTGTGAGTGCTCTTTCCAATCTGGGGTACCCGCCTGACCTGCCCACGGGAGCCCCACTGCCATCCGTCTTCTCTCCCAGACACAGTGGCTTCTGAGACAGAGACGATGCCGCCGCCCGGGAGGCTCTGTCCAGCCTCTCCTCTCGGGCTCCCCCCAGCGCCCCTGCTCTCCAAGCATCCTCCCCAGGAGCTCTGCCCGCCTCGAGCCAGGCTCTCTGGTTCTGACCCACGGCTGCCTGGGCTCTGCTCCCTAAGTAAGCGCCCAGGAACAGCCTGCGGAGGCCAACGGGTGAGTGAGAGCCAGCAGAGGCGGCTCCGGGGGGGCTGCCCACAGTGCCCCGTCCTTCAGGGACCCGGCACTGCAGTGGCCTCTACCCAATAGCACCCCAGCCGCTTTTCAGGGCTCTGGGTATGTGTGTGCATGTGTGAGGAAACACGTACACATACGCACACACAGATATAATATATATAATTTAAATATACTGTTACCTTGGGAATCCCCTGGTGGCTCAGACAGTAACGAATCTGTCTGCAATGCAGGAGACCCAGGTTTCAACCCTGGGTCAGGAAGATCTCCTAGAGAAGGGAATGGCAACCCACTCCAGCATTCCTGCCTGGAGAATCCCAGGGACAGAGGAGCCTGTCAGGCTATAGTCCATAGGGTCACAAAGAGTCGGATATGACTGAGTGACTAACACTTTCACTGTTCACTATATGTTATACATTAATATATATAATAATTATACTTATTATATCAATGTACTATCCTATATCATGCTGCTGCTAAGTCGCTTCAGTCGTGTCCGACTCTGTGCGACCCCACAGTTGGCAGCCTGCCAGGCTCCCCCGTCCCTGGGATTCTCCAGGCAAGAACACTGGAGTGGGTTGCCATTTCCTCCTCCAAATACTATATTATATGATATACAAATAATATATCAATAAATAATATATAACATTACATACAATATATATAATACATAAACAGTAGAATATAACATATATAATATGTAAAGAACCTGCCTGGCAGTATAGGAGATGGAGGAGACATGGGTTTGATCCCTGGGTCAGGAAGATTCTCTGGAGGAGGGCATAGCAACCCACCCTAGTATTCTTGCTGGAGAATCCCATGGACAGAGGAGCCTGGTGGGCTACAATCCATAGCGTCACAAAGAGTTGGACATGACTGAAGTGACTTAGCATGCACATACATATTATAGGACATATAATACAATAATATATATAATAAAAATCTCTTATCATGAAAATACTCAAGCCCTCATTTCTGACTTTAATGCAGACTCCTCAGCCTCTGTTTCTGGGCTCTCTTCCAAGTCTCTGAGACAAGCCTCACTCCCCTTGTGCCAGGCCCACAAGCCGGCGCCCACCTGCCCCCACATCCCACACGCTGTGCCTGAGCCTGAGGACTGGGGTCCTCCCCCACCCTCTGTGAGTCAGGGTGAGTGGTCAGGGCCTGTCACCTCTCTAATGATGAGGTCGCTGTCACCAAGGTCGCACATGCCTGGGTTCTGAACACCACGGTGGGGACTATCCTCCCCTCAAACATCAGTCACAGGCAGCTCCCTGCACTGTCCACTCTTCAGGGTCACGGGCAGCTGAGTCCAGGTCGCTGGCTCCTCCACAGACTGCACTTCCTTCAAGAGTTCTGTGTTTGTGTATGAATCTCACTTCACATGTAACCCCTGTCCACAATCAGGCTACATTTTCTCTCCTGCTTCATGAGCAATTTTTAAACTGGCTGGTCCATTTTATGAAATGATTGAATCAACACATTCTTCTTGTTTCTATGGTGTTTGGTGAATTTGCTAGTTCACAGATCTGAGTCACTGACAAATTTATTTCACTATTTCCTCCAGAATGTCTGGGACACAGAAACAAAAGTCATCATTTTCTTTAGGCCTTGTCACATTTCTTTCTATTTAAGATGCTGCCAGTTGTCAGTCTCTAGGGAGGTACTTCTGTGCATGTTCATGCATGCTGTGCATAGCTGCACAAACACACACTCACAAACACAACCACACAGGAAACACTGTACTTATTGCTTTCACAGAAGGCACAGGATTGGAAGGCAACAGCACCCCACTCCAGTACTCTTGCCTGGAAAATCCCATGGACGGAGGAGCCTGGTGGGCTGCAGTCCATGGGGTCGTGAAGAGTCGGACACGACTGAGCGACTTCACTTTCACTTTTCACTTTCATGCATTGGAGAAGGAAATGGCACCCCACTCCAGTGTTCTTGCCTGGAGAATCCCAGGGACGGGGCAGCCTGGTGGGCTGCCGTCTATGGGGTCGCACAGAGTCGGGCACGACTGAAGCGACTCAGCAGCAGCAGCAGCCCCTTCTTTCAGGGGAATCCACTGCCATGAGTGTTTTCACAGGGTGTTTTTATTTACACTTTCTGTCGCTAAGGAAGAGCTGGTAAAGGCAGACATCATTGCACAATCTAAAGCAATTTCGCACACAAATCAATCAGCAGTACAAGTCTGCCTGGAAACGGCACCTCCTCTGGCCCTGGCTGGCTGGCCTGTAGGGTCTCTGTGGCATTTCTGTTTCTCGGGTCTGAGATGGGGATGCTCCGGCTGCGCTAGCACAGGCATCCTCTAACTCAGTCCGACTCAGGGATCCTCGGTGCTGGGCCAAACCAGACCACAGGCCTGTTTTCAGGAACCCAGATCCTCAGGTGCACAACTAGCTGAGGACCACCACGTGCCTGCCAGGGAGCTACCATTACCTTGTCTTATAAGGTTAAACTCCAGCATAGGGGAGTTGACCTGGGGCCCAGTTCTGTCCTCTTGGCTGGGTCCGGGCTCTCATGGGGACTAAGTTCTTAACACTCTGGTGAGAAGCCCACAGCGTAGACGGAGGGTGCCTTTTACTTGCACATGGCTGATGCTAAATGAACACGAATTAGGGTTTCAAATGCAGCCACCCTGTTCCTTGATAATGTTGCACTGTTAAATTTGCTTTATTGCTGCCAAATATTACAACTTATAATTAAATATATAGTTACAAGATATGTAGCAAATCATTTTCAAATAATAACAAAAAAGAAGGATTGTCCACATTATTATGCTAAAGCAAATGTAAATATAATCCCTCCACATAAACTTACTTACATCATTTCATTACTGAATGAATTTTATTTAATTAATATTAAGTAATATTCCCACTAATTCAAATCAGAAATTTAATCAAAAATTCATGTATTAATACTTACATCTTATTACTGAAATATAACTAACTTTAGTAATTTCATTACTGAAATATTATTAATTAAAAATGGACACAAAATGTCACTAACTTGGAATTGCTGAGGGTTCTCCTGTTGCTTCTGTTTTTCGTTTACAGCACGTTCAGCTGCCTAAAGTCTCACACAGAAGCTTATGTGTGCACGCAAGCTAAGTTGCTTCAGTCGTACCAACTCTTTGCAACACTATGGATTGCAGCCCGCCAGACTCCTCTGTCCATGGGATTTCCTAGGCAAGAATACTGGAGTGGATTGCCATTTCCTTCTCCATGGGATCTTCCCAAACCAGGGATTGAACCTGCACCTCTTATGTCTCCTGCATTGACAGGTGAGGTTTTTTTTTTTATATACCATTAGCGCCACCTGGGAAGCCCAATGTGATGTGAAGTTGCTCAGTCATGTCCGACTCTTTGTGACCCCGTGGGCTATAGCCCATCAGGCTCCTCCATCCATGGGATTCTCCAGGCAAGAATACTGGAGTGGGTTGCCATTTCCTTCTCCAGGGGATCTTCCTGATCCAGGGATTGAATCCGGGTCTCCCGCATTGCAGGCAGACACTTTAACCTCTCAGACACCAGGGAAGCCCAATAGACCCTTATATTCTCTTACAAAGGAAACGAGTTAAATGGCTGCAAACAGTGTGTTAATTTTAACTCAGATCATTTGCTGAGAGCCTCTCCCTTCCTCCCATCAAGAAAAGCAGCAGACATTGAGGCAGCGACAGGAGGAAGCCCAGACTCTTGGTCCCGCTTCAGGGGCAACACTGGGGACCACCAGCTTCCAGCAAACACCAGCCTCCCTTCTTTGATTTCAGTCACACAGCCACCCATCAAGACCAACTTCCCAGGCTCTCTGCTGCTATCTGAGACTCTGTCATTGCATTATCACTGATGACATGTGAGTGGACATGATGTCCAAGCAACCTGCAGACTGGCCAGTAGAAACCCCTGTTCACAATCATTCCTTTTAATGGATGGAAAGATGAGCGTGGTCATCTGGATTCTTCTGTCCTTGAAAGGTTAGTGCTTCCATCCCTGGACAGTTCCAATCCTGGAAGGGCTATGGTCAGAATCAAGAACCTCTGATCTAAGTCTCTGAATCTAGGGAACTTATTGGTAAAGCTCTGCAGCCTACCCTTATCATTTGGTGGCAGTTGTCAAAAGAGTTTGTGTGCCATGGACACTATGCAGTAGAAGCCCTGAATTCGTGCAGGCTGAGGGGAAAATGCGCTACTATTTTATTTACTTTGTAACTGATCCACTATTTGTAGATATAGTGAGATGATCATATTAAGTCTAGTTAGCATCTGTCGCTACATTCAGTTACAGAATGTTTTCCTTGTGATAAGAACTTTTAAGATATTTTCTCTTAGCAACTTTCAAATAGACAATACAGCCTTATTAACTACAGTTAGCAGGCCTGTACATGATGTCTCCAGGACTGATTTATTTTATAACTTTTATAGCTCTTAGTTTATACTTTTCGACTCCCTTCACCTATCCTGTCCCCTCCCCTCCTCCATGCCTCTGGGAATCACAATCCGTTCTCCGCATCTATGAGCTCACTTGTATGTTTATTTAATTAGATTCCACATATAAGGGAGATCATATAGTGTTGTGTCTTTTCCGTCTGACATGTCACTTAGCATAACGCCCCCACGGTTCATCATCCGCATTGTTGCAAATGGCAAGATTTCACTCTTTTTTATGGCCGCATAATGTTCCATTCGATACCTGTGCCACATCATATTCACTTTTTCATCTATGGATACTTAGGTTGTCTCCATATTTTGGCTATTATAAGCAATACACATGGAGCATATATATCTTTTCAAGTTAGTATTTTTCTTTTCTTTGGGTAAATATCCAGTAATGGAATTACTCGGAGAAAGCAATGGCAACCCACTCCAGTACTCTTGCCTGGAGAATCCCAGGGACGGGGGAGCCTGGTGGGCTGCCGTCTATGGGGTCGCACAGAGTGGGACACGACTGAAGCGACTGAGCAGCAGCAGCAGCAGCAGGGGAATTACTGGGTGATATGGCGGTTTCACTTTTCATGTTTTGAGACCCTCTCTACTATTCTTCATAGTGGCTGCACCAATTTACATTTCTACCAACAGTGCACAGGGCCCCCATTTCTCCACATCCTCACCAGCACTTCTCATCTCTTATTTTCTTGGAAAGAGCCAACCTATCAGGTAGGACATGATACTCACTGTGGTTCTATTTGCATTTCTCTGAGGATTCTGATGCAGACCATCTTTTCTTGTATCTGTTGGCCATTTCTGTGTCTTCTTTGGAGAAATGTCTACTCAGATCCTGTGTCTAATTTTTCATAGAAGTGTTAGGGGTCTTTTTGCTATCTAGTTGTGTGAGTTCTTTATATATATTTTTTAACCCATAGATATTAACCCATTATTGAATATAAAATTTGCAAAATTGTTCTCATTCAGCTGGTTTCCTTTTCATTTTGTTGCTGTTTCCCTTTGTTTCCCAGAAGCTTTGTGGTTAGATTTGTGCATGCGTGCTCTGTCTCTTTAGTTGTGTCCAGCTCTTTGTGAGCCCATGGACCACAGCATACCATGCTCCTCTGCCCACGGGACTTCCTCAGCAAGCATACTGCAGTGAGCCGCCATGCCTGCTCTAGGGGACCTTGCTGACCCAGGGATCAAATCTGTGCTTCCTCCGCCTCCTGTATTGCAGGTAGCTTTTTTTTACTGTTGAGCCACCTTCCCATAGTTTGAGAGAGTCCCACTTATTTATTTTTGCTTGTGTTACCTACACTTTTGGTGTCAAATCCAAAAAATAATCACCAAAACTGATGTCAAGGAGCTTACCACCTATTTCTCTTCTAGGAGTTTCATGGTTTCAGGTCTTACACTCAAGTCTTTCGTCCATTTTTAGTTCATTTTTATTTACAGTGTAATATAGTGGCCCAGTTTCATTCTTTTGCATGTCTATCTTGTTTTCCCAACACCATTTATTGAAGACACTGTTCTTTCTATATATTTGTATGGCTTTGTCATAAATTAATTGACCATATATATGTGTGGGTTTATTTCTGGGCTCTCTGTTCTATTCCATTGATCGGCCTGTTTTTATGCCAATGCTATAATATTTTGATTACCATAGCTTTGTAGTACAGTTTAAGATCACAGAGTTTTCAGCTTTATTTTTCTTTCTCAGGATTGCTTTGACTATTCAGGGTCTTTTGTGGCTACTTACAAATTTTAGGATTGCTTTATCCATTTCCATGAAAAATGCCATTGGAATAAAGATTGCAATAAATCTGTCAATTGCTTTGGATAATAAGGATATAAATATTAATTGTTCCAATCCATGAGCACAGGACATCTTTCCATTTATTTTATCTTCTTCCATTTCTCTCAGCAATGCCTGATAATTTTCAGTGTATAGGTTTTTCATCTCCTTGGTTTAAATATATGTCTCTATATTTTATTCTTCAACATTTGATTGTAAATGGGTTTCCTTAGCTTCTCTTCCTGATCATTTGCTATTAATATATAGACATGCAACAGATTTCTATATATTGAGTTTGTAATGCTGCAATTTTACTGAATTTATTTATTAGTTCTAACAGTTTTGTGTTTTTTTTTGATGGAGTCTCTACAGTGTTCTATATTTGGTACAACATCATCTGCAAATAGTGATAGTTTTACTTCTTTTCCTATTTGGGTGCTTTTTATTTCTTTTTCTTGCCAAATTGATCTAAGACTTTCAATACTATTTTGATTAAAAGTGGTGAGGGGAGCATCCTTGTCTTGTTCCTGATCTTAAAAGAAAGTTCTTAGTTTTAGCCTTGAGTTTGATGTTATCTGTGGGCGTGACATAGATGACCTTTTTTATACTGAGGTACATTCCCACTATACCAACTATGTTGAGAGTTTTTATCATAAATGGATGCTGAATTTTGTTGAATGCCTTTCTTTGCCTCTGTTAAGATGACTGTATGATTTTTATCCTTCAATTTGTTACTGAAGTACGTCACATTAATTGATCGGCTGATGTTGAACCATGCTTTCATCCCTGGAATAATCCCAGATGATCATTGTGTATGGACATTTTAATGGATTGTGGTATGTGGTTTGCTAATACTTTGTTGAGAATTTTTTACATCTACATTAATCAGGGATATTGGTCTATAATTTTCTTTTCTTGTGGTGTCCCTTTCTGAGTTTGGTGTCAGGGTAATGTTAGCCTCATACAATGAATTTGGAAGTGTTCCTTCCTTTTTGTGCTTTTTGGAACAATTTGAGAAAGAGTGGTATAATTTTCTGAATGTTCTATAGAATTTCCCAGTGAAGCTAGCTGGTCCTGAACTTTTGTTTGTTGGATCCCCTACAGTTTTAAATAGTAGCCTTAGGTCAAACATCTGAGAAGGTGACTGTGTGCAGAACAAGTAAAGACAAGCATGCTATGCCCCAGTCTGAACAGACCACACCCCTCTATGGGCATGACCACAACCAGCCTTTCGGACTTTCTTGACCTTTGGCTATCCACATTCAGCTTGGCCTCCACATTCAGCTTGGAAATGGCTCTACAGCGTTTTTTCTGCTCTGGAACAAGGCTCTAGACTCAACCTCTCTCAACTCACCAGACTCATTGGTCCTGCTGAACTCGCAACATCCAGAGTATGATTTCCAAGACTTATCTGACAGCAAATAGATACATAGAGTCTGTAACTTCTCATCTCTAGTCATGCACTCTAACTTCTAGTCTCCGTTTCTCAAGAGGAAAGGAAACCCCCTCAACACTGTTTCTACCTTGCTCCTCAGACGGCAGCCTGGGTAAGGATGACATCCTCCTGACGGTGGAGGATGCTGGTCTCAGCGTAGCACCCGAGAGTGGAGGAACGTTCTCCTCACCTTGGGGAGCTGCAAGGGGCTATTACTGCTCCTTGACAGCAGTGACAAAAGCCAAGAAAAGAAGGGGCTCTGAGGACCCCAGAGGACTAGTACCACACAGTCACATCATTCACAGTTCCCTTGGAAAGGGCGCTATTCCCCAGGAGGCTCAAACAATCCACATCACTGTGACTCATCAGCAACATTCAAATGCAGCTCTGCTCTCACCTGCCTCTGCCCCAGGAACACACCTGCCCTCCTCCTGGACAAACACCTTGTCACAGAACAGGCTGGGCTGGGCGGTCGAATTGGTGTCTGGCAGGTATTTGGAAAGGCAGCTGCGGGCCCGGATGCCAGGTCCCCCAAATCCCCGACCTACACACGTGGATCAAGGAGAGGAGGGGCAGCAACAAATTTCCCAAAGCTGTCCACAGAAGTGTGGGACATCATTTCTTATTCTGAAATTCTGTCTCCTCTCCCCTTTCCAGTGAGGGAGTCAATATTCAAAATCTTAGCCTAAAACTTCAGAGTGCTGGGCAATTGGGATATCAACTTCAGCACCAATAACTTTATTTTTCTATTTTTGTGTGTAATCTGACTCTGCTTACACTGTTTGTTTCTAGCAACACAATGACCCAGAAATTGACTTTCAGCAGCCATAGTTCTGAACGTGATACACACGCACTCAGCAGGCACATGTGAGGTCCCTCCTCTTGGTTCTGGGCACTGGCCTAGCTGCTAGGGACAGGGTCATGAAAATGTAATAATAATAATGATAAATGGCTCCTGCCTTCAGCAAGCTTAAAATCCTTTCCTCACTTTTTGCTACAAGTAACTCTAATGTTGCAACGAAGCCAGGATATGATGGCTATTAAGATCAGAAGTCAGTCTCTAAAAGCAGCAGCAGAGGTGATTTTTAGCACAGCCAAATCAACTGAGATGACTCTAAAGAGAGGGTTAGACACCACATGTTGTCAGAGTCATAAAATGCATTTAGAAAAACAAAGACAGCTCTCCTTGGTGATGAACAGACTGCATGGTTCATATGTACCCTCAGCTTCATTTGCACAGATTTCAACCCCCATCCCCATAAATTAATACCTGGAAGACAGACAACTAAGGTGCAGTGTGTACTAAACACAGCGGCAACTAGAACCAGTAAACACCTGACTTAATGGAACTGGAATGGAGGAATATCACACCTGCTTGGTAGTATTTAAATTTTATTCCACGAGTTGTTTAGAAACTCTTCCAGGTCCCATTATGGTGGTGTATATGGAGGAGGGCCTATGTCATCTGTAATGAAGATGCAAAGACGCACTCTGCCAGCCTCCACTCAACACGGAGCATTCAACTCACCCCAAGACAGAGATGGAAAGGAAAGTCAGAGGAAGGTGAAAATCACAGGTTTTTTTTTTTTTCTGTAAATAACCAAATTTTCAAAGAAACAAACTCCATAATCACTGCATTTATGACTTGCTTTCACTTTTGTTATAAAGCTAGAAAATCATCTAGATAATATAAGATAGAAATCTAGCATGCTAAAAGAAACAGTATCAAAAACAAACCACTTAGGAAATATCATTAAAAACGTATTCTTATAGTTCAGCCAAATACTCCAATCAAGACACAGACAGATACTCATAGATACCTATCTATATCTATGTTGCATGTTTTTCTCAAGCCAAGGAAGTAAAACATTCGTTTCTTACCTTTTTACTTTTCTTGGCTTTTCTGCCTTTTTTTATGTCCAAGCAGCAGTTACTGTCCAAGTTTATCAGATTATCTCAGTCTGATGCTAGGTGCCAAGATTCCTGATCGGTGCCTCCTGAAAGCTGGTCTCAGCATCTCCTCCAAAAGGAGGTCCCAGGCTCACTGGGTCACCCAGCAGGAAGCATCACAAGTAAGCGTTAGGCTTTACTGGAGACTGTCCTTCAAGAGTTACACTTACGATGTAATTATAGACTCACAGTGTGTCCTCTTGGGCAGCAAACATTCTTCACCACATAAATATGGGCATCACTCTGACCATGAGATAAAAAGAAAGCTCTGGGCCTTCTCATCCCAGACTGAGGGTCAGAAGCAGGACGTCATCTCTTCAGTGTGTTTCCAATCTAGAGTCACTGCAAACTGCCCTGAACATACCCGCACAGACACACACACAGACACACACACACACACTCTCTCTCTCTCTCACACACACACAGATATCGGGAGCACCTGGCCGTGCCCTCTGCGGGCAGCACATCCTCCCACGCCCCCATGGACCATCTCACAGACTGAATCTCCCTGTGCAGACCCTGTCCTCTGTGTGGGTCTCTCTAAGCCAGACTCCACCTCTCCAGCCAGGAAGCAGGGTCCAGGGCCTTGGTTCTCAGCACAGAGCTTCATCTGGGAGCTCATTAGAAATGCCAAGTCACAGCCCTAGTCCCTGCCCCTGAACCAGAACTTTCACAGGACCCCATGGTGCCCCTGTACTTAAGAGTCTGAGCACTGCTGGGAGGGGGCTCCTCTGCACGCGTCTCTCCTGAACACAGGACTTGGCCTGGCTCCTCTCCGTCCCGCAAGTGTCTGGTGGCCCCCTGGTCTCCCATGGCAGTGCCCCGGTGAATTCTGCCCAGAGAGGGGCTTGCACAGGGACGGGAGACCAAGGGAAACTGCGTGTGAAACAGCTGGCAGCCTCTTCCTTGCTCTCCTCCCCCTCCCTCCAGTCAGTCCTTCCTTTTTTATTCTCTTCACATTCACTGTTCTTATTCTATGAGTCAAGATTCAGCCTTTGGGGAGACACGGTACATACACACAACAGATACTACTCAGTCATAAAAGAGAATGAAATCATGCCATTTGCACCAGCATGGATGTAACTAGAGACTACTACCGACTGAAGTGACACAGAGAAAGACAAATATATCAGTTTTATGCTGAAAATGTTACACAAATGAACTTATCTACAAAACAGACTCAGACACAGAAAACAGACTGGTGGTTTCCCAGGGAAAAAGGGTGGTGGAGGAAAGAATCAAGAAATTGGGATGAGCAGATGCAAGCTATTATATACAGTATGGATGAGCAACAAGCTCCTACTGTGTAGCATAGGGAGGTATAGTCAATATCCTGGGATAAACCATAATGGAAAAGAGTACACTTAATATGTAGGTATAACTGAATCACACAGGCTTCCCTTGTGGCCCAGACAGTAAAGAGTCCTCTTGCAATGCAGGAGATCCGGGTTTGATCCCTGGGTCAGGAAGATTCCCTGGAGGAGGGCATGGCAACCCACTCCTGTATTTTTGCCTGGAAAATCCCAAGGACAGAGAAACTTGGTGGGCTACAATCCATGGGGTCACATAGAGTCAGACACGACTGAGTGACTAACACACATAACTGAATCACTGCTGTACAGCGGAAATTAACATAACATTTTAAGTTAACTGTATTTCAGTAAAATTTTAAAAGGATTCAGACTCTGGAAAGCAAATCATTACATACATTGCTAATGCATACATATTGTGCACTGTTTATGAACATATAATCATTGACTGTATTTTATTAAAATATAAAAGCTTCAAAAGGACTGTTACCCTCTAGGGAGGAAGGGGGGTCTGTTCTAAAAGGAGTTTCATCTACATCCGAAACAGTGAGGCCAGAAAGGAACCTGGAAGTGGGGTCCCTGGGAGGAGTGAGGTGGTGGGGTTTGGGACGTCCTCTGAGCTGGACTGCAGGCAGAGCAAGGAGAACAGAGGAAGTAAAGAGGCCCCAAGCTTCAGGGTTCAGCCACTGTGATAACGCAGCTGCCTTTCCCAAGGCAGGGAAGGGTTTGGAGGGACCGGGGCCCCCTTCTCTCTGCTGTCTGGTCTCAGAAGTAACTCAAATCCCTCCCACTCAACCAACCCTTGTGAAGACAGCTGTGGTTCTGCAGTTTGTGCTTGTCTACCCAGGAGCAGCAGAGGCTCAGAAAAGAAACACAGAAATTAGGGAAAAAAGCAGATTCTCATATTTTAAGGGAAATAAGGAAAATCAGTATGTTGAAAGGAACTTTTTTCACTTCTCATTCCTACAGACATTAAATCCGCAGCCAAAAGGGTAGAAATCCATGTTTCTTCTCCCCACTATGAGAACTAAGTATTGGCCCGAGGACCTTCAATCAACCTTTTTTCAGACCCTAGTTAGAGTATGTTTTTCCCATTCTAAGAATCCAGTACTTTGAAAAAAAATTCCTTGAGGCTTTAAAAACAAAACCTTCCTCTGACAGTTTCCAGATTTGCACTGGAGAGCATGCAAGATAAAAACTTTAAAAACTACTTTGAATGGGCAAATACGTATGCAAAGCAGCTTTGGACCATTTTTCTAAATTACATTTTTGGGTCTGTGTCCTTCCTACTGTTTGAGAGAAGCTTCCTATCTGAGACACTGGATTAGAAATGAAAGCCCGAGTGGCTACAATGACTGATTTGTTGCTGACGGCACCACCCTTTGGAGAAACCACGCGGTAACATATGTTGTCTTGAAAGCCATAAAACTGTCTCACTCTCTGATTCCCTAATACCTTTGCAAGTCCCTTTTATAATGAAAATCCTCCAAATGAAAATGGGCTTTTGAGCCACAGAGGACCCTCTCATTTCTTATAGTTCACGAGGCAAAAAGGAACAAGGAGCGGAGCAGAGTCACCCAGCCTGGCGAGTATCAGCTATGGATGCCTCCCTGTGCCTGGTGCGCGCCTAACCCTCTTAGGAGCCCTGGGGTTGAGGGCAACAAACCCGCTGTGCACACAGGGGAGGTGAGCCTGAAGGTCATGGAGCTGTGTGTGCTAAAGTCAGAATTCAGAAGCGAAAGCCATGCACTTCCCTCTTCCTGGACGATCACACCACCTTAAAAAAATTAAGAGACCACTTTTGTACCCGAGCAAACTGTAAATGACATGATGCTTGAGCAGGAAAAATGGAAAAAGCACAACTCTGTCTGTCAGAGCTGGCTGAGAGTACACAAAGTGACACGCACCAAGCTGGGCGGTCGGTCTGCCACGTGCCTTCCCCCTCCACTTTGAAAACTTTTCCATATGCTGCTTATTTATTAATTCTGAACACAGAACACACTAGACTGTTAAATCTCTCTTCAAAATGAAATTTACAGCAAAAATTGGTTCTACATCCCAAACATGGCTTATCGCTCAGGATGTATTTTTCTCCTCTTCGTGAATGCTCAATAAAACAGCAACTTTTAGCTGGGAGTTTCAGCAGGACTCACTGTACCTGTACAAATACTGCCCTCCTGTGGCAGATCTGACTCAACACACACTTCGGGGAGCCAGTCTTAACACAACCTGGGATGGGATTAACACAATTTGGCCTGGGCAAGCTGGGGAGAGATCCAGGATATTGGAAAAGTAAGGGACTCTCTGCACTACATTACGGAATTTGCTTTGCAGCTTAGTTTTCAATAAGTTTTTCTGAAAGTTTCATATTACTGAAGGGCACCTTCTCAACTTCTGGGCTCTTAAGGGCAGGACTGTAATATGGCAGCCGCCTCCATTCAGGCCAACAGTGACATTTCAACCTGGACTTCAAGAGCTCATTCAGGCTTTGGATGGAGAAGCACTTTGGAATTCAGTGAGGGCCTCTGAGGGACCCTGAGGATGGTGGAGGATTTCTGTCACTGCCCGAACAGGGGAAACGGCCCCAGAGGAATTTTTTTTTTTTTTAATTGAAGCAATGCTTTTTAAAATCATTCCCCAAAAGATTTTATAACTTAATGGTATCTGGTATGGCTCAAGCTGACACAGTTTTTTCCTTCTGAACTTTTAATTTTATATTGGGGTACACCTGTCACGATAGTTTCAGGTGAACAGTAAAGGGACTCCCCAAACATATATGTATCCACTCTCCCCCAAACTCCTCTCTCATGCAGGCTGCCTCATAACACTGAGCAGAGTTTCTTGTTCTATACAGTAAGTCCTTGTTGGTTACCCATTTTAAATATAGCAGTGTGTACCTGTCCTTCCTAAACTCCCTAACTATCCCTTCCCCTCAGTGACCGTAAGTTCGTTTTATAAGTCTGTGAGTCTCTTTCTGTTTTGTAAGTAAGTTCATTTGTATCATTTAGACTCGTCAAACTTACAGCATTTAAATGAAGGCCCACGGGGTTGCAAAGAGTCAGACAGGACTGAGCAACTGAACTGAACTGAGGGGCTCATAAATGGCCATCACTACAGTTCATTTTGCAATCTGCCCAAAGTCGCGGAGTTAAAAACAAAACCAGGATTGGAACTCAGGTCCCTCTCCTCCTACACCAGAGCATTCTTTGCCACCTCATCTGCACGTGTGGCGTTTCTGTGCACTGAACCACAAGTAAGGTCGGGTGCCTTGTTCCATCAACATGCAGAGTTCATCCTGCAATATGTGCCTTAGGAAAAGAGCAGAGGATGCAGACAGAGACCCCGGGGCCATGCCTACCTTGCCACTAGCCACATGCAGTGGACACCGGCCACGTCCCCACCATGAGTCTTGGGGGCTAGATCTGTGGGGTTCCACAGAGGCACAGAGAAGGGCCAGCTTCCTGAAAACGTTAAATCCAGGAAAACTGTTTGAAATTATTTGTGAGGTGGTTATATCCACTCTGATGCAAGGATCCTTGATTAAGAAAATGAAGATATATCTTGGAATACAGTAAATATTAGTTTACATGAAATTAATCTTTCCAGGAAGGACCTGATTACTGTGGCCATTCACATACATTAGGATAATTTTTAAAATGCAGTTCTAATCTCTTCCAGCTCTTCAGGTTACAGATATAAGAAACCAGTTGCATTTTCTCAAGGAAAAATAAACAATAACATCTGGCAGTTTTCTAAGAAAGCTCCCATCCAGTTTACTCACCATTTCAAAATGCTTCCTTAAAGGTGTTAGTAGAGCTCTATATTTGCTAACCCTTACAAGGATGCTGCAGGCTGGAGGGCGTTATGCCCGTCATACAGATGAGTAAAGAGGAATGAAAGGTCAGCTCCATACCCTGAGGGTTCCGCCTGTGCTCAGCTAGGAGTCAAAAGCTTGGGGGAAATTTATAAAAATGGTAGCTGTGCTCTTAAGAAATGTCACATCACCAACATGCTTGATTGAGGAGAACGTAATCTCAAACACAGACAAGTTATCACAGACGTAAAAAGACAAATATGAACACAAAACATATTGATAAACATAAACAGACATCAACAGACTTGATCAGCCACCAGGGTCCTGGAAGCTGGCAACTTCTGCCTCTGGATAAGGAAGGCCGCTCTTATTTTATAGTGGTGTGGGGAGGATGAAAGGAGATCGTGAAAGTAAATGCAGGCCTAGCACAGGCAGGCAGGTGGGGCAGCCGTATCGTCCTCTTTGACCAGCATCATTTTAGTAAGTGCTGTCTTGCCCTAGGGCTTCAAACCCAGCAAACTCTTATTTCCAGGCCAATAATTAATCTGCCACATTACAGAAATTCAGTTGTTGACTTTGATTTCTAGTAAAAAGTCACCTGTAATTTTAAAAATGAAAAAAAAAAAAACACATCCTAGAGACCATCCATATATGTATAAAACGCTCTTCCCGCTTCCCTTAAACTACTCTGTGTAACCACCTCAATCTGCAACACAATAATGGTGAGTCTTCACAGCTAAGAATGTGGCCCATCTTTCTATTTGCACAACTCTACTTGTGTGTGTGTGGGCTTCCTGGGTGGTGCCAGTGGTAAAGAACCTGCTGTCAACGCAGGGGATGTGGGTTTGATCCTTGGGCCGATCCCCTGGAGGAGGGCATGGCAACTCACTCCAGTATTCTTGCCTGGAGAATCCCATGGACAGAGGAGCCTGGTGGGCTAGAGTCTGTGGGGCTGCAAAGAGTCAGACATGGCTGAAGCGACTTAGCATGCACACACTCTTGTGTGTGTTTGTAGAGTTTTATGATTTTCCTCATAAATGCTTTGGGTATTTCCAATGAACTTTTTGCCTAGATCTGTTTACCTATCTATCGATCTATTTATCACCATTATCTATCTGTCGGGTCTTCCCTAGTGGCTTAGATGGTAAAGAATCTGCTGCAATGCAGGAGACCTGGGTTTGATACCTGAGTCTGGAAGATCCCCTGGAGAAGGAAATGGCTACCCACGTCAGCATTTCTTGCCTGGAGAATTCCATGGACAGAGGAGACTGGTGGGCTATAGTCTATGGGGGAGGGGGGGTCAAAAAGAGTCAGACACAACTGAGTGACTAACACATCGATCTGTCTGCCTACCTATCATGCATGTGTTCTTGTGTTGCATTAGTCAGAACAAAAAAACTGCATACAAATTAACAACATCTGCTACAGATTTATGCTATCGATACCATCCATTGCTGTAGAAACAGCAATAATACTTGGCATGTAATAATGGCCACAGAGGTACGAATAGCCCAGCCCTTCAGGGTAGTTCAATAGATCTCCTGCAGAAACACAAGGTAGTTTGCAGAGTGCATGCAACATTAGATGACATCTTCCAACCATCTGTGGCCAAAACTGAGACTGATGAATGCTAAGTCTTATAGTCTAATGAGGCCCTGGATGTTTTAAACCATTCTCAGTGAATTTAAAGGCTTCCCATGTGGCTTAGTAAAGAACCTCCTGCAATGCAGATGTGGGTTTGATCTCTGGGCCTGGAAGATGCCCTGGAGAAGGAAATGGCAACCCACTCCAGTATTTCTGCCTGGGAAATCCCATGGACAGAGGAGCCTGGTGTGCAACTGACTGTGGGGTTGCAAAAAGCTGGACATGGCTTAGCAACTAAAGAGCAGCAGTGGATTTAAGTCTGTCTTATGGCAAAGAAGCAGCATTGGTGGTGTGGTTGCGGCAGGGAAAGCCTTGCTTAAGATTAGACAGTTGAAGAAGAGCTCTTCTTAAAGGTCATAACATAACTGCATTCAGGCTGATTTGGGGTCAGATGAGAATGGTCACAGGCATTTTTATGGATGAGCAGTGGTCATTCTGGGTTCGAGCCCAGGCTGTGTTCCCACCATGAGTTAAATCCTTCTTCTTATTGGAAACCAGTAAGATTTGGTTCTCAGGCAAGTTGAGAGCTGATTTTCACAGCCTTAAAATACAGGGCTTAAAGGGAAAACAGCTTCAAGCCCTGGATATCAAACTCCTATGTTTTAAAGAGATGTGTGAGAAATTGAGAACATGCAGGTGCCTTTATATAACTGTCATGAGGATTAACACATTTACTTAAATTAAAAATATGACTTTTTTTTAATCCAAAGTAAATGTGACTTGGATTTTCAGTTGGACAATAAGGGCCCATTTCACTAATTAGTTAATGTGGCAGATGGTCTCAATAAATTAAATAGGCTAAATCTATATTGCTAAGATCCTAACAAAAATAGACAAAGTTTGGGTTGAGATTTTTTTTAATGACTAAAAAAATGCTGTTTTGGCAAAAGTGAGTAAAAACTGACAATGTCAATTTCCTCAAAACTTACTGATGATATAGATTTAGAAAGTGCTTGTGACATCTATGACCACAGCCACAATTCTTTTCTTTTTTGGTAGATGAATATTAACTAATCTTATGAAAAAGCCTGAATAAATTTTTTGGCCAACCCAATATATTATACATGTATCAAATCATTATGCTGTGCACCTAAAACTAATATAATGTTATAGGTCAATTATATCCAATTTTTAAAAAGTCTCCTTTGCTATTCCTTAGCCCAGATCAACATGTTAGTAAAATCAGTAGCTGCTGTTGCTGCTGCAAAGTCGCTTCAGTTGTGTCCGACTCTGTGTGACCCCATAGACGGCAGCCCACCAGGCTCCCCTGTCCCTGGGATTCTCCAGGCAAGAACACTGGAGTGGGTTGCCATTTCCTTCTCCAATGCATGAAAGTGAAAAGTGAAAGTTTGGCCCAACTCCTAGCGACCCCACGGACTGCAGCCCACCAGACTCCTCCGTCCATGGGATTTTCCAGGCAAGAGTACTGGAGTGGGGTGCCACTGCCTTCTCCTTACACGTATGTAATACTTTACAATTAAAAATGTTCATATATGCTATTTAATTTCTATATATATGTTCCTTTAGGAGAGATACCTTCAAACACTGTATTTGAAAAAAAAAGAAAGTGCCTCTGAGAAATGAGTGTAATTATTATTTGAGAAATCTTGATAAAAATTTTTTTTTCTTATATCTCCCATGAGTCAATAACTCTAGTATTATTGAGTAACAAATCCCCTAACAGATCAAATGGCTTCTAAATCTTGGCTACTGATTAATTTAAAAGAGAACCTAGTCAGGCACAGACAAAAGATCAATCGAAATAATAGTTTATGATAGATCACTATGGGATTGGGCTTCCCAGGTGTCGCTAGTGGTAAAGAACCTGCCTGCTAATGCAGGAGACATATGAGACACTAGTTAGATTATAGGATTGCAAAGAACTGGACAAAACTGAAGTGACTCGGAACTCATGCACACACTATGGGATTAACCAGGACTTCAAAGAATTGAAGGACACTGTTATAACAGCGAAGTCTTCCATCCTCTAATAATTATTTAGTATTTTATTTATTATTTATTATTTATTTCATATATTTTATTATATATATTATATAGTATTATAAATAAATACTTTTATTGCTATTATATTTAGTAAAATATTTCCTCAGGATTTGAATCAATAAAAATGGAAAGAATCACAGGATTAATCAGAAGCTATTCTGGTTTTATCTATAAGTTATACTCATTAATGGATATAAGAAATAAACTTAAAAATTACCTTTCATCTTATTAAAAGATATCTTTTGAAGAAAAATTTACTTTTCATGCTTAACAATTACGGATCAGCAATTATATTTACACTGTTTTTAGGTATTTGCAAATGTAATAAAAACTCAATATAGAATATTCTCCTACTCACAGTTTTATGATCACATACAATTTAAAAATCTAATTTAAATAGACATTTTATATCACATTTCACTTCAAGTCTTTAGAAAATACTTTCAAGAATAAAATATATATTGAATAGAATATAACTTTACATGGGGACTGGCATGGAAGTATTAAATCAAGAAAAGGAATAATAATACAAAATGTTTTCTTGTTATAGAAGAATTTGTCTATGTGATTGTACCAAACTTTATTAGACACATTTAAAATGTCAATATTTACAGGATGCTATGGATTTTTTTCTCTTTCAAGCATTTAAAATTATGAAGAAGCTTTCTACATGCCAGTTTTGAAATGTTAGGTCACCAATGGTTTTTTTAAAATTCCTTCAATGTATACTTGCAGAATTTGGGAAATAGGGCTCTGTGGCTCCAAAACCATCAGCTGCTCCTAAGAATGGGAGGCAGTGCTTCCAGATGGTGCGACTCAGTTATTTCCACAGAGGATCCACCCACCACGCTGTCTGGGGCGGGAGAAATGGAAACTAACACATGTGGAGACTAATACAGTCCTCATTTTCCGAACAGACCAGTGGGCAACTAAAAAAGAAGCTACATGAAGCTTTATGCATCTTTCTAGATTAAAAAAAATCCAAGAAACAACAAACTAGGCCACTTTCTAACTTTGCCTCCCAGAAGGCAGTGCAAAGCTGCCAGAAGCCCCCTGGGTGTGAGTGCTTCCATCTGAAGCCCTGCCCAGTCTGGACGTGGAGGTGTCCTCCCAGCTGCCCACCCCAGGCTGCCCGAGCTGCTCGGCCTGGGACATAGGCAGGCCCCAGGTCAGCTCCAGGTACGAGCAGGAGCACACGCCACAGTCACTCTTAGCAGCAATTCAAGCAAAACACGCCAGCCTGGCCATGCCACGAGGCAGCAATATCTGCATCAACAACTCTAATCCAAGGCCATGATCCTCAGCTAAGAACCTGAAAGTTCTAAAATAGCCCCTGATCACTGCTCACAGATCTGAAAACAACAGTTTTGAAATTCATGACTCTTAAGTATAGACTTTTTTTTGCCTTTTCCCCGCAAACAGCTCTTTTGCTTAGAAAATTATGCAACATGAAAACAGCAATGGGTCTGAGATGACGATGCTGTCCAGTTGCTAAGTCGTGTCCGACTCTGAGACCCCATGGACTGCAGCATGCCAGGCTTCCCTGTCCTTCACTATCTCTCAGAGTTTGCTCAAACTCACGTCCATTGAGAGTCTGCAACGCCATCCAACCACCTCATCCTCTGGCAACCCCTTCTTTTGCCTTTCATCTTTCCACAGGGTCTTTTCCAGTGAGTCGGCTCTTTGCACCAGGTGGCCAAAGAATTGGAGCTTCAGCATCAGTCCTTTCAATGAATATTCAAGGCAATTAAGTAGGTTTTGAGAATTTCTATGTTTTAAATTCAGTTTACCACTGCACTGCTCATTGGGTATACACGGAAACTCATCGAATATCTCACTCTCTACCTATAAAAGGTGAACAATAATTATATGAGACTTCATTGTGTAAAAGAAAGTTTCCCTTGATCTGGATGGTCGGTGACCTCCAGCCAGAGAATCACCAAGGAGCACTGGAAAATACAGCTTCCGGGCCCCATCTACCCTCCCAAATGAGGATCTCCGGGGGCGTGACCCAAGAATCCAGTTGTTACACTAGATCTTAAGGTGCTTCTGAACTGAACTGAAGGTGATTCTAAGGTACCTTTTAGAACCACTGGGTTAGGAGAATAAATAATGCAAAAATGATACAAAAAATTATCACATCAAAAACATTAAAATACCAACGTTTTAAAGCAAGGAAAGATATCTGCCGTCATTGAATTTAGCCAAAATGATATCCTTTTAAATATATTCTCTATAAGAGATTTTATACACACAGATGTATATCGTTTTCCTTTCGGCAGATACGGGAAGACTCACTTTAGCTTTAAATGTCACCTTTCTTACTATTCTGTTCTCAGACATTAGTAGACTATCTGGCATCACAGTATTTTAGAAACCATTTAAAAATGACTTACTCAAAACCGTCTTGTTCTTAATATAGAAAAATTGAGACTCAGGCTTCTCAGACATGTGTAACGTATGGGCGATGACAGCTAGGCTCTGGAAAGAGGTGAGCCTGAACTTGGGCAACTTTTAACACCAGGATTCACTGAAAGTGTGCAGCTCAGGTTCCTTTACCTTTAAAATGGGGTTGATACTAACTACCTCTCTCACCAGGTTTATAGCAGATTAAAGGAAACTACTTTTAGCACAGCAGCTCAAACAATAGAAACAGGGAGAAACAAGAAAGGAAGAAGCTAATGCCCAAACAACAAATAACCTAGGAAGGTTACGATTGAGTAAGAGAAGTTGAGCACAAAATAGAATAAAATAAATGAAAAAGATGGAGTGCATGAGAAAGGAAAACAGTTCTAGTTAGTCCAAGACTGAAGAAACACGGGGTACGGCAGAGGCAAAACCCCTGGGACCCACAGACAAGGCTTCCTTGTTATCTGGGACACTTTCACAGAGAATCCTGCCAATCCATCAGGGCAAGACTGTCTGGATGTTTTAGGCTCTTATTCTGCTTAAAGGCATTTCTAGATTTCTTTTTATTGGCTTTGCTGGCAGTTTCATCTATCAAAAGTAGCAAGACACAGAAGGACTCTAGAGAGAATTGTGAGGACCAAGCAGGACAGCCCTGCCTGCAGTCCCAGCAAACTGAGCTCAGAGCATCAGAAGCTATATTGCTCAGCCACCAAAAAGAACAAAATCTGCAGCAATGTGGATGGACGCAGATTATTATCACACCAAGTGACAGACAAAGAGAAAGACAAATACCATATGATATCACTTTGTGGAATCTAAAATATGATACAAATCAACATATCTATGAAACAGAAACAGATTCACAGACACACTATGTTCAATATACTGTGATAAACATGATAGAAAAGAATATGAAAAAATATATACGCGTGTAGCTGGATCACTTTATTGTACAGGAGACATTAACACAACACTGTAAACCAACTATACTTAAAAAAATTTTTTTTTTTTAAAGATGTCAGGTATCAGAAACCCAACCTTTATAGAGCGAAGGGAAATTCACAAGGGAAACTGAATTCGTAATTTCCAGTAATTCTGGCAGAAAAGGAAAGGATACGGGAGACGGGAAGAGGAGGGGGACAGGGATGGGGAAGGGGGGCTCAAAGATCTCAACTAGAGACACACATGAAGGAGAGATTTTCAAAGGACACATGGACACGTGGGTAAACACATATAGTCAGTAACGACAGGGAACCACAAAACTGCAATCAAAGCATCAGAAGATCGAGAGCAATGAGCTAAGTGAAGTAGGTCAGAGAGAGAAATACTGCGCGTTAACACATATATATGGAATCTAGAAAAAAGGGCACAGACGAACCTATTTGCTGGGCAGGAACCGAGACGCAGACATGGAGATCGGATGTGTGGACACAGAGTGGGAAGGAGGAGCTGGGACACGGAGAGCGCAGCACTGCCATACACACACTACCAGGCTTCTCCGGTGGCTCAGCGGCAAAGACCCGCCGCCAAGCAGAGGTGTGTGCCCTTAGTCACTCAGTCGTGTCCGACTTTTTGCCAAGCAGGAGATGTGGTTTCAATCCCTGGGCAGGGAAGATCTCCTAGAGGAGATGGCACCCCACTCCAGTATTCTTGATGGGAAAATCACAAGGATAGAGAAGCCTGGTGGGCTACAGTCTAGGGGCTCGCAAGAGTCAGACATGGCTTAGCAACTAAACAACGTGTAAGATAGCTAGCTAGCGGGAAGCTGCTATATAGCACAGGGAGCTCAGTTTGGTGCCCTGTGATTACCCACAGAGCTAAGCTAAGTTACAGTGCTCAGCTAAGTTACCCACTTAGGAGGGCGTGGGAGGGAGGGATATATGTATAAATATAGCTGATTCACTTCTGTTGCACAGCAGAAACTAACACAACGCTGTAAAATCCCAGCTTGCCAATGCAGGAAATGTAAGGGACTTGGGTTTGATCCCTGGGTCCAGAAGAGCCCCCGGAGGAGGGCATGGCAACCCACTCCAGTATTCTTGCCTGGAGAATCCCATGGACAGAGGAGCCTGGCGGGCTGTGATCCACAGGGTTGCAAAGAGTCGGACACGACTGAAATGACCAGCAGGCATGCACGCATGTAAAACAATACACTCCAATGCTTTTTAAAAGCAATGAGCCGGGATTTGGGAGAAACTCCTGAGTTCTCTCTGGCCACAAGCTTCCACCCAATCTGCTCACTAAACTCTCAATGGTGAACCAAAGGCAACCCAGGATCTAACCCCAGGACTCTGAGCAAGTTTATTTATTTCTCTGTGCCCCAGCATCCTCACTGGGACCCAGGGTAATGGCTATACTGGCCCATGGGTTCTGGAAGGTCAAGACCCATGCAAGCTGGTGCACAGACACAGAGGTCCAATGACAGGAAGAGAAGGCTCTGGACCAACCTGGGTTCACCCTCCTCACACCTCCTCTAATGCTCTGTGGATGGTGGACGCTTCCAAACCCAGCTGGTGGGTTAAATGCTAATGTTCCACACAACAGTTCTTTTTCTCATGCCATCTCCTAGTGAGGAGAAAATACTTGACCCAGCAAAATAAAGCTTTTAAAGCCAACATAATAGGCTTAAAGCTCTTCCTTTCTTTGTAGCTAGAAGGCATATATGGCTTGAAAATTTCCAAGATGATTTTAAGTGTCTTAATTTTTTCTTCTCTGTTATGACTCCCCTCGTGGTTCAGATGGTAAAGAATTAGCCTGCAATGTGGGAGATCCAGGTTCGATCCATGGGTCAGGAAGATCCCCTGGAGAAGAGGATCTTTGGGTAAATGCAACCTATACACACATTCAGGCATCCATCCATCCATTAGCTTCAGCCTCCTGTCAGGACTGTGCAGGGACCAGCAGAGAAGGCTCATGGCTTCGTGTTCTGCTGGTAAATAGAACACCAATCCCCCAAGACCACTTAGGAGTCAAGTGTAGGGTATGGGCAGGCCTTTCAGGGCAAACTGACACAATACGCTCCCTTTGCCTGAAGGGATTAATATGCTTACATATATTAAGAAAAATTCCAAGATGGGCAGAGGACAAACATTTCAAAAAACTCTGTACAGAACACAGAATCATATGCGTATATAATCAATTACCTTACTATTGCTTCTTTTATTAACTTTGAAAAATCCCAGGAATTTTTTCTTCTCTTTGTCTGTCTCGTCGTTGCTGAGTGAAGATTTTCTAAAGGTTTCTGAAAAAAATAGAAGCACTAAGTTATTTTCAGCATATGAAACAAGAGATTAAACACTTAAAAAATCTCAACAAGTGCTTCTTTGTTTTACTCTACTCTTAGACTTTTATTTCATTCTTATAAGAGAATAAAACCATTAACTATTTCTTTCAAAGCATTTTGAGCCACCTCAAAACCCCCAGCTGGGCTTATGAAATTACTAAATGTTTTTACAATCTTTGGTATTAAAAAAAAAAAATCCAAAAGTTCTAGGGCAGTACTGTGCAACAGAAAAATAAAGGGATGATATAGGTAATTTTATTTATTTATTTATTTTGCTACCCATGGTTTTATTGAGGTGTGATCGCAAATATTGGTAATTTTAGATTCTCTAGTAGATGCATCAAAAAAGAACCAGATGGAATTAATTTCTACATGTTTTAGTTAACCCAATAGATCTAAAATATTATCATTCCATCACATAATCCATATAAAAGTATTAATGCGCTATCATATTCATTTTGGTACGAAGCCTTCGGAATGCAGCGTGCCTGGCACAGTGTGTCTCGACTTGGACTGGCCACAAGGTACGTGCTGCCGACCATGCCTGGCTGTGACCATCAGACTGGACAGCACAGCTCTCATGACTGAGACATCTGTGCAAACACCTGCGTTACGCGGCACAAGGGTGGCGGTCCAAGACTAAGCTAAGCAAGTGCAGCCTCAGCTGCCCTGCCTGGAGGGCCCACTGGTTTCCAGAACTTGGCGGGACTGCGCTGGCTTCCCCGGGGACGTCTGAGACAGCCGCATCAGGCCCCTGTGTGACCTACGTCCCCAGACTTTCCTCCCTCTACATCAACCAGGATGTTTTCCATTTCCATTTCAGTCTCTAGGGGCCCATTTTTCTTCTATTGTGTTCTTTAATCTTGACCTCTGAAGGTTCCAACTTCTCCTTTTCCTGGAGTTTTCTTAGTTGGGATGTCAAGCTAGAATGGGGACGCTCAGGTTCTAGGTGAGGACACCAGAGCCCAGGCAGGGAGCTGAGGACAGAGGCACGAGCTGTGGTCTCCAGGGTGGGGCGGGACCACCTGCAGCAGCGTCCCTGGGGCCTGGGGCCACAGGAGACGCCCACATGCGAGGCTCTGGTGTGGGGCCCAGCACCCTGCACTCAAAAAGCACCCTCAGCCTGGGTGCATAAGCTGTGGGGAC
>NW_024070202.1:5322610-5339739 GCF_014754425.2 Oryx dammah | reverse complement strand
CCCAGTATACTCATCTGCAGACTGAACCTGGCATACCCAGTGCTACCAGGGCCTCTATGACCATTATTATCCACTGATCTGTTGACACTTTGAAGGCCACTCCAGCCCCTGTCATCAACTCATCTGTTCTTTTCTTCCAAGACACAGATACGGCCAGAGGAGAAGACATTTAGGTGATGCAGGAGAACGGAAAAGTGAATTACTCCACACTGCTGCCAAGTGCCGAGGGACAGGCCACCAGCCCACTGGCAGCATGGGGACTGGATTTCACAAACTCTGCCACCAAAATACCAACCCAAACCAGGCAGACATCAATTAACTACTGCTCATCTGCTAACCTAGAATTCCATATTCCAACTAGAGAAGGCCAACATGGAAGTCAGTGCCCCTGCAACATGCATTAACACAATACCGTCTTCACAGTGAAGCAAAAACCAAGCCCCTGGGTCCCTTCAATCCGTCAGCAGCAAAGGCTCCCATTTTAGTCACAAGGGTCAGGCCTCTCAGCTGCATGCAGGTGGCTCCAGCCTGGCCCATCAGCAGCCTCACAACACACGACAACAAAACCAGCAAGGAGAGTGGCTTCAGAGGTGAGGCATGCATCTCCCCAATACACGTGTTCATGGGGTTCAGAGTTAATCGCATCAAACCCTTTGTTAGGCACAGGGCCTTTAGTAAAATATTCTGTACTACAGAGTAAAACTGTATGTGAACAAACAACAGTATGCACAAACGTGTGTGTGTATTTTAATTTATCTTTTAATTGAAGGCAATTGCTTTACAGAATTGTAAACTGCTCTACAGAATTGACAGAAACCAACTGGTTTCTATCAAAGATCAGCATGAATCAGTCATAGGTTTACCCATGTCCCCTCCCGCGTGAACTTCCCTCCCACCTCCCTCCCAAGCCCACCCATCTAGGTTGTTTGTAGAACTGACTGCTCTGTGACTGGATGTGCAAAGTGCAGGATAAGACAGTGCTTGAGAGTTGAGGGAGCAAGAACACATCACAGGCACATGGGCTGTTACGCCAACCTCATCACCATAGACCGGGTCAAAATCGAGCCTCTCATTTCTCTCCCTGGACAGGGCAGCGGCAGGTCTTCAGTGTCAGGATGGAGGCTCTGGCCGCAGTGGCACAGCACCGCCCCTCGGGGCCCAAGAGATTGCAGCCCCCAGCTGTCCAGCTCTGAGCTGAGGCCCAGGCAGACTGTCTAATCTGTGCCTCTGGACTGATGGAGCCTCTGGTGAGCTATGCGACTGGCAGGCACTGCGGGAAGGATGATATGGAGAACAGAGTGGGAGCACTTGGCTCTCCTAACAGTGTTCCCATCAGCCAAAGTGCCACGTGGTACCCGGTCAGGCCTGGAGAAAAGTTCTCATTTAGGAGCCTGAATCCATCACTCTAAATGTGTAACAATTTGAGTGTGGAATTTATTTTGACATATTCTCATTTACTAAGACTTAAATATGAATACAAGTGGGGGGAGGTCATACTTCATCCTCAAAGCACATACTGTTTGGAAACATCAGAATGACTTAGAAGGTGATACAGGTGAGCTGAGGGATGCAGAGGGATGGAGCATGCAGCAGGAACCCTGAGGATTGGCTCATCTGAAACACCCACTGTTCTGGATGTGGAAACAGAACAGCCGGCAACAAGGGGAACCAGGTCTGCACTGCATGAAAACAACATGTTTGTAAGTACCTATCCTCATCACAGGACCGCTGGGTACGGGGTCAAAAAAGAACAGTCATAATAGCTCTGATCCAGCTGTTCCACGCTTGCAGCTAGATGGTATACCAACATCATATCACTCAGAACTGATAAAGTTTTCATATATATGAGCTTTCTGTTCAAAACAACTATCTGTTCATGGTGCTGCTTTTTTTTATTGGACTATAGTTGATTTACAATATTGTGTTAGCTTCAAGTGTAAAGCAAAGTCATTCAGTTATACATACACATATGTATCTATAGAGAGATATATGTATATATACACACTCTTTCCAGACTGTTTTCCATTACAGGTTATTATAAATATTGAGTATACTTCCCTGTGCTATCCAGTATGTCTTCGTTGTTATTTTATATACAGCAGTGTGTATATGTCAACCCTAAACTCCTAACTTATCCCTCCCCCACTTTCCTCTTTGGTAACTGTAAGTTTATTTTCTATGTTTATGAGGCTACTTATGCTTTGTAAGTAAGTTCATTTTTATCTTTTTTTTTCTTTCGGTTTCACATGTAAGCGACATCATATATTTGTCTTTATCTCCCTCACTTCACTGAGTAAGATCATCTCCAGGTCCATCCGTGTTGCTGCAAACGACATTATTTCATTCTTGCTATGGCTGAGTAATATTTCATTGTTGCCATACCTTCTTTATCCATTCAAAGGTTAATGAACCTTTGGGTTGTTTCCATGTCTTGGCTACTGTAAATAGTGCTTCTATGAACACTGGGATGCAAGCATCTTTTTGAATTAAGAGTTTTTGACTTTTCCAGATACAGGTCCAGGAGGGGACTATAGGATCATATGGCAATGTTTTTAGTTCTTCAAGGAACCTACAGACTGTTCTCCATAGCGGTTGTGCCGATTTACTGGGTTGGCCAAAACGTTCATTTCAATTTTTCCATAAGATGTTACAGAAAAAAACCCGAACGAGTTTTGGACCAATCCAATACATTCCCTCCAACAGTGCAGGAGGGCAGGAGGGCTCCTTTCTCTCCACATCTTCCCCAGCATTTATTATTTACTTATTTATTTATTATTTGTAGACTTTTAACCCATGGCCATTCTGATCCGTTTTGATTTGCATTTCTCTGATAATTACTGATGTGGAGCATCTTGTCACATGCCTGTTGGCCATCCAAATGTCTTCTTTGGAGAGACATCTATGGTGTTTCTTAAAAGAGAGTCCCTCTATTTGTAGCAATAATCTGCAGCGTCTGATGGAGGAGGTAACAGATGAGGAATATGAGGGGGGGCTGAGGCCACAGCACCGTCACTCACAGCACCTGGACTGCGGTTCCAGACCAAAGCCGTGGGACTTTCTGCATTATTTTTTGTATAGAAGTAAACTCTATTGTTAAACACTTTAACAAACGTGGACAGAAATTTCTGTAAAATATGAACACTCATAATTTTAATGATCCTCTTAGAGTATGTGTGTGTATAGTCCAAAAGGTTTATATAAATCTCAATACAGGTGTGCGTACATACATGTCTATGTAAATAGGCTCATGCATATGTATATATGTATTATTAAGTATAATACATATCTATTTATAATAAATATAACACATAAAGTATATACAGTTTATAAGAAATGAATGCAAAATCTGGACTAATCACGTCCATATTTGTCTATGCCAGAAAAGGTCAGATTTCACAATGCACACTGCCCCAGTTTCTGCAGCGGGCAGGACGGGCCATGAAGGTAGGCAAGAACAGGGAAGAAGAGTACAGAGCCTCTTGTGCATGACCATTTCTGCTCTGCACTCAAATTCTGTGTTCATAAAGGGCCCATTTTCTACAATGATATCCTTCTTTTCACACCAATCAGAACCACACAGCAAATCCTCACACAGGGAACACTGTTCTCTTAGCCAACCAGGGAGTCAAGAAACCAAGTCGCAGCCCCAGTTCAGCCTGGCCAGACGCCCCCCGAGGGCCACCCTGCCTCCCCTCCAGTCACGCCATGCATCACTGTCCTAGCCCAGAGCCATGCAAGGCGCAGCCTGGCAGGCAGCACTGGGCTGACGGTACCTCGACAGCTCAGGGAAGGCTCCGATTTCGTTTTGGTCAGAAGAACTGGAAAAGGCAGGCAACAGAGAGTGAAGGCAGGCTCCTCAACCACAGTAGTACCTGACAAGGCCTGTGGCTATCTGGGCCCCAAAGGAAAAGGCCAAGTGCAAAGCAGTCCTACATCTCTGACCTTGATTCCCTAGAATCCTGCCACCGCCAGGCTGTTAAACACCATCCTGGAAGCAGGTGGCAGCAAAGCCTCTGTTTTCTCCAGTTGCCACCACCAGGATTTCCAGGGCAGAACAGGCCTTGCCTGGGACACATCTCCTGCCCATGGCCTTCACCCTTCCCCAAGCAGCTGCTGGCTGGGAGGTTGTGAAACCCCAGAGGAGTAAAGGAAAGGGCTCCTCATGGAGAGGAATGTTCTCTTCTCTACTCAGATGTCTGACTGCCAGGATGGGAGGGAAGCATATGGCAGGGATGCCAATCAAATATTTCACGGCCCACAGGGCACACTATGGTCCAGACGGAAGGGATGTTGGCCTCAGGAGCAGCACACACCCTCTAAGCCAGGTGATGCTCCTTTATTTTCTGGGAAGGCTGCCAGGGTCACAGGGCAAGGGTCCCTCAGAGGGTGCCCAAGGCAGAGAAGAGGGGGATTTGGGGCCGGGGTAGCTATTCTCCTGGTACAGCAGTGTGTCCTGTCCTGCGTGGGTGTAGGAAGAGGGAGCTTGGGACTTGAGGGAGTTTCCCCTCTTGCTGCCTCACACACGTTCCCGGAAGACCACAGTCTTGCTGGGCCCACTCCTTAATACAGAGATTGGTTTTATATGCTTTTCCCAGGTATTAGGTTCTACATCTCCCAAGATGGGCTTTCCTGGTGGCTTAGATGGCAACGAACCTGCCTGCAATGTAGATCTGGGTTTGATCCCTGGGTTGGGAGAAGGGAACGGCTACCCACTCTAGTATTTTTGCCTGGAGAATTCCATGGACAGAGGAGCCTGAAGGGCTACAGTCCATGGGGTTGCAAAGAGTCGGACATGCCTGAAGTGACTGAGCGAATGAGTGAGAAGGAATTTTGCGACTGGTCTCGATCACGAGCAATGTTTGAGACCTGGGAGTGTTTAATGGCAACTGAAAAGGAAATCCAGGAGAAGGTGGTTCACTTGCGGTTTCTGAGAAGTTCTTTCAGAGCAAAAGCCCTAGAATTCTCATTTTTCCCCTTTCTACATATTTCATGGAAGCTCACAGGAGACAAGGGGTAATGGGTATGCTCACTACTGGGGGAAATGGAGAAGGGAATGGCAACCCACTCCAGTATTCTTGCCTGGAGAATCCCATGGACAGAGGAGCCTGCTGAGCCACAGTCCATAGGGTCGCAAAGAGTCGGACACGACTGAAGCGACTGGGGGAAAGAGGCATAATTACAGTCTGTGTATTTTACTTCCCACCCACTCCCGCTCTGGTTTGGACACAACTGGAGATGCCTGCAAACGTGCGTCCCCATCACTCTGCATGAGGGCACACAGGCAGAGTCAGCGGCACCGCATCAAAGACCCAAGGTGGCCTCACCTCTCTTGTTGTCCCAGGCATACAACTCCTTTATCCCCAGCTCGTTCAGGGACTTGGAAAGCTCCAGCTCCTCACCAGCCACGTTGTCCCTGAGCAGCACCACGTGCTCTGGGCTGACCTCACACTTGGCGCAGATGACCGGGAGGATGCTCTGCAGGGGCACCTCGGGGCTCACGCGCACCACCGCCTTCTGCGTGCGCAGGTAATTCACCACCAGGCGCACCGTCTTCTGGAAAACACAGCCGGCAGAATTCCATAAGCACATCTTCCCACAGCTCTGTTTACACTACAGTGGAGCAGGGCAATATTTCCTTTGGACCAAGTTCTTCCAAAAGTCACTGGTTGTGGGGGAAAAGAGCTGACTGAATAGGGAACGGTAAGTGTCTAGAACAATCAACTGACCTTCCCGTCTCTCTTGCTAATGAACAAACTGTGAGTGAAAGGGGGAAATGAGCAGCAGCGAGGATCCCAATTTGAAATCTGACACATACGTTGTCTTTCAAGGATTCTAAACAGACCTGAGCACAAGGCACTAATATATTTTCTAAAGGGAAATACTTTGGATCTATGGTAAACAATCCAAGATAAGGAAAAAACATCACAAAACATCAAATTTTTGTTAAAGAAGCTAAAATGCCCAGATAAATATATTCGTATCTAGTATCATGCATGAATTAATATTCATATATATACACTACACACATATTTTTAAACTAGAAAAATATATAGGCTCAGATGGTAAAGAATCTGCCTACAATGCAGGAGACCTGGGTTTGACCCCTGGCTTGGGAAGATCCTCTGGAGAAAGAAATACCTACCCACTCCAGTATTCTTGCCTGGAGAATTCCATGGACAGAGAAGCCTGGAGTGTTACAGTCTATGGGGTTGCAATATCAAGTTTTCATTTAAGAAGCTAAAATACCCACATAAATATATTCATATATATTATAATGTTAACATATAAATCAATTTTCATAAATATGCACTGCACACATATATTTAAGCTAGAAAAATAGAGACATATAAATATAATAGGCATATAATAAATCTGATAGATATTATAATCAGAAAGAAAAAAATCAATTTGACTAAAGCTGATTGTAAACGTCTGCAGATCAAGGGGCCCACTGAAAGCTGTGGCAGGCCGAGGTTCAAGCAGTCAGCTTCTGTTTGGCCTTTACTGGTCACCATGATGTTCTAAGATCCTGAGGAGTGCCGACTGAATGACATAGGTCTCACACTCCCTTCCAATCCGAGGCCAGGGTTTAAAGAATTTTAGAAGGAAAGATGGAACCATGAATCTTTTCCATGCTTCTCAAATTGAACTGCTATATAACCCCGGGCTCAACTGCCCCTGGAATTTGCAGCTAGGGTTCAGGAAGGTAAGAAAAGCCACAGAGTATAAAAGAAATTTCCTTGAACGTTGATTTTAATTGAAGAATTAGGGGAAACTCAGAACATGCGTGTGTGTGCGAGCATGCTCAGTTGTGTCTGACTCTGCAACCCCACAGACTGTAGCCCACCAGGCTCCTCCGTCAGTGGACTTTTCCAGGCAAGAATGCTGGAGCGGGTTTCCATTTCCTTCTCTGGGGGATCTTCCCCACCCAAGGATTGAGTCTGAGTCTCCTGTGTCTCCTGCATCGGCAGGCAGATTCTTTGCCACTGAGCCACCTAGATATGGCACCAATTAAAAGTTATTAATTATCTAAAACTAGAGAACATGACCTGTTGGCCAAAGTATCATGTCTAAAAATAAGGAAATTGAGGAGATAGTTCAATAATCTAAAAGAATGAAATAGCATTGCTTTTCATTGGAGATAAAGGATAAAAGCCTTATTACAAAGTACAGTAAGCAAATGAAGTTATCTTTAATCCATATGCAAAAGCCTGAAACCTATGCATAAAATATTCTTCAAGGACAAGGAGTAAGTATTTCTAACATCAATTTTTCAAAAGGGAATCCCCTTCTATTTTGTTTCTTGGAGAAGATCTTAGAATCTTCTACATATTCCAATCTCTGCCACGGACAGGAAGGCCTCCAGAACTCTACTGGAACCTTTAGGACTAGTCCAGTAGGGAAGTCATTGTCTATTGTTATTTCAATTAAATTTAAGAAATGCAAAGTTCAGTTTTTTGATCACACTAGCTGCATTTCATATGCTCAGCGGCTATGTATAATCAGGGGCTGTTGGCTCGCAGGGAGCAGAATTATAGACCATTTCCATCTTCGCAGAAAGCCCCTGATTAAAAGATGGAAAGAAAGCTTTCCATCTTTGCAGAAAGCATTAACGCATGGCTCTGCTCTAGAGTGGGTCCTTTTTTTGACATCTAAAGGAGCAGCGTTACACAATGCGCATTATTCAAAGCTGTGAACTTAGGTCTCCTAAAACTCAGTTTAGGGCCTAACTTTGCCTACCATGAAAGTGGAAACCTCAACCATGGCATGTGAAATTTAGACAGGAGAGACCCCAGTGGCCCCCTCCGCTACACCTGCAGTACCCTGGGTCCCAGGGAACTGCACACGTCCTTATATGACACACGGACTCCCGTGCTACTGACCTCAGGCACCTTAGGGGGAACAGGCTTAACTTTTGCTTCAGGAACTTTTTCTTTCAGAAATACGGTGTGCACATTCAAGGTCCCAACTAAAGTATTTGGCTTAAAATTCAAAGGCTGTTGGGTTTCTGAAGACCGGATCTCCAGGGCATGGTTGGAAGGATTCAGGTGGTTCTGAAGGCAAAGTTCAACCAGTAGGTCCATCATTGCATGGCTGGAAAAGAGAAACAAACCAGGGTCAGGGGGAATGTTTGCACTCTCCCTTCTGCTGGTTGAGAGAGGTCAGGACTAATGGACCAGTGGGTAGAGGAGCAAACTGGTCATCCTTATGAAGAAAGAGAACAGCCGCTGGTTATTTCCTCATTCATGACTCTACAGAGATATCGTAATACATTCAACACTAAGAAACCACAGTACTGAAAACACCATCAAAATCAGAATAGCTGGGAAAACAGTTGCATTTCTAGGTAAGCTCATGAGTATGTTGACCTCAATCTTGTAAGATCAGCACAGATGATATAAACTTCTGGGCACAAGGTATAAAATTTTCATTCTTTGCAAATATAGTGTATCTTAAACAGCAAAATTTTAAGCTGAAGAAGACAATGGCTTTCTTTATAGCTAGAAAGTATGCTTTTTAAAGACAAAGAAAATGAAAATCATGTTATTGAAATGTCAAAAACTTTTATAATGTCTCCTACCACAGATCCTTATTTACTAAGAGAGCTAAAAAAGAGTGGATTGTCCCAAAGAATGGGAAATTTCATGTCCATCATTCATATTAAGCTGGCAGAATGCTTTTATATTTCAAGCTGACCTCTCTTTTCCTACATATTTCCTGAGCAGTGGGGCATAAATCCCTCACAAAAGTGTAGGTCTTGTCTTCTGATCTATTTCTTAACCAGGAATTGGCATGGCAATTATTTCAGGTCATAGTGGAGTTTTCCAGGTGTCTGGCCCTCAGGCGTGTGCAGACCGAGGACTCACGTACACCTGTGAAGGTGCAAGCTGCCCGCCATCTGGTCGCCACGCATCATGAGGGCTATAGCGCTCAACACTGACACCACAGGCAAAGCTTCAAGACGCCGTTTCCCAAAAAATATCAATGATGTTCTTGCTGACACAAAACATCTAACAGCCATCTCCATGACAATACTTACTCCCACCTACTCTCCAGGAGGCAGTTAGGTGACAGCCTATGTTCTAGCCAGGAGACCCTGGAGTCACACCTAGGAGACTCAGCACTCCACTGGTTCCCAGGACTCTGAAAGGGCACTTGGTGGGGCCAGGGCAGCACTAACCCTCACAAGGGCCATGAAGGTGGGCATGCTGGCTAATGATGCTGTCAGCTTGGATTCCCTCAGCCTCAGAAAAAAAAAAATCATCATTTTCTCATAAGTTTAATACATCAAAACAGGAAGTGACATCACCAAAGACTTCAAGACACCAAAGTCCATGAAAAAGAGACTTCCATGGAAAAGTCAGCATAGAAAAGAGAGTTCTAAGGATGCTATAATAATGACCTGTTATTGTTACCATGTTCTATGTGTTCCCCATTAGCCCAGAGCCATTCTGTGCAGATGACACTGCTCCCTTTCATTCTTGTCATCCTGGCGGTTGGGGACCACCCTCCCCTGGTTTCCATGAGGGACATGGAGGTGGGGTTGGCACCCTGGTCCCATAAGATGCCGACTGTCACTACACCTCTCTCAACTCCACCCACAGTGGGCTGTGATGCTGTGCTTAGTTGCTCAGTCGAGTCTGACTCTTTGCAACCCATGGCCTGTAGCCTGCCAGGCTTCTCTGTCCATGGAATTCTTCAGGCAAGAATGCTGGATTAGGTAGCCATTCCCTTCTTCAGGGCATCTTCCTGACCCAGGGATCGGTCCCAGGTCTCCGGCATTGCAGGCTGATTCTTTACCATCTGAGTCACCAGCAAAGTCCACATCCATAGTCTACTGCCACCAAATAAACCAATATGGATAAATTCTCAAACCAAAAGTTGAATTAATCTTAGATGATAAACCACAAAGAACACCAAAGCGACTAATGTAACCTTCTGTTCTTCGAATCCACTAATTGGTAACATGTTTGAAAGATCGAATTTGACCTGAAAGGGTGCAGACACACTCTGGGGCTTTTCCATCACAGAGAATGAACTCTTCTAGTAAAGAGCAGAATCTAGGACGTATCCTGGCAGCGCTAGCAGGACCGTGGTGTAGTATTCGGTTCTGTCTGGATAAAGAATTGGGTGTCCCCATCTCTACCAGTGGACTGGCTCTCCTCCACAGTCAGTGGGTCAGCACCCACCCAGCTGCTCTTGCTCTTCTGTCATCCTTGACGACGAAGCTGCAGGGATGTTGCCAACACTTTAGGGTGGAAGCAATTCTCAACAAAACGCCTGTTGGGGAGGGGAGGGAGGGATTTCCAAGCAGAAAATTTTATATGCTGGAGACCTGTTTCCTCAAATTTGTCATTCAATTTGGTGAAGGGGAAAGTAAAAGAAAAAGAAAGACCATAATAATAAGATTCAGCACCACCACACCCTGTCCATGGCACGTGCTGAAATTGTGAGCACAGGGCCCATTACCGACTCAACTGGACCAGCCAAAGGTCACAGCGTTGCTTCTGAGGGCTGGGACCCAGACCAGGCCAGAGGGTTTCTGCAGGAAAGTGGGAGGTTTGGGGCGTGAGAGGCGCTCAGATGTGGGAGACCCCTCTGACCTGCAGGCCTCTTCCTGTGGCTCTCGGACAGACTTGGCAGCCTAATGCAGACTGATCTGGGTCGCATTTAAGGGGCTGGATACACAGTATAGGGGTGGACACGAGGATATGGATCCAAAAGCATCGGTTCATCTCATGTTTGCTGGAGGGCCTCCCACGCAGGTGATTCATCCCTAGGCTCATGGAAAGCATGGTCTGAGTTACCACTTTCTACCCCACACTTTTCTGGACAGTGTCCTCAGAAAACGGGGTGGCTGTCACGCACTGTGAAAGTGGCTGTCGACGGGCATTTAAAGCCCTGAGCTCCGAACGGCTAGCCAGGCCTTTCAGGGTCTCTGGTGCTCCTGGAGAAAGACGCCCGGAAGGAAGAGGGCACCGCAGCACCCAGCAACAAGGGGTGCATTCTGGTTGGGTTCCAATCATGAAAACTTGTGTTTTTCTTAACTGCAACCTCAGTGTCATTAACCTCTAGCTTGGAGGTCACGTGACGTGAGAGTCTAAAGCTTCCCCTGTCCAGGTCATATGGGGGCAGGTTGTTTTCTGTTTCTCTCTCAGTAGCTGAGTCAACCAGCCCGCTGGGGAACCTGGGACACAGCCCAGAAATCTTTAAAGTTGCCTGTCAGTGTTTGTTTTTTAAAGTGCATGTGATTTGGGGCAGAATGGATACATGTATATGTATGACTGAGTCCCTTTACTGTCCACCTGAAACTATCACAACATTGTTAATTGGCTATACTTCTTTAAAAAAAAATACTTGTGAAGTTTGCATGCTACCTTTAATGCAGAACTGTTGTTTCCTACGTGTAAGTTAAATTTATGCTTTGAGGCACCAGCTTTCTCTTGACCTGCCCAGCACTGGAGTGGAACTGTGTGTTCCCAGCAGTGCATGTAATCTTGTTAGTGGCACGTGGAGCCACAGGAGGGCCAGGCCAGGAGACTCCTGAAACCTGGCTGGCCCCCAAGTCCAGGCCCACTCCTTCCCTGCTCAATCCAGGTTCCAGTAACACTAAACTTTCCCCTTCTCATACAAACTAGTCCTTTTGCAAATGCTATTTATTTCCTTCTGTTTGCTGGGATGTCCTCTTCCCAGTGTCTCATGAAAGCTAAGAGTTCAATAATGAATAAATGATCATTTCCATTTTTTCAGTCTGTTTGGATCCCAGTCTGTTCAGTCTCCCACAAAAGGAGACTGTCTCTTAGAAGACTGGTTTAGCACCAAATCCAAAACAGTAACAGCATCTTCTATGAAAGATTAAATCATGGGTTCAGTAAAGAATACCCCCACGTTTTCACTGGGTAAGCAAGGAGTTGAAAGTTTATGATCAGCCCCTTAACCAGGCTATTTCCTTGTAGGAAAGATTCTCATAAAGCAACTTAGTAGTAATTGGAAACTCTTGATGACATTCTGCATCAACAGAATGATTGGGCTTTTTTTTAACTTCTCTTAGATTTAGCTCAAAGAAGCAATGACTTAATAAGGCAGAAACATTTGGGAGGCAGTCACTAGAAACGGTGAATTAGGACCAGGATAATCAAATGTATTATATATTCAATAAGATTCACCTCCCATTAATGTCCTGGGTTTATATCCCAGGAATTTTCTCTGGGAGGATTTTTAAGGCAATGAAGATACTCCGTATCATACTATAATGGTGGACACATCATGATACATTTGTCCAGACCCAGAGAATGTACAGCATGGAGCGTGAACCCTGGTGTAAACCGTGGACTTCAGGGGAAATGATGTGGGCATGCTGGCTTATCACTTAGAAGAGATGCACCGCTCTGGTGAGAGATGGGATGGCGGGGGAAGTCGGGTATATACAGGGGGTGTGTGAGAAATATCACTGCCTTCCTCTCAATTTTGCTGTGAACTTAAAACTGCTCTGAAAAATAGTCTTTTTAAAAAAGGGTATTCTTTAAGTAAAAATGTAAATCAAACTAAACCAGACCTGACTGTTAGCCTGTTACATAGAAAATGTTCCTCTGGCAGAGTCCCCTGTGCCAAAACTGCCCTTCCCAGCCTCATCCCTTCATGTCCTGGCACTGAAGAGAAGCCAGCTCCCTTCCTTCCTCTGCGAGGGGCATGGCCCACACCTTGACGGGCAGGTGAAGGAGAGAAGACCAGGGCTGGGCTCGCTCCCCTTCCCCTTCACCTGGGAGCAGGTGAGCTCTCTCCAGAAGAGGCACTGAGGACCATACCTATGCCACGGGGGTCTTATGCTGTTGACAAGGCCTGGGACCTGCAAATCCATGCAGAGTTGTAAACTCGGTTATTACGAAAGGGGTCTGACAGCCCGCAGCAGCAAAATCACAGAACTGAACACCAAGAAAGGTTTCCTGTGCTCTGAGAAGAGAATGCTGCCTTCTCCTGTCCCTGGCCCCTGGGGCATGCATGCCAACTAGACAGGAGTTAGCTGACCACATCAGGATGACACAGCCCTAATACGTGAATACTTGACACCATTTATGAAGCACCCTTTTGCCTAAGGGCATTGTCCCTTCAGAGACCTTCTCTCTACTTGTCCTCCAGTTAGAGTGATGGGACCAGCATTCTCCTCGCAGGGACCCTGAGCAGTGCTGACAGCATCCTTTCTAAAAGAGCACCTATCAGAGCATCTTCCTTAAGAAGGTTCCAGAACACCTGCTCCCATGTCTCATCTAAGAACAGACTGGGACCTGTGTTTTTAAATCCAAAGGAAACTTTAAAAAAAGACAGAAAGAAGAATCACTGCCATATGCAGAATATACCAGACTTTATGTACTAATGTGCTTTCCTTGTGAGAATCTTCCATGTTTGGAAATAGTGTGGTTAAGGTACTAACTGTAAATTATAAATGACCTGCTTATCCTGCAAAAAGGTGGGCATGTTCTCTGGTAAAATGAAGAGAGAAATCACACTGATAAACAGCTAGGCGATCTGGTTTCAGCGAGGGTCAGGATGTGACTTTGGCCCACTCTTATATTATTAAAGAGTAGGAAACATAAAACCAATTCCTGCAGCAAGAAGCTGCAGCGTCAGCAAGTTACAAGCTACTAAGGGAGCCCACAGGCTGCTCCAGGAAACCTTGGGAAGGGATAAGTATTTACTACTCTGAAAAGAGAAATCTATTTTAACACTTAATCTCTACGGCTGAACCTGCTCTCATTGCTGCATTGCAAAATGGCACTGTGATAACTTTTACTTTGGAAGAAAGTGAAAACTAAAGATAGAATTGGAAGAATATGTTCAGGTGGAAAACATTTTTCAAAATAATGTTTTTAGTTTTCAAGCAGATATTCTGTCTCTCCTTCTGCATTTATAAAACCAGACCTGTGTGTAATTTAAGACAGGATCTGTGGGTCAATTTTCTTAAAAAAAAAAAATGTAACTAGACTGATAGAAGTCATGGTTTCACATGTGTACACTTATTCACAAACTCATCAAGTCATACACATTCAATGTGGCAGCTTTTATAGGTTAATCATACTTCAATAAAGTGATTTGCTAAAATATAACTAGAAACTGAACCCAAATATTAGTATAATAATGGTGAATAAACCCTAATACATTCACTGATAAAATTAAGTTCAGTTCAGTTGCTCAGTTGTATCTGACTCTTTGGGACCCCATGGACTGCAGCATACCAGGCCTCCCTGACCATCACCAACTCCCAGAGTTTATTCAAACTCATGTCCATTGAGTCGGTGATGCCATCCAACCATCTCATCCTCTGTCATCCCCTTCTCCTCCCGCCTTCAATCTTTCCCAGAATCAGGGTCTTTTCAAATGAGTCAGTTCTTTGCATCAGGTGGCTAAAGTACTGGAGTTTTAGCTTCAACATCAGTCCTTCCAATGAATATTCAGGACTGATTTCCTTTAGGATGGATTGGTTGGATCTCCTTGCAACCCAAGAGACTCACAAGCGTCTTCTCCAACACCACAGTTCAAAAGCATCAATTCTTCGGCACTCAGCTTTCTTTATGGTTCAACCCTCACATCCATACATGACTACTGGAAAAACCATAGTCTTGACTATATGGACCTTTGTTGGCAAAGTAATGTCTCTGCTTTTGAATATGGTACCTAGGTTGGTCATAACTTTCCTTCCAAGGAGAAAGAGTCTTTTAATTTCATGGCTGCAGTTACCATCTGCAGTGATTTTATAGCCCAACAAAAGAAAGTCTGCCACTGTTTCCACTGTTTCCCCATCTATTTGCCATGAACTGATGGGACCAGATGCCATGATCTTCGTTTTCTGAATGTTGAGCTTTAAGCCAGCTTTTTCACTCTCTTCTTTCACTTTTATCAAGAGGCTCTTTAGCTCTTCTTCGTTTTCTGCCATAAGGGTGGTGTTAATTGCATATCTGAGGTTATTGATATTTCTCCCAGCCATCTTGATTTCAGCTTGTGCTTCTTCCAGCCCAGCGTTTCCCATGATGTACTCTGCATATAAGTTAAATAAGCAGGCTGACAATATACAACCTGGACATACTCCTTTCCTTATTTGGAACCAGTCTGTTGTTCCATGTCCAGTTCTAACTGTTGCTTCCTGACCTGCATACAGATTTCTCAAGAGGCAGGTCAGGTGGCCTGGTACTCCCATCTCTTTAAGATTTTTCCACATTTTTTGGTGATCCACACAGTCAAAGGCTTTGGCATAGTCAATAAAGCAGAAATAGAGGTTTTTCTAGAACTCTCTTGCTTTTTCTATAATCTAACGGATCTTGGCAATTTGATCTCTGGTTCCTCTGCCTTTTCCAAAACCAACTTGAAGTTCACTCTTCATGTACTGTTGAAATCTGGCTTACATGCATCTAAACCTATGATAATATGGCCTGTTTCCCAAGTTTAAGTGAGAATAGTACACTTAGGACAGAGATCACTCTGTAAAAGAAGAAACACAGACACTCCAGAAACCTGAGCATCTCTAGCATGAACCTGCCCACAGGAAGTCCTCCCTTCTATGGATGCTGGGCCACAGGATCCAATGTGGGTCTTAACTTCTGGCTCCAGGGCCCTTCTGCTGGGAGGCAGCCACAAGGAGGGCCCCCACAGAGGAGCACGTCCTAGTGTTCCCCAACAGTATCACTTTGAAACGCTGTTTTGCATCACCTCTTGGAGGTAAAGATGTTGTATCCTAGGAAAATATTAAGGCCAGGAGCAATGTTCCTCAAATTTTTGTGTACATGGTGCATAAAATAATTTTAAAAAACTGTGAATCCCTTTGCTCCAGTAAATAATTACCTGAAATTTTCTTTATAAAACTAAAGTAGTTGCAAAGGATGAAATTTTAAATAGAATCAGAATATTTTAACATAAAACTGTTATATCACTCTTTTCAATGTATCGATGAGAATCAAAACACCCAGAGTGATGTGGTTATCCATTATCCATTTTTAAAATTCTCAAGCAAATGATTTTTGAAGACTTCTTCAAATTTCTTACCTCCCTTGGTTTCCTAGAAATACAACTCCCATTCACTCTTGTTTCAGAATCATACAAAACATATTTTTGTGCTTGAATGTCTTTATAATTGATCACTATATCATATTCTACATAATAAAGTGTATGAACATTTAGATGGAACTGTTTCCTGTGATTTTGTTAAATTTTTAAATTACAGATTGAGCTAATAACAGTAGTACAAAAATGATTAAACAATGTGATTATGATCCATTTTGATAAATATCAAACAGCATATAAGAAATTCTATTAGCATTAAAAACTATTAAAATTCCATTAGTATCAATACTCCGGAATATTATAAATACTTTCATTGTATCTTTTACAACTGGGAAGGGATGGGAAATAAGTCAGTCTGTGACCTTGGCTACAGGCAATTTGACAGGCAGATCAGGTCTAACCCTAACCCTAACCCTAACTCTTATTTAGCTTGGGTGGTGGGTGTGACCTTGGCTATAGGCACCTCGACAGGCAGATCAGCTCTCAATAAGGATTCAGGTGGAAATCGAGGGTTTGGAAATTGATTCCCCTCAATGTCAACTCCATGCGTCCCACTGTATCCCTTCATGTAAGCTTGCACTGTTTTCATCTGGAACCTTGATAAGTGGTTGCAGTCACACCTCTGAGAGTCAGTCTGTAAGTGGACCATCCTCAGATGGTCCCTCAGGGGTTGCCTCCAGCTGTGCTGTGTCGGGGCTCGCGGGGCCAGTCCTACCCCAGGGGGCGGTCACCTACCTGGAGTCAGCTTGTGGGCCTGAGACCACCCTCCTGTCTGAGCCAACCTCCAACAGGAGTGAGATGTGTGGCCCCCAGGATCAGGGTGAGTGTGGTGAGCTAGCTGGCACCCAGCCAGGAGGGTGACACCTGGCAGGTTGTTCCCAGGCCCAGATTCACACCCGAGGCCTTGCACACTGCACTGTGGTGCCTCCCCCTGCTGGCCCTGGCCGGGCCCTCACCTCCCGTTGACCACCCCGCTCTTCCCCGAGGCCTTGCAGACTGCCCTGAGGCCCTCCCCACTGCTGGCCCTGGCCAGGCCCTCACCTCCCGTTGACCACCCTGCTCTTCCCCGAGGCCTTGCA
>NW_024070202.1:5211074-5322600 GCF_014754425.2 Oryx dammah | reverse complement strand
GCCCTCCCCCACTGGCCCCGGCCGGGCCCTCACCTCCCGTTGACCACACTTCTCTTCTCCAGCCCACTGGGCAGCACCACGGTCATGGCTACCACCCCGTCGTCCAGTGAATGCTTTCTGCTGAGCTGGTTCTGTGGGGGCCCGGGGGATGCTCTGCGAGGAGATCTCTGTCCGCTATGCAAGTTGGGGGTGGCAGGCTTCCCAGGAGGCGGAGGAGCGCGAGCCTTCATCTTCCTCCTGGAAAGGCGACAAGAGGAAGGATGAGAGAGGTGGCAGCTTTCAACCTGAAGTCAACAAAGCTGTTGACAGCCAGCAGCTTCTACGGACTCTTTCTCCTCATTGTTCATTCTTGTAAATATTTAGGGCCTTCTGGGTCACAGGAACTTTTAAAAATCAGTATATTACAACAAGGACCTACTGTATAGCACAGGGAACTGTGTTCAATATCTTGGAATAACCTAAAACCAAAATAATCTGAAAAAGAATATATATGTGTGTATGTATAACTTAATCACTTTGCTGGGCACCAGAAACATTATAAATCAAATATACTTCAATTAAAAAAATCAACATATTGGCACTCTTCAACACTAAGAGAAAATGGACAACTAAGCAAAGTGGAGAGCACGTTTTTTCAATTGAAGTAGAGTTGATTTACAGTGCTGTGTTAATTTCAGCTGCACCAGCCAAGCGAGGCTCAGTCACACATTTAATGCATTCGTTTTCGTCTTCTTTTCCATTGTGGTGTATCACAGGATGTTGAATATAGTTCCCTGTGTTACACAGTAGTTATCCATTCTATATATAAAAGCTTACATATCTGCTAGTGCCGACCACCCACTCCATCCTTCCCCCTCTCTCCTCCCCCTTGGCAGACACCAGTTTGTTCCCTATGGAGAATTCATTTTGAAAGTATGTATTCCTGGAAAGAAACAGCCTAAAGTGTATTCCCCTCTTGGGATGGGTTGGTGTGGAAGAATCTGTTTGGACCAGTCCTTTCTGAACCATTGAGTGGGTCACAGATTCCAGCTAATTAAGGGGGCTTCCCAGCTGGTCTATGTCGCTCTAGCTGAAATCACTGACCCAGCTCCAGATCCATGACTAGCTGAAGATCTGGAATCTATGAGTCCAGGATACTGAGGATGTGATGGGACTACATTAAGGTGTACGAAATTACCCAGAAAATCCACCAGGCTGACACCCACAGACATGGGCACTGTGGACAGAGGTGGCAGTTTTGAGGCAGGGGCTTCGATGATGTTTTAACACCCACCCGCTCCCCCTTAGTCTTCACCTTATTTCTGACTCTGCTTTAAATTCTTAATTCACCTTGTAGATTCCTAAACATGACAGTAAATCACCCACTCTGATGAACATACTTGGGAATTTTTGTCTCCTCCAGATTACTCAAGGAAGGCAACTGACCTTACACAAAGTCTTATTTTATATATATGTATATACTTATATATATATTTATATATACTTTTATATTTATACTTATATGTACTTTATACTTATATATAAAATATATACATTAGTTCAGTTCTGTTCAGTTGCTCAGTTGTATCTGACTCTTTGCGACCCCATGGACCACAACATGCCAGGCCTCCCTGTCCATCACCAACTCCCAGAGTTTACTCAAACTCATGTCCATTGAGTCAGTGATGCCATCCAGCCATCTCATCCTCTGTCCCTTTCTCCTCCTGCCCTCAATCTTTCCCAGCATCAGGGTCTTTCCCAATGAGTCAGTTCTTTGCATCAGGTGGCCAAAGTATTGGAGTTTCAGCTTCAACATCAGTCCTTCCAATGAACACCCAGGACTGATCTCCTTTAGGATGGACTGGTTGGATCTCCTTGCAGTCCAAGGGACTCTCAAGAGTCTTCTGCAACACCACAGTTCAAAAGCATCAATTCTTCAGTGCTCAGCTTTCTTTATAGTCCAACTCTCACATCCATACATGACAATTGGAAAAACCAAAGCCTTGACTAGACGGACCTTTGCTGACAAAGTAATGTCTCTGCTTTTTAATATATACATATGTGTATGTATATGGGTCTTCCTAGGTGGTGCTAGTGGTAAAGAACTCACCTGCCAATGCAGGAGACATAAGAGACATGGGTTTGATCCCTGGGTCAGGAAGATCCCCTGGAAGAGGGGATGGCAACCCACTCTGGTATTCTTACCTGAAGAATCTCATGGACAGAGGAGCTTGATGAGCTATAGGCCATGGAGTTGCAAAGAGTCAGACGTGTCTGAAGCAACTTAGCATGCATGCATGCATGCATGCATGTATGTATATATGTATATGTACGTATATACATGGACACATTTATTTATATGCGCCTTACTTATATAGGAGATCTTCCTGACTCAGGAATCAAATCCAGGCCTCCTGCATTGTAGGCAGATTCTTTACCATCTTGAGCCACCAGGGAAGCCCTTCCTTATATAAAAGTTTTATTTTACATAGACCCTGGCTATTGTATAGGAGCTGGCATTTACTCAGCCTCAGGACCTATGCTAACAATACCCTCCGGAAGCTCACTTCATTCAAAACATTTTGCAACTGAGAATACTGAGTGTCAGTTAGATCCAAGCTTCCCTGGAGGCCTGGGGAGGAGGTGTGTCTGGCTTCCAGGGCCTTGTCCCACCTACCTCGCTCTCCTCCCATCTGTCCTCCTCCAGACTCCAAATGGAGGAGCCATGAAGAGGCCTGTGAGCCCTCAGTGATTAACTTCTGCACAGCAGTATGCTGGGGCATTCTGTCTCAAAGCACCAGACATCAGAATTCCATGTCTAGACATTTATCCTAAAGAAACATTCCCACAAGAATGCATTGTGGGAGGTTCAAAGATGCTCAGTACAATTCACAATGGCAAAAAAAATATGAGATATTCTAACCACAGGTCCAAAAGAGGGAATTTCAATAAATGACAGTATACAAACAATGTTATACTGGTATTGGTTAAAAATACTTTACTTTTAATTTTATCTTACATTGGGCTGTAGCTGATTTATGATGTGCTTCAGGTACAGCAAAGTGTTTCAGTCATACGTATGTATGTTCTTTTTTCATCTTAGGTTATTAAGATGGTTATATAACACAGAGAGCCCATCCTGGGGTTCTGTGACAACCTAGGGGGTGGGATGGGGCAGAGGTAGGAGGGAGGCGCAAGAGGGAGGACACATATCTATATCTATATCCATATAGTTGTGACTGATTGACATTGTGCGGCAGAAACCAACAGAACATTGTAAAGCAATTGTGCGTGTGTATCCTCAGACACTTAAGTCACGTCCAACTCTTTGTAACCCCATGGACTGTAGCCTGCCAGGCTCCTTTGTCCATGAGATTTTCCCAGCAAGAATACTGAAGTGGGTTGCCAGACCCTCCTTCAGGAGATCTTCCTCATCCAGGGATTGAACCCATGTCTCCTGTGTTGCAAGCAGATTCTTTACTGCTGAGCCCTGGGGAAGCTCACAAAGCAATTATCCTCCAGTTAAAAAGCATACTGTCAAAATGACTATACTATCTACATATTCAATGCAGGTTATCTACATATTTAATGCAATTCTAATCAAATTGCTAATGGCATTTTCCACAGAACTAGAACAATAAATTTTAAAATTTGTATGGGGATGCAAAAGACCATGAATAGCCAAAGCACTTTTGAGAAAGATAAACAAGAGCTTGAGGAATCAGGCTTCCTGACGTTAGGCTAAACTGCAAAGCTACAATAAACAAAACAGTATGGCACTGGCATAAAAACAGAATTATATATCAAAGGTACAGGGCAGAAAGCCCAGAAATGAACCCACATACCTACGGTCAGTTAATCTACAACAAAAAAGGCAAGAATAAACAATGAAGAAAAGACAGTCTCTTCAATAAATGGTGCTGGGAAAACTGGAGAAGTAAAAGAATAAATATACTTTAAACATATAAGTTGATGTTCTAAAATGTTAAATACAGACATTTTAGGAAAACAAACTTCTTCAGAATACTCTTTTGAGAAATGCTGTTTATAAAAGAAATAAACATAGCAATAGATCATAAAACAGTCTAGAAAGACAAAGCAAAGATTTAGCAACAGCGACATATAGGTGATGGGTACCATGACATTTGTTTTGCTATTTTCACTTCTATGCATTTCCTAATATTTTCTATAGTATCACTTCTCTATGTATTACTTGTAAAATGAAATAGGTAATCTCAAAATGGGGGAAAACAGCAAGTAGGGTTCAGATGAGGCCTCAAACCATCACCTTTCATGCCACTGGCTAACACAAACCTTAGGAGTGGCACTTGGGTCTCATTCTCTAACCTGACAAGTAAATATAAATTAATTCTTTTTTCTTATGAAAAAACTTCAGACCTACATCATATTTTTACGCTTTATTCTAATGTATTGCATTTTTTCCCTTTAAACTTACAGAAATAAAGTAGCAAACGTATATTGCTCTGGCCTAAGGACTGTATAGTTAATTCATTTATTCCTCACAATAACACTCCAGGGAGGGACTGCCATTCCTGTTTTATAGGTATGAAATACAGGCACATCTTTCTCAGATTATAGACAATTTGGTTTCAGAGCCTGAAAATTTAACCAGTGCATTCTTCAACCACTATCAGGAAGACCAGATATTGGGCCATTTTACAGATGGAAAAGTCAAGGCAGACAGATAGGCTATATAAAATAAATAAACAGCAAGGATATACTGTATAGCACAGGGAACTCTACTGAATGTTTTGTAATAAGCAAGGAGATCAACTCAATCAGTCCTAAAGGAAATCAACCCTGAATATTCATTGAAAAGACTGATGCTGAAGCTGAAGCTCCAGTACTTTGGCCACCTGATGCAAAGAGCCAACTCACTGGAAAAGACCCTGATGCTTGGAAAGATTGAGTGCAGAAGGAGAAGGGAGCAACAGAGGATGAGATGCTTGGATGGTATCATTGACTCAATGGACATGAGTTTGAGCAAACTCCAGGAGATGGTGAGGGACAGGGAAGCCTGGCAGGCTGCAATCCATGGGGTCACAAAGAGTTGGACACAACTGAGCTACTGAACAACAACAGTAAGGAAAAATAATATATATATATATATGTATAACTGAATCACTTTTCACACCTGAAACTAACACAACTATATTTCAATTTAAAAAAAAAAAGAGAGAGAGAGAGAGAGAGAAGGCTGTCTTGAACTCCTTGAAAGAATTCTGCCGAAAAAGAGCCATTTGTTCATTCACCCAGCACTGAGATGGGGGCAAAAGAGACAGAAGCAATGTCCACTGCTCCAGGTTTCCCCAAATAAATGATGTCCCCACTACCCTGAGTCAGCCTTTCCATCCCCAATTTCTTCTCTTGCCACCCCCCAACCAAGTCTTCATCACCAAGGTCTGCACAAATGCAGCCTCTTCTTTCACCCCAATCTCCTGCCATCCCATCCTTCATTCCACAAACATGCACTGAGTGCGACCATGGGGACCTTCATCTTTCCTGCCTTGCTCTGCACACAGCACCTCTGACTGCACGATGACAAAGCTGCCCTCCATGGCTGCACAGATGCCTAGATAGCCTTCTGTGCTGGATTCTGCGGATCCAGCCTGCTGTGGTGTGCATGTGTGTGAGTGCACATGTGTACACATGCAAGCTGGCCAACACTGAGAACACTAGAATGTTTCAGGTGAACAAAATGAATTTCTGACTATTTTCGAAAAAAAGCAAAAATCAAAGATCTGATTGGGCCCTGAAAACCTTCGAACAAAGCCTAGCTGAGTGTGTGCATCTGGACCCATAGACTTCAGGCTATCACAGACCTGTCCCCTTGAGCTGTCAGGACATCCAAACCACAGCTTGAAAATCAGGGCTCTCCAAGTGTGGCAGGGAGAAAGCCAATTCTGATTTCATGTTGGAAACTGCTTCTTTGACTCGCTTTTCATTGCTTTTATTATTATAATCATACTCAATGGCTTGCCTGGAGGACCCTGCCCCTCTGCTTGACTGTGAACTAAAGTGCCGTTGTTCAACTCCTGGAGAGAAGGTTTGTCCCTGCCTACCTGTTAATAGGCGAGATTAACAGACTCCTTCCAAAGGCTGGCCATTCTCTTGGAGATGTTGTGCAAGACTGAAGACCCTTTCATTTTACTTCCCCACTGCCTCTCCCTCTCTATTCTGCCTTTTGACTTTAGTTCCTCATTGCTTCTTTCTCTCTCTATAAAGAACCTGGCATCCAGACCCCAAGAATATGGTTATTTTGAGGCACTAGCCTACCATCTTCACGGGTATCTGGCTTTCCAAATAAAGTCTCTTCCTGGACTCTCAGATTCATCGGTCTGTCATGTAGTGAGCAGAGCGAGCTTGGATTCAGTTACACACGCACCCTCAGTCCTGATCCCTCTCTGCTCTCGCCCACTCGGTTGGTGATGGGTCTCAGATCTCCGATCCTGGAAGTACGGACATCTCTGCTTGCCCTGCCTCACCATCTGACTGGTTGGTGGTTTTGTTCCTTTGAAGACACAGCTCAAAACCCTGTCTCCTGAGAATCCTCCAGGCGCTCCTGACCTCCAGACACACGTGGCTGAGCTCAGGGGTCTCTACCTGCCTGCAGAAGCAGCTGGGAAGTTTAAAGTGTGTTTACCTCTCACCGCGAACCAATCAAACCTGAGCCTCTCAGAGCTGGTTTATATTAACAATCACAACATCTCTTGAGAACAGAGGCTCTTGTCTTAACATGAAAATGGCATATGGTTTTACCTGCAAATTTGTAAAGCAGCTGATAGAAAAATATATAGTTAATATATATTAATTTGTTCACAACTTCATGAGTCTGTTTTCACTTCATAGAAATAACATCTGCAGATTTTCAGCAGTGAACATGAGAAAGTTTCACACCAAGAGCAATGCCTGGGGTGTGGGTGGATTTGAGGAACTGACAACAGGCAGCCTTTCTGTGTCCCTTGCTTCTCGTTTGTGGGGAACAGACCCCAGCCTCCATGACCGTTCCTGATTTTCAAAGGGCAGATTCAAACTGTTGCTAATCAGAGAAGGAAGGGAGGGAGGGGATAGGAGACACAGAGGAACAGTCGAGAAACAACGTGCAGCTGGGGCAGGTCCTGGTTCTACATCAGGGGATACGCATGACAGTATCGTTGAGCTCTTTATGAAACTAAGTTCCCCAACAGATGGAAGACGCTAGCATTCTCCACCGCAGGAAGGACCAGCTGAGGCCAGATTAAAGAAACCAGAGAAACTCATCAAAAGGCCACCTGAAGCCAGATTAAAGGAGTGCACGCCCTGCACACACTCCACGTCTGCAACCTTGCCCTTGAATCATCGCCATAGAGCTCCTCACCAAGTCCTCCTGGGAAGAGACACACAGTTTTGAGGGGCACCGGCCTGCGGTGTCCCCCTTTGCCTGTGCGACCCCATAGCCCGCAGCCCGCCAGGATGCTCTGTCCCTGGGATTCTCCAGGCAAGAATTCTGGAGTGGGTTGCCATTTCCTTCTCCAGTGCCTGCACGCATGAATCACTATGCTGTATACCTGAAAGGAGCATGATATTGTTAAGTCAACTATGCTTCAACAGCAACAAAAAATAAATACAACAAAAATATACTCTGTCTCATCTGATCCTCATATTCTAAAGGATAAGATCTCCAGTTCTCATTTTATGGCTGAGGAAACCATGCTCAGATGGGTTCTAAATGCACAGGTATCCCACAGACATTTGAGGAATGCCTAGATGACTTTTGCAAGGTAACTGATAAAGCAGAAGGGAGCAGAGGGTGGTTTCATGTCTGTTTTGTCTGGAGGAGGGGCCTGGAGGCTGCAGGAAGAAGTTCCCGGTGAGAACACTGCCAAGGAACCAGATGATCCCGCAGCCAGCGGGGACCCTGAGGACTTGGGAGAACAGGCGAGGAGTCAGGTGAGGGGGGCAGCATCTGGGCACACATAAGATGGAAAAGCAAGGCTGGAGGCGGCAGTACCAGCTCCAGGTTCGCAGCACGGGGGCTGAAGTGGAGGCCAGGTGGGGTGGCAGAGGATGCCAGGCAGAGAGGCCGTCAGGAGGCAGCGGGCTCTGGGGCGGGGACACTGCACGGCAATCAGACTCCAGCATAAGGCTCCACGTGGGCCAGCAGAGGACTCGCCATCGGAGATGGCCAGAAACAGACTTTCGAGGGGTTGAGCTCAAGATGAGAAAGGCACAAGCAGAGGGCACACGGGCAGAGGAAAGCGGTGACCCAGCTCTGAGGCCGCACCCGGAGGCAGCAGGAAAGAGCACCTCTTAGGTCGTTCTGAGTGTCCATCTGGGTCTGGGCTATCTCAGCGGAGTCTCCGCTTCCTGCACCTCAGTTTCCAGGTGGGTAAACTGAAAGCTGGATGGTAGGACTTCAGTTCTAATAAACCAAATCACAGAAAAACATAGACCCAAACTACCACCATCATATAAAATTAAACTAAGCAGTAGTCAGGATTAAGATGGCTAGTATCAAAAAGCAGAAAACAGAAAGCAAGTGATGGTGAGGATGTGGAGAAATTAAAAGCCCTATGCACTGTTGGCTGGAATGTAAATGGGTGAAGCCACTGTGTAAAACAGTGTGGAGATTCCTCAAGAAATCAAAAATGGAACTAGCATATGACCAAACAACCCCAGCTCTGGGAATATGCCCCAAATAATTAAAAATAAAGACTTAAAGAGATTATTTGCATATCAATGTTCAGAGCAACATTATTCACAATCGCCAAAAGGTGAAAACAACTCAAGAGTCTATCAAGAAATGAGTGAATAAGTGAAAGAAATGTGAATTCATTAATAAATGAATGAAAATGAAAGTGTGGGAAATACACATTATGGAATATTATCCAGCCTTTGAAAGGAAGTGAATTCTGACACATGTTAAAAGGTGAATGAATCTTGAGGACGTTATGCCAAGTGAATAATAAATATACCAGTCAGAAGGACACAGATTGCATGATTCCACTTATAGAAGCAACACAGGGCAGTCAAGTTCATAGAGACAGAAAATAGAATGGTGGTTACCAGGGGATGGGGGCAGATGGGCAGTTTCACTTAACGGGTTTACAGAGGTTTTGTTTAATAGAGTTCCAGTTTGGTAGATGGTTCCAGATGAAAAAGGTTCTGGAGATGGTTGGACAACACTGTGAACACACTTAACATTCCTGAACTGCATGCTTGCACACGGCCACACGTGGCCAATTTCATGTCATGTGACTGTACCACAATTTAACCATGACCGTTACTCCTAACAAGACCACACCTCATCATCATAAAATGAAGTCTGCATCTTTGTGAGTGTTCCTGCCGAGACTCTCTTTCTTGGGCACCCCTCAGTCTCTGCCTCTCGTGTCCCTCTGCCCAAGAGAGGCTTCTCTGGCTGAGCGCACTGGAGGGCGAGGCAGATGATGTAGGGCCTGATGCGGTGGGGGCTCACAGGCCCCTTAGAGGAAGAGAAGGAAGGAGAGAAGCTGGGTCCACCCACGGGAGGGAGCCCTGCTGGCAGCAGGGCCCTGCCGGGAGCAAGGGGCTGAAAAGGAGCTAGAGCGATGAGACCTCTCCGTGGCCTCCGCCTTGAACCCCCTCCATCCCAGAAGCAGCACAATGCCTCCGGCCTGTGTGTTCAAGGGGGCAACCATGGGCCAGTTCAATAGCAGGAGATGCCCAGGCACACGGACCCCCCTAGGCTCCTCTGATCATAAGCAGCATCTCCCCATAACACAGCACCAACAGCCTTCTCTACCCAGCAGGGGCCCCTGTTCTTCCCACAGGCCTGAGTGACCTTCGCTTGGTCCAGGGAAGCCAAGGTCAGGTCCCATAGCTGGTTCCTCCCTGTAGAGTCTGCGCAGTTGCTGGGCAGCTGGGGCCACCTGAGTCTAGAAGCAGATGGCAATCAGAGGGCTGAGCTTTTGCCCCAGTCTGAGGACCCTCCTGGAGCCGGGACTCAGGGCCTGGCCCCTTCTGGGTGCCCCCTGGGGGGCTCTTCAGGGCCTGAGTCACTGAGCAAGAAACTTACCTTCCCAGTGCTCTCCCTCCTAGACGAGCAGCTGGGAGTGCCCGGGCAGGAAGGACTTAGTAAATGAGAAAAAAAAAAAAAAAAAATTCTGGCATCTCAAATGTCATCAATCAGAGTTCCAAGCAGTTATATCTTAAAATCACACAGTCATTGCCTAAATGTCAGGACCAGGCCTGTGAGTTCCCACATCAGTGGGGTTGCTGTTAGCTGGTTTTTATACTCAGAGCCCTTCAACTTGAAGCAGGAGGCACAGATGCTCCCCCTAAAGCCAGATGATCCTAGATGGTGTGGGCTGTGTGTTTAACACTGTCTGGACTCTGAGTGCAAATCCCAGGACCCAGTCCAGGCAGCTGAGTTAAAACCTAACTCCACGGGCCCCAGCCGGCGCCCAGCCAGGATGGAGGAGCCGGGCAGCAGGGCCGCAGCCTCAGAAGAGAAAGCCCACATGCCTCTCCACTCCCTGAGCAGAGTCCAAGGTGCTCTGCTCTGTGTCACTATCCACGGACAGTGATGCTGACGCCAGCTTGGCTGAATGACAAGCCTGCAGGATCCCTGCCTGTGCACCCTGGCGGCAGCCTGGGCAGGAAGCAGGGCGAACAGCATTGCCTGAAAGGGATTCCAAAGAGCAACGAGGCACACCCACTCTTCCTGGGCCTGGCCCACCGGTGAAGCCAGCTCGGGCTAAACAGACCTGTGGATGCTGCAGGCAGAAGGGAGTCGCCCATCCCTCTCAAGAGTCTTTCCAAGCATGATGTTTGCTTCCTGCTGCAAGAGGCAGAAAGCTGGACACAAGCTGCCCTGGTTCTTGGGTCAGGTCATTTCCAGTGTCACCTGGCTCCTCCTGCCAGCAGCTGGAGGAGGCCTCTGCTCACCCCAAGGGAAGGAGCAGCTGGAGGCTGCCAGGCGCTCCCCATGAGAAGCAGCCCAGGAGCCCGGGGGTGCTCCGAAGGCCCACCCAGCCTCCTAAACCTGATGCTGCGTTGAGTCACCTCCCAGTGGGCCTTGGCTGCAGTGAAGGATTCAGAGATCTGGGGAGCACAGTTTCAAGGAAGCACCAGAGAAAGGGGGCAGAAGAGCAGGGTTTTAATAATGACATCATCAAACATCATTTTGCACACTTAGATTTAACTTCTCCTGTGAGCAATGCCGGAGAAGGCAATGGCACCCCACTCCAGTACTCTTGCCTGGAAAATCCCATGGATGGAGGAGCCTGGTAGGCTGCAGTCCATGGGGTCTCTAAGAGTCAGACATGACTGAGCAACTTCCCTTTCACTTTTCACTTTCATGCACTGGAGAAGGAAATGGCAACCCACTCCAGTGTTCTTGCCTGGAGAATCCCAGGGATGGGGGAGCCTGGTGAGCTGCCGTCTATGGGGTCTCAGAGAGTTGGACACGACTGAAGTGACTTAGCAGCAGTATGAGCAACGCCACGTGTGTCTGGGAAGACAGTCATCCACTGATAAATAGTTAGGGGCCCCATCACATCCCAGGGCCATCAGAAGATTGACAATTGCAGCTAGAAGCCACCCTCCACAAGCTCGTGGTCCCCGAGGGTGGACAGCAGTTCACGAGACACAGAAAGGACGGTAGAACCACACGGGCAAGGAAGGTAAGATGTGCTCTACAAGGATTACACAGGTCTCTCCATTTAGACAGAGTTCACCAAGATTCTGGAAATGATTTGTGAGTGGTGGTAAGAAAAATCAGACAAAGGTGGCAAGAACAAGTGGGCATAAGGCTGTCCCCAGCAAGGAGGTTAATTTTGAGGGCACCAAGGTAAGGAGGGCTTGGGACGTAGGACCACTTCAGGAATCTGGCATGTGGTAAGGCGTGGGGATAAGTATAGGCGGGGGTACAGAGGGCCTGGGGCGTATGGAGCAGGAGGACTTCGGGAAATTCCTATGAACGATGAGGAACAAAACAGACTCTGCCCACAAGGTGACTTACACATGCACACAAATACATGCACACCTGTGCACGCACCCATGCATACACCCCACATGCATACCTGCACACACACACACACACACCCCTGCACAATCACACCACACACATACACATGCGCACACATGCATACACAGCTCTGAGAGGCAAGTTCACGAACAAGTGCAGATTTAAGGCAGCTGACCATCAGCTCCAAAGGAGAAACTCCACTGTCACGAGAAACAACGAGAGAGGAACAGGGGCTGGAAAGAATAAGGGGCAGGAAGACCCATGTGAGCAGGCCTAAAGGGAAGTCAGCTGCTGTTAGAACAGCTCCACATGGGCAAGGATTCTGCACGCTGGGCGTCAGCAGCCGGGCTGAGGTGAGGGCAGGGGTGCCGGCTTGTCTGAGGGAAACACGCTAAAGGCATGCAGACAGGTGTGCAGACAGTCCTGAGAAGACGCACTCAAAGGCAGCTGTGGCGCTCCCCCTCCTCCACATCCCACCCTAAAGTGGGGGGCGTCCCACCCCCAGCAGCCTCCAGTAGGGTCTGGGGGTGGATGTTGTATTTCCTTTTGTGCCCAGGTATCTGTGAGCTGGGCTGGTGGAGGTAAAGGTGAGGACACGAGGGCAGAGGTGTGTGGGGGTATGGGGGTGGGCGTGCAGTTGTGATGGCCAAGACTCAGGTTCTGTACCTGTAGCCCAGGACCCACTCGGTAAGGACTCTGGGTCCTTAGGTTCCCTTAGGAACCTCTGGGTTCTCTTAAGACAAAAGGGACTCTGTCAGGACAAAAGGGACCCAGTAAGGGCTCTGGGTCCTTAGGTTCCCTTAGGACAAAAGGGAACCAAGTCAAGCGCCTCCAAAAGGAGGTCAAACCAAGTCAAGTGCCTCCAAATTGCCCCCTGCTGCTGCTGCTACGTCACTTCAGTCGTGCCTGACTCTGGGAAGCCCTTGATTAGCTGTGCATTGTTAAACAGGCAATGAGGACTATTTCATTTAACTGCTTTTTAGTTTCATGTTTGGATACACTATGAAATCAGTCCATCAAACTAATGGCTTGTGGTTATTTGCACTAAAATTAAAAGCAATAAGTCAGACAGAAAAAGACAAATATAGGATATCGCTTATGTGTGGACTTTAAAAAAAGGATATAAATGAACTTATCTCAGAAATAGATTCACAGATACAGAAAACAAACTTTTGCTTACCAGAGGGAATGAGGAGGGAGACGTAAATTGGAGATTGGGATTAGCAGATACAGACTACTATATGAAAAAACAGGTAACTAATAAGGACCTACTGTATAGCACTGGGAACTCTACTCAATACTCTGTAATGACCTACATGGGAAAAGAATCTACTTAAGAGTGGGTATGGTGGCTCAGACGGTACAGCATCTGCCTGCAGTGCAGGAGGCCCCGGCTCAAACCCTGGGTCGGGAAGATCCCCTGGAGAAGGCAATGGCACCCCACTCCAGTAATCTTGCCTGAAGAATCCCATGGACGGAGGAGCCTGGAGGGCTACAGTCCATGGGGTCGCAAAGAGTCAGACACGACTGAGGGACTTCCCTTTCACTTTCACACATATATGTATAACTGATTCATCTTGCTGCCCACTTGAAATTAACACAGCATTTTGAATCGACCATACTCCAACAAAAATTTTAAATAAATAAAAGCAATAATGAAGATGGTTTTGATGTAAAGGATGGTCGTCCTCTCAAAGTCAAAAGCTTCATGTGGACACTAAGATACTGAAACACACAGGTTTAACTGTTCACACCTAAATGGAATGTTGGCGGTTTCAACCAAGTGTCGTCAGCCACAGAATGAGAGTGAGAACTGTGATTCAGAGTGAAGGCTCAGGGCAGGCAGCCTGGTCCAAAGCCAGGCCCCTCTGCACCCCACGTTCTTTCCACAGTGTCTGCCTGTATCCCTGGGGTGTCCCTGGCCCTGCTGCTTTCTTCATCTGACCCTACTCAGGAGTCCACCTTGAGATTCGGATTTCAGAGAAGGGACTGGGTCATGCCCAGGAAAGAGCCTTGAAGAGGGCGGGCATGACTAAAGCAGTTGCCCAGCTCTCTTTTGCAAATGTATTTCAGTAGTGGATGGGGTTCCCTTCTGCAAAATACATTCTATAGTTTTCTCAGGAAATCCATTGAAAAGTTTAAACATATCAAGTGCCTGAGTGTGCGGAGCCCAGGCAAGTTCTGGGCATCAGTAAGAAGAGGGCTTTCTGCTAGTACCAACAGCATCCTTCTGTTTACCCGTTCAGGGACCAGGAAATTCCAGGAGAAAGTGGAATGCAGACATCAGACCCCAAAGACGACTCTGAAAATAAGCTACTTGGACTGTTAGAAATGAGGGGAGAAAATACCAGGAAGGCAACCAGGGTAGGAAATGATGGTCTTCACAGCAGGCTTCCATACCTGGAGCGACAGGGCAGAGAAATACATCGGTTCTCTCCTCCCACCCCCACCAGGGGCAGGAATAGAGACACCCCTGCTAACAAGGCCCACCTTCTTGCTGGGACACAGAGAGAGCTGTTCTGGAAGGTTCGGGGAGGTCTGGATGGAATCCCAATTAGACAAAACCCCTCTCCATCTGACTCCCAAGGCCCTTCCCACCTCACCCCTTCTCCTTTGCTAGACTCAGCACTCTACCATGTAATCACAAGTCATGGTAGGTTCCATGTCCCTGCTTACCTGTCCCCAGAACTTCTCTTTGCACTTACTGGGGGGCCCCGCCATCCCCCTGCATGCTCCTCCACATGCCCTCCTTTGCTACCCTGAATTGGCAAGCTCTCCCACATCAAGGGCTTTGCACATGCTGTTCCCTGCTGGAAACGCTGTTCCCTCTCCCCCAGACACCCTCCCACCCTCCATGACTCAGCCTGGAAGGTGAGCTCCTACGAAAGGCCTTTCCCCCAATCCCTGCTGTGGCCCCATGGAATGTTCTCCAGCAGGGCATCAGGCCAGTTTATCTCACAGCACTTCTCCCAGTCTACACTTGGAGGGTTTGAACCACAGTGTGTAGGACCAGCCAGAACTCTGCACTTTAACTCCTTGAGGTCAGGGACCAAGACTCTCTCGATCCCAGCAGGGACAGTAACTCAGCACCTAAGTGCTGTGTAAGTGAGTCAGCTCCCTTTGCTAGGATTCAGCTGCCATACTTCTGCCCAGCTGTGTGGGCATCTAGAAGAAGGTGACCGTTCAGAAACCCAGAGGGCAGCAGGGCACCACCGGGTGTAGACTGGATGGTGCCAGAGGCTAGGGAGCCCCCCACCCGCCTGTAACAATCCCACGGCTCTGAGCCCAGCAGTCACTGGACTTTTAGCTCTGAGTTTCTGAAAATGTATAAGCCTACTGGGTCCCAAGCACTCTGCATGCATTCAGTTCTCACAACAAGGGCACATGCAGGGTTACCCTCCCCACTGTACAGACAGGAAGACTGAGGCACGGACAGGCGAGGGATTCTCTTGGGATCCCACTGCTGGGAGGCCCTCCTGAGCCACCATGTGCCTCTGCCCCTGTCCCTAGCTGTCTCCTGGAAACAAAGAACCCCAGGTATTCGGTAGCCAGTGCTGAACTGTCCAGGCTCTGTGCCTTCTGCGGGAGGGTGGGCACCCTGCCAGGGCAGCAGCAATGAGGGCATGAGTCAAGAGCCTCCTCTGGTGAAGGTTTCTGGCACAGTCTGCTGTGACATGGGGTCCAGACAAGCCTTGTCTAACATGGTCAGAGCCCCAAGGATGTTCATCAGTGCTGAGTACATGAATCACAAATATGTTCAACGTTCCCATGGAACAGAGGGAGAGGCAGGGTCCCGGGGACGGGAGGGGACTTGTCCAGGCTGACGGCAGGAGGCCCCGGGTCAGTCTGCTGGGCTCTCAGCATCTTTAGAATCAGGACAGAATTCCTTTGAGCATCTGATGAGAGCAAAGCTGCACTGAGACACTTTCATGTACGTGCACACAATTTCTGCAAACTGCTGTGAGTGACAGAGACCCCAGGTAGAATCCCTGTGATGCCTTCTCTCTGATCCCTGTGAGCCTCCCGTGATAAGGGCCCTGTGTCTTCTGGGACAAGGATCCCTTTTAATAAAAGAGGAATGAGGACAGCCCCTCTGATGCTTCCCTCTGCGTGTGTGTGTGCACACGTGCGTGCGTGCGTGTGCGTGTGTGTGTGCATGCGCGCGCATGTGCACATGTGTGTGTGCACGTGTGTGTGTGCGTGCGTGTGTGCGTGTGTACGTGTGCGTGTGTGTGCGTGTGTGTGTGCGTGTGTACGTGTGCGTGTGTGTGCCCGTGTGTTCAGTCGCTCAGTCATGTCCGACTTTTTGAGGCCCCGTGGATTCATGGGGAGTCTGTCCATGGAATTTTCTCTGCCCATGGAGTTTTCCAGGCAAGAATATTAGGGTGGGGTGCCATTTCCTACTCCATCTTCTATCATCTTTGCCTTTGCAAACAAAACTCAGGACAAGAGAAACATTCCACAGAGGATCCCTATAACTATACCCTCTCAAATTAAGAGGCATCTTCAAGCTGCAGCTTGAAGGAGAAAGACAATATAACGAGAGGAACACCCACATCCCAAGCAACAGAGGGAAAGGGGCTTCTCATAAAAACGCTGCTTTTCAGGGCCCCGGAGAGACACCGTCCTCTGGAATTCTGCCCCAGAACAGCCTTTCACAGCTGCAGAGCAGCTCCAGCCTCAGTGGTTCTCTCTGGAGTCAGAAAGAGGTGAATTCAAATCTGGTAACGATATCGATAGCTGTGCGTCCCCCAGCAGACAACTTGGTCTGGGAAAGTACTATACTTGTCAGCCTCAGTTTCCAAGGAGCCAAATGCAGAATGCTTTCCGTGTTTATTACGGGGTTCCCATGAGGATTAAAGGAGATGACTCATGAAGCTCCCTACAGGACACTCAGTGTCCATAGTGGTTATATCGCTTTTACTGTCATTCTTTGGGGCAAAAACAAAAACAAAAGCAAGCCTCCTGTCTCCATGAAGGCAGAGGAGAAGCTAACTCCTGCAGATACCCAGTGAAAGCTCATTTGTGCAGCAGATACATTCAAAACCAACCAAGAAACCCTGCTCACAATAGACTTTGACCTCTGTGACCTGGGGTTTGAAGGAGCTTTCAGTAATTGAACATGAAATTGATTAGCTTTCTTGATGGGGTTCTCCAAGACACAATAGCAAAAGCTATCCATAACACACAGCAAACTCACCCTGTGGGCCGTGTGCATGGGAATGGTGCTATCTCAGCACACATCAAGTTCATATTCAAAGCGGAACATTTGAGAGCCGAGTCCCACAGCTATTACCCAGCTTCCAGTAAGTTAAGTAAGAGCCCATGGGTGTGGATCACTTAGCTGCCAGCAAAGGCTCCTGGATGAAGCTGAGCAGAGCAGTTCCTGCTCCAAGGATCAGATAAAGAGTTACTGCATTCTGAACGTTTATGGAAAAAGGATCTCTCCTACCAAAACATAGGCTGCACTAATTCACTGCAGTTTGAATATTCTTATCAAATGAAAGGAAACAGATCAGAGGCGAAAACTTACTGGTTCCCAAACCACCTGGCGATATTTGCACACATCCCAAGCTGTGCTGCACTCGCCTGGACACCTTGCTTTGCCCCTTTACAAAGAGCAGGCCCAGCTTCTCAAGGCAAGCCTGTCCCTGGAATTTCCCTGGATGGGAGCTTGGAGGGGAAGCAGAACTGTGAAAACACACACAGGCTTCTGACCTGACCAGCCTGTGACTTAATAAAGATGCCACCCGATGCAGGGCTTCCTACCGAACAAGCCTGCAGTGTTGCACCCGCCGGCTGAGATATTCCCACTGCGTGCCTCGCCAGGAACAAAACCACAATTCACCTTAGCTCACTTGGTCAAAAGCTCAGACCTTCTAATCCTAATCCAGGAAAAAAAACAACCACCACCTTCAAAGGACGTGCTGTCAGGGAGGAAGCGCAGAGCTGTGTCTTCAGCGAGGAGCAGCTCCTTGCTCCTTTCTGACAAAGCGCGCCCACCGCCTCTTTGGAGTTGCCGGTGTGGACATCACAGGCTGTTCCTCAGGTGGAAGTGTAATTATGCTTCCAGAGACAAGTCAGACCTTCACCGAAGCTAACTGGCCTTGTGCAACCAGGCGCTCACTGAATTTGCCTAAAGCAACTCTTGAAATCTCCCAGGCACGATTCAGCACCTTCTTGGGATGACGAGTCTACTTTTTCTTTGCCTCAAAAACTTGGTGATCAGAGAGTTGCTGTGTTTCTGCAGCAGTAGAGAGGCTTCTCAAGCTTGAAGGCCATACTCAGTTTCTGCCAAATATCGCCATCCCAGGATGACAGACAAGGCTGCCAAACAGATAAGGTGGCAGGCAGACATGCCCACGAGGCTGCAGTGCCCTAGGCTCGCATCCAAATCAAGGGCCAGAGGGTCCCAGGGAGGGTGTGGCAGACTGGGATATAGGGATCCAGCTGCCAGAACAACAGCCTCCCCACCGTCAGACCCCACGGTCTGCTCTGCCCAAGTTGCAATGTCACCTGAGTTTCCCGCTTCCTGGCAGGCAGCTCCTGGAGTTCTGGCTGACCTCCGTCCCCCATGGGGGAGGCATGGCCAGTCCAGCACAGCCCCAAGGAAGCAAGGAGTGTGCTTCCCCTAGGACTACCCCCCAAGTAAGATGCCAGTGTCCTCCTAGCTTCCTCACTCCAGAGTCCACATCCATGCCCGGCCACCACTACCCCCACCCCCCACCCCCCGGTCTCCAGAGACTTCAAGTCTGCTGGTTTCTAAACCGTTTCAAGCCCGACAGAGAGCTCCTTCATGCAGCACTGCCTCTGCGCCTCTCCACTTCAGCCAGCGCCTCCCTATTTTCCACTGCGCTGTCGTCTCCTCCCCCCGCTCCCCTTCCTCCTCCTTCTCCTCGCTCCTCCTTCTTCTATCCCTCCTCCTCTTCCTCGTCCAAAGGCTGCACCGAGTTCCACCCGCGCTGTTCTCTGTCTGTCTCCTGCCCAATCCTTCCTGGGGCCGCTATCCCCTCGTGGTCAGACTACAGTCATCCCTCTTACCGCAGATGCTAAGCAGTCTCCTCCTTCTCCTGCCCACCCTTCCTGAGTCCCGTCTCCACAGCTGAGGTGACTCTTCCTTAGGACAACTCCATCCAACCATCCCCTGGTGCAAACCGCTCCATGGTGCCCCCTGCCTGCTGAGTGAACCCCAGACTTCTCCACTGCGAAGTCACCATCCCAGGCTACCTCTGCCCCACTCCCAGGTCAGCCACGCTGAGGTCACCTGAACCCCTGGGCCCTGCAGATAGGCCAGGCTCCTCCATCCGGATGGTCTCACCCACGAATCCCTTATCAGTGAGTGCAGGAGTGAGGTCCTGCACGAGAGTCACAGGACTTGACTGTGGGCCTGAGCCAGGGTAGGGGTGGGGGTCGAAGGATGAGGGGGACACAGGACCCCGGAGGAGTGACAGGGAGAGGTGATCGCACCCAGGCTCCCGTCTCCACACCACCGTTCACCACCTGACCGCTACACCATGCACTCAGCCTCCTGCACCTCCTCGTCCTGCCCCGAAAACAGGGAGAACAGGCTCCTGCAAAGATGCAGTGACTTGTTCTTCTCAGCTCCAGCACAGCAGGACAGGACCATCCTGTCCTCACACAGAGACAAGAGAAGAGGACCCCACCCTCTGGTCCCCCTGCAGACCTTGGTGCAGAGGAAACCCCACTTGCCTCCCCCAGCACATCACAGTGAAGACTAGAGGTCAACAGGAAATGAAGGGCCTCCACAGCCCATGTGGACCTCATTGTGCCCCCGACATGGTGCCTGGCTGTCTGCCTCCAGACCAGAGAGGCACCCACTGGGCTGGGCTGGGGGCCAGTGCACGTGGAGCTGTGGGACTACAGGCCTGGGGCTGCTCAGAGTGCAGGGAGGGGGTCCCTGGATCCGGGGAAGTTCAGGAACCAAACATGATGCCTGTTTGCTGCCTTGAAAGATTGGGGGTGGGGGTGGCTGGAGCTGCCAGGTCAGAGGCAACAGAGAGGGTCCACAGAGGCCAACCTGCAACCACCGGTCCAGGCTCAGGGGCTGGACTCGAAGTTCCGAGGAGGGCAGACGCTGCAGGGCTCGGCTGCCCGAGGCCTGGGAGGAGCCTGTCCGTGAGGGCCGCCCACCAGGGCTGGGACTGAAAACGGTGCGGGCTCCCAGAGCAGGAGCTGAAGAGCCGCGCCCCTGGATGTGCACAGATGAACCCCAGGGAGGGACAGGTGCCTCCTGCACCCAAGGGCTCACGGACCTGGCTGTGAGCAGAGGGCGCAAAGCACCCGTGAGGGACCAGTGCCGGCTCTTTCCCTTCCTGCTGCCCCCCCCCACCACGGGCCACAGAAGCAGCACCCGTGCCCAAGGGGAGCCTGGTAGGGCAGCAGACCCCCGCAGTACCACAGAGAGTGGGGAGGCCGGGGGTGAGGGGGTATGAAAGCGAACTTCTTAACATCTGAGAAATGGGACTGTTTTGGTGGATGACAAGGACCAACGGTGATGAGACCTGCCTGAAATGCAGTCTAGAATGAGGAGGTGGCAGTGACTTGACGTGCACCGAGTGACGGAAACAACGATACCCATGGGTCCAACCCGTCCCACAAACGGGCTGTACATCCTCATCTCATCGCTTTCTTTGTAAAAAAAAAAAATGCAAATGGGTCAAAAATGAGAACGAGAGAGGAGTAAAAGCAAAAGGTAAAGGACTATCACAGAGACTTAGCTCCTCTCTCCCTTTCTCCAGAGGAGCGCAAGGCAGAGGGCAGAAGCTGGAATCCACCAGCACCCCTCAGGAGGAGATGGATCGGGAAGGAGCCGCACTGAGGTCTGGATGCCACAGAGTCCCGCAGCAGCCTGGCACCACTCAGCACATCCCCACACCGAGGTCTGGAGGCATGACTCCTCTTATTTCCCAAAGAAAATAACCAGCAGAGGCTCTTGACTTTCTCCTACCTGCTTATTAAATGTCTTCCTGGGCTGTCTGGCTATTAGTAGCCATGCCCTGTGAAACTGACCAGGGAGGTTTGTGTACAAGGTCACTGATTAAGGGATTCGTAACAGATAATTACAGAGATGACCAGGAGCAAATTATACCCGTCACTATGGAAACCTCAAATAGTCTATAACACAAGAGCTACCAAATTCAGTTACTGAACATGCAGAATGAGCGTTTATGAACATTAGTTAAGAAAAAACTCTTTATGGCGTAAGAACATTTGGCAGATTGCGTGGAACATCAAATTACCTGCAGTGACAGAACACCACTGATCTCACACCAGCCTCCAAGAACACATGCTGGTAAAATTAGCTTTGATTTTATCTCAAAAGACCTGTGACGAACGAAACCTATAGTTTTCCTCCAGATTCACTAATGGAGTTGGCAAGGGGCAAGGAATACCAACATGCCTGCCGTGACAGGCAGACAGTGATTGGCTTTCAACAAGCCACACAATATGTTTTTTTCCTTCAGTGGGAAAAAAGGAGAAGGATGGTATTAAGTTTCTCCCAGTAAAGTGTGAAAAAAACAAAGAGTGAAACAGAGTGGGAATCCCGAGATAAAAACGGCAGAGCAAGAAGTGAGCTGGGACACCACTCACTGAAATGCATCCCGCGACTTGCTGATAAGCCTGCTCCGTTTCTACTTACTTTAACTGAAAAGTGGTGAAATTTGATGAGCCAGCTTTCAGCTTAGCCAGTAATTAACTGGGATGGGACAAAGCCCTCAGAATTTCTCAGGAAAATGAACCCCTTCACTGGACGCCAATAACGCACGAACCACAGTTTCGATGCCCCTCACCTGAGGTCTCCCAGAGAACATCTGATTTCTGGACCTGGGTCTGCACTACTTCATTATCAATAGAAGGTTCCTGCCAACAAGCTGCAGATTTGCTGTAAAAACCTTTAAAGCATGTATCTGCTACCTCAGATGTAGTCACCTTGTAAGCTTCTGCCTGCCTCTTAAACAGAATTCTCACTGCCTACAATGCAAGAAGATGGCACTTTCTTTAGGCTGACATTATTTTATTTTCAGAGACACCTTCAGCTAAGATAGCAGAGAATGAAGACAGGAAAACACAGGCAGGAACAGAGGCTGAGGGTCATTCTCCTTCAATAGGGAGCTCTCCTGGCCTCAGAGCTAAGTGCTGGGTGCCTTTAATTCTCCTTTGAAAATGAGACACTTGATAACCTTCCTGTGAACTGTTTCTCAAAATAGGGCCTGGGCCCCGCAGCTGATCCCTGGGCCGGGAAATCCAAACTGGGCGGGAGCCTCCTCGCTTGCTCTGCCGGATCGGCCCATCCTGGTCTGTGTGACTGTCACCTTCAGACCTGCCACTGGGCACAGAGCTGAGGGGCCAGCCCGGCCTCCTCCCCAAGCACCCTGACACCCCGAGTTCAAATCAGAGACCGTGGGGAAGCATCATGCTTGTTAAACTGAGGGCTGGATGGTCCGCCCACCAGGCACTGGCCGGGGGCCCCCAGAGTCTCGTCCAGCTGTGGAAAGGGAAGGGGGTGGGCAGCGTCCTCTCTCACGTCACCGGACTAGCTCACCACCTGCCCACTCCTCCCACCTCCGAGGCTATCTGTCTTGGTCCTGTCGTTAGCTCCCACCCCAATAGAAGATCAAAAAGCTGAAGTGGACGTCAGAATTTTTATTACATTCAAGTCTGTGATTTCCAGGGAGCAATCATATCCCCTCAACCCAAAGCCAAGGGCTTGAAAGGGAGTCTTTGATGCTTCACCTCCCAAAGCTGACCCTCTTCCCACCACCCAGGACTGCTCCCAGGCTCCCAAACCACTGGCCGGGGGTCAGAGTCTGGTTGGAGGGCCTCTGACCGGGAGCCCCTCTTTAAGAGAGAATGGACATCACAGCACAAAAGGAGATCACGGCCAAACACGGGCAGCCCTGATGGTCCAGCCCCTGGGGTCTGCAAGGACAAGGGCAGCCTGGCCACCTGGCCCAGGGACACCAGCACCCTTGCTTTGAGCTCTGCTGGCCACCCTCCCGCTCAGGCTCTCCCAGCCCCACCCCGCCCCACCCTCCCAGCCGGAGCACTTCAGGCTGGCTGGACAAGAAGGCTTTGACTTCCTATGCATCATGAGAAAAACGCAACAGAAACTCAGACAGCTCCCCAAACAGGAACTGCCCTCTCCAGCAGGTGAGGACCTCCCTACTCTGCTTGATTTTTCTTCCAAGAGCAAAAGAGGGGACGCTCCTGAAACCCAAGCTTCCAACATGCCAGGCCGTCCACATCCACAGCGACCTCTCGGGACTCACCCTCCTGCCGGGTGGGGCGCACTGGGGCGGGGGCCGCCTCCAGGCAGGGGAACAGCGGTGCCTGGTGGGGGGCTGCCCTCCCAGCGAGCAGGGTGGGAAAGAACTTCCAGACCTGTGCCCTTCTGAATAAAGCAGCTGAGGACTGACAGCTGACATGCTGCTGGGTGGCATTAGCCCACAGCAGATGCGAAGCTGAAGCCCCTGTGTGAGCCTCAGTGCAGACAGCACCCCACAAAGGAGCGTGGGTGCTGGGGTGGGGGTCACTGGGTCCCAGGTGGGCCCCACACCAGCTGTCCCCCTGCAGCTCGGATTCCTCCCTGGAGAGAGGACCAGGGCTGTCTCCCCACAGCGAGGGGCGCAGCACATAAAATACAGTGAGCAGGGCACCTGGCGTGCGGTGTGTTTAGGATACAGCCCACCTTGCACCTGTCTCCTCCTCTAGCCGCTCGGCAGCCAGCCCCGCACCCCATCCCCAGCTGGACTTGCTTCCAGACTCAGGGAGGCGGTGGCTCCCTCTTGAAGGCCGAGCTCACCAGGGATGTGCTGGGCTGGGGACCACTTCACTCCGTCCCGTGCGTGGGGTTGGCACTAAGGCCTTCCCCTGCGCCCCACCTAGCCTGCCCTTAGCTGCTCCTAGCCCTGCCCGTCCTCCCACCCCCAGTTCTGACAACCATGAGTCCTTGACTGTTGCTTCTTTCAAATAAAAACAGAAATGAAGAAGCAAAAGGCCCAGGTTGGTGCCTGGAACCTCCCCTTGGGTTGAACATCCACCATCCAATCCCACAGCGTGGTCTACGTCTACCCAGCTCTGAGCAAAGCAACTGGGAACTTGTTGATGACTCTTAAAACTTAACATGCTTTTCAGCTTGACTCTGACCTATTTAATAAGGAAAAGATTTTAAACAAATAAAACTGCACACTTCTCTACATTCTGATAACAATTTGCCTATGTGTTCCCCCCTTACATTGAACAGAAAGTTACACTGAAAATTCACAAAAACCACTTAAAAGTGCAACTAGCAATAATGTTGAAAAATAAACTCAGCCAAGATGCATCAGCTGAATTTACTGTTGGGCTTTGCTGATGTCAATACACATAAACCACACTGAGATCAATTAATTCCCTTTATCCATCTTTTTTAAACTTATAAAATAGAAAAGGTTAAAGTAACAAGTTAGGCTGTGTGTGTGTGTGTGTGTGTGTGTGTGTGTGCGTGCACGCACGCGTGCACTCATTCAGTTGTGCCTGACTCTTTGTGACCTCATGGACTATAGCCCACCAAGCTCCTCTGCCCTACACTGGCTCAATTCTGTTACTAGCTTTTGAGATCTGAATATGGTATCACCAAAAATATAGAATTATCATTGTATTTTGTCCATTCTGGGACACCTAAGGAAAAGAAGTAACTTTCAAGGGATATAGTCTAAGAGTTGCCATTATTTCACAAACATTAACACGTTAGCAAAGAAAACAAAAGATGTATCAGAATAATGGAATATTTACATGGTGTTTTAGATAACGACCAGGTCCCCCGGGGAGGATTTAAGTCCTCGAAGCTTTGAGGGTCATCTTCTGTTTCAAAGCTGGTGGTGGTCTGCTGGGACCTGGCCACCAGTCCTGGGAGGTGTGGATGATGTCACAGAGGCCTTTGTTGACACTCCAGGCTGCCAGGCTCTGCCCCTCTGTGGGACTCGCCTCCAGGACCACAGGGGAGTGAGGCAGGGGGAGGAACTTCCACCCATGCCACCAAGCTGACAGTGGGCAGTGCCCAGGACGGACTCCAGGCCCTGTTCCCTGCCCAGGCTGGGGGACAGACTTCCTGGTGAGGTCAGAGTCTGCACAGCCGGCTCTGAGAGCCTCCCTGGACACCCCGAAGCCTGCACGGCCCTGGTTTCCTGTCACTGGAATAGGTCTGGTCACCCAGCATATACACGGAAGCCACGGGACTATCACTCAGGTTTGGTAAGTTTCAGGTGGTGAAAGTCCTTCCTGAGGAGCAGGGACAGTTGGACCTCACCGTGGTCCTTTCCCTTCACCCCCCTCCCAAGCCTGGCCTTGGCAGAAAAGACCCTGCCTTTTCTGTTTTTTTTCCAAGATGGCCTCAGCACATGTGTCTTCCCGGGAAAGCTGCTTTAACAACAGAGGGTGGATTTCTCAGCTTCCCTGTCGAAGCCCATGGCATTCACCTACACCAGGGTCATCCTTTGCCCACCAGCTCTGACAAAGGCATAGCCTCCAACTCAGCTTTCCTGGAGTGTTCTTATCCTTGGGGAAAAATGCCTGGTTTCTTTTCATAAGAGCAGGATACCAGCAAATGCTGGAGGCTGGCAGGCTGACATGCCAAAGGTCCTGCCCCTGGGCTGCAGAAACAGAGCAAGGGAAGAAGCTGTGGATGCCTTCTGGGGTCGCACACATGCAGTACCCCTCCGCAAACCGAAATGGTGTATCCGTTAAGTTAAAGCAAAGGAAGAGAATATCTGGGCTTTAAATACAGACCAACCAAGGCTTCTACTCAAGGCTCCAGTTTGGGTTGCATCCAGCAGCTTCCCAGCCCCCCACCCACCACGCTCCAGTCCAGGACCTTGACTTTGTGGACTATCACTCATCACCACATTTTCCTCTACAGAGAACTCTCCCCTCTTATCTGCTGGCCTCTCTGCCTCGTCCCTAAAGATCCACCTCAGGAAACCCTTCAGCCAGGAAGGACCCCTGGTAGAAGGCGCTGCACCTCCACCTGGCCTCCTTCCATCTGGGGTGCCCCTGCCTGGGGTTGCCTCCAACTGTTAATTTTGTAGGCACATGCTCTTTATTAAAAATTAAGTTACATACTGGGACTTTGCTGGTGGCCCAGTGGCTAAGAGGCCACACTCCCAATGCAGGGGCCCAGGTTAGATCCATGGTCAAGGACGAGACCCCATGAGGGGTCTCGAGACCCCCCCCAACCCCAAGGACGAGATGCCACGACTAAGATCTGGCACTGTCAAATAAATAGACTGGATGAGCATGTGGTTTTAAAAGCTGAGTTATATCAGCTTATGATTAAATAAATTATATTAGAAATCAGGGTAAGAAGCAATCAGCACATATTCCTCCCCCCCCAGTTACTCAGTTATCTCTGCCATCGAGCTTGTTTACAGAGCTGTAGCCACAGTGCATGGTGGGCCTCCGACCCTGCGTTCAGACCCGTGTGGGCAGCTGGTCCTGGCCAGGCGGTCTTCTCTTCACAGCGGAAAATGGTCAAATGCCACAAGCTGTACTTTGCTCCTTAACTGATGGACCAGATCAGGGGTGAGCAAGCATTCTCCATAAACACCCAGGAGGGAAGTATCTGGGGCTCTGTGGGCCATTTAGTCTCTGCTGCAATTACTCCCCTAACTTCAGAGCATGAGAACCCTATGGAAATAAACGACTTGTTCCAATAAAATTTCCTTTATAGACACTGAGCTGTGAATTTCATATATTTTTCATATGTCACAAACTATCACTCTCCTTTTGTTTTTTAAAACTCACTGAGAATTTAACACACATTCTTAGGCTGCAGGCTGTACCAAGATGGGATCCAGCCTGCTGGCCACAGTTTGCCATCCCCTGGCCTAGACGTCAGATAATGATGGATAAGATCTTCGTGATGCAGATCGGACAAAAGGGTGTCGTGTGAGTACCCGTCACACTGTGAACGGCATAACAGGTCAAGGAAAGATTCCGATAGAATTCATTCATTCGATCCATTTCAGCAAGGAAGTCGCACAGAATTGGAAATTTGTGAGGAAAATCTGAAATTTCAGCATTCACTTTTTCATCTTTATCTTGCTTGTTGGAGATGAAAGTGTATACTGACATCATTCAGAAGTGCACCTGTCTGCCAGCACAACCGCAAAGTGCCCGTGGGTTCAAGGGTTCTCCGCAAAGTAACAAAAGGACGGTGGTCTCTTTATGCACACAGCTACTCAGCTGTATTTCCATAATCCGTGCATTTTAAGTCACTGTTTCCTGCTCAAGGATGCAGAGAAATAACCCAGTTTCCTATTTTAAAACTAATGTTGCCTAAAAACAACCTCAAAATTAGAAGTTTCACGAGACGGAAGTCTTAATACCTGACAAACTAGGATTATGACAAAGAGAAACAGGTTCGATACTCTGGCAGTGACACCACCATGTACAAATACCTCCTCATGCTACACACTCCAGAGGATAACAAAGAATTCCGAGGCCCCACTGCCCTCATGCGCTGGTTCCCACAAGGCTCTCTTGTCATGTCCTATAGTCCTGCAGGCCCTAATTCTCTCACACGAGATTGTGCAGGCTGTCCTGGTGGAATCTCCCTGCATGGTGCACATTATAGAGAAGGTGCCAGAAAGTTCCGGGGGTGGTGGTGAACTGAGTGGCTGTGTAAACCCAGGCTGAACATGACCCCTCTGAACCTCCCATAAAATGACACAATGATGTCTCAAAATTACCCCCTTTTGCTGCTATTTAATTTTATGATCTTAAGGTTCCTGAAACAAACAAAAAATGTCAACTTGGGGTTTGAAAATGGCTGGAAACCCTGCCAGGACCTACGCCTGTGCGTCTTGTAGATACTGGTGATTGGATTTCATACCCACATGCACAGGGGTAACCCTCACAGCTGACATCCCAGACAGCAGGGAGAGGACCACGCCCTGAGCCTGAGCCCCAGCACTACACCCCGGGTTGTTCTGACGCACTTCCTCCCCAGGAGGCCTGTCTGAAGTCAACACTACTACGTTCGCATGGACGGATTTGTCCAGTAGAGTGCCCAGCACAGAGGATGCCCTAGTGATGGCCACAAAGGTGGGGTCCAGGCCCCAGGAAGCCCCCCAAGCTCACCAGGCACCAGGAGTGAACAACAGGAGAGCAGGGCACCGGGGATGCCCAGGTCAAATGTGGACGGCTGTGTGGGCTTCCCGCCTCAGTGGACAGTTGCCGGGGCAGGTGGGCAACACGTGGTGTAGCTGACGTCAGCACAAGTCTGGCAGGGCTCAAAGGAGTTGGCTGTGTGGGCTTTCTGCCTCAGTGGACAGTTCCTGGGGCAGATGGGCCAAGCGTGGTGGAGCTGACATCAGCACAAGGCCGGCAGGGCACAGAGGAGTCAGCGGGACACAGCTCCCCAAGCTGGAAAGGTTTTGCTCCTCCATGGTACCAATCCCGAGAGGCAGTAGAGTGGTGGAGTGTGGGGCTCTGGAGCCCGCACCTCTGATTTTGCTCCAGCGCCTCCCCCAACAACTGGCTCAGTGGATTGGGAGTCACTCCACCTCCCTTGGGCCTCAATTCCCAGGGGTTACAGAGGGGTGTAACCCTCTTCCAGCACTACACACGTGAACTGCAAACCACCCAAAAGAAGTCTCATGTGTTTGCTCAATGCTCAGTTGTGTCCAACTCTTTGCGAACCCATGGACCATAGCCTGCCAGACTCCTCTGTCCATGGGATTTTCCAGACAAGAACACTGGAGTGGGTTGCCATGCCCTCCTCCAGGGGATCTTTCTGATCCAGGGATCAAACGGGTCTCCTACACTGCAGGCGGATTCTTTATCAGCTGAGCTACCAGGGAAGCCCCGCAAAGGATATAAAATTCTAGATAAAATATCAGGTATTCCATCAATGGGTATTAGATGCTTGCCATATACAAGGCATTTTCTAGGTGATCTGTGACATAAATCATCCTATAATTTATGGTCCCAGATCTTAAGAATCTTATACTCTATTAGAGGTGAAAAGGTAGACACTTAACTATGAAATGATTTGACAAACCATGTGATTAAGTGAGGTGAATATGCAAGAGTATAGTTCATAAACATGTCAACCATAAAGCACAATTTTGGTATTTTTAAACTATTATTATGGACATTATTAAATTAAGAAAACCAAGTGTGGAAAGAGACAAATCCTGCCTGCAGATTATGCTTTTGTAAGGGAATGATCATAGTATAAGTAGTATATTATTCAAAAACTTAATTTTCAATCTGGCAATGATCTCTGCTAATGAAAAATAAGACATCCATGCATTACACCATGTGGCATGTATGTATGGTTTATTTTTAAGCAAAATGGACTAAGAATATCTAGTAGCATTTAGAAAATACTTCACACTTCTTTTTATCACTCCATGAATTTAAAACTGAAAACATGAAGAACTGAACATCTTAGTCTTAGGTGAAAAAGCAAGTTAAGCATCCAAATTTTCCACTTCACATAAAAGGAATACTAAGAAGACAGTTGTCGACTATATGCTTGGACCCGGAAGACCATGAGCACAGCTCATCTCTCCAGGGAGGAGCAGCTCCGACAGGGCCAACCTGCTCTGTCCCCAGCAGCTTGGGAGCCCAGACAGAGTGTCCTGGGCACCCATTATAAATGTCACCCATTGGCAGCAGGACACATGTGCCAAACGACCCCCCACCCCACCGACATTTCTGTCTGTGCCCCACGTGCCTGCCAGTCCCCGCCTTCCACCTCCCAAGGTGGTCACACCCTGAAACTCCAGGGATGAACTCTGCCCCCAGCATGCAGCCCAGCCCTGCTGCCGCTGTCAGCTCCAGGAGGGGCAGAACAGAACCGCAACGTAAGCCACCCAGCCTGGTGCAGGGGTGAGGCTCCAGATCAGGATCAGAGAACTCCTCAAGCAGCCTCATAAAATTCATTAAGTGCTGGTCAACAAAACAGTCAAATGTTTATGAAGGAAATGACCATCTCCCATAGCTGCTGTTCTATGACACCTTGACTTCAATACTGGTCCAATCACTTAAAAACAGATCTCCTTACCTGTGGATTTCTTTCAAATCTTGGAACAAACCAATGGGCTTATTTCCACACTTGTCTGCTTTACATTTTTAACAAGCATTTTGAAATGACATGAGAAATAGATGACAACATTGGGGAATTATTAAAAGACAAATTGAGGTGTACTCCACAAAGAGCTGTCAGGCAGAGAAGGTGGCTTTGGGATCCCCAAGGTTTCCTTGTCATGAAACTTGAAGCAAAGGGCATGGGAGGTCGCTGTGACTATGATCACAGAGGCTGCAGGGCTGGGCTGTGACGTAGGCTCTCCTCCCACACTGACTCTGCGCCTAAGACACTCAAGGCTCTTCCTTTAGTCACCTCGTTAATCCTCCCACCAGCAATCAGAGCAGGTATTTGGAAAGGATGATTCAGCCAAGCTAAGAAATTCCCCCCAAATATTATACCAACTGAGCAGAGCAGACCACCAGACTGCGTCTCCTCTGGGGCCATCAGAGGAAGGCAAGCACTTCTGGCCTCCGGGGCAGTTTCAGTCCCTGAACGAGTATCACGTGGACAATGAGTATATCTGGTTCTAATGTGCTCAGTCACTCAGTCGTGCCCACCTCTTTGTGAGCCCATAGACTGTAACCTGCTGGGCTCCTTTGTCCAGGGGATTCTCCAGGCAAGAATACTGGAGCGGGTTGCCATTTCCTCTCCTGGGGATCTTCCCATCCCAGGGATCAAACTCAGGTCTCCTATGTCTCATGCATTGGCAGGCGGGTTCTTTACTGCTGAGCCACCTGGGAAGCCCCTGGTCCTAATAAAACAGTCCATAAACCCATTTGCCCCCACAGGAATGTTTCATCAATATCCTCAAAAACAGCCAAGAGCCATTTCTTGTCGACAGACTACTCCATCCATTGTACAAGAATTTTTCTTCATTTCAGTGAAAAAGGGCGTCCTTTACCCCGCTGTGCTCACCATCCATTTATCCTCGACAGCGGTCCACATCCCACTGAGCAGCCCTCCGAGGGCAGCCTGGATGCTGACCACTCGTGTAAATGGAGGGAGAGACTCGCTCATCTCAGACATGGCCCAGACAGGGGCAAGCAGAGTGGAGGTCCCAGCCACACAGAGACAAAGAAAGAAACACGGTCTGGGGGTTCAGCGAGGTCCTGGGGGCCTGGAGAGCTGTGCCTGGAGCCTCACACCTAGGCTCGCACTCCTGGCCATGGGGAGCTGGTAGCACAGTCTCGAGATGTTTGATCCCTCTCCGTGTGAGGTTCCCGTCACCAACTGCACAGAGGTATTAACGCATGGAAGGATCCTGCTCCACACAGCACATACCAGCCCCGACAGATACCAGCTGCGACTGTTAACTAATAAGGATATGATAATCAAGGTTTGATGAAGGTTGTTTTTCTACATTATGGTAAAATACACATAACACAGGCCTTCCCAGGTGGCGCTAGTGGTAAAGAACCCGCCTGGCACCTAAGAGACGCAGGTTCAATCCCTCGGTCAGAAGATTCCCTGGAGGAGGGCATGGCAACTCACTCCAGTATTCTTGCCTGGAGAATCCCATGGACAGAGGAGCCTGGCAGGGTACAGGCCATAGGGTCACAGAGTCAGACACGACTGAAGTGACTTAGTGCACACACACACACACACACACACACACACATAACATAAACCATGTCAAACATTTTTAAGTGTGCAATCAGTCATATCAGGTCTATTAATGTTATTGTGTAACCGACCTCCGGAACTTTTTCACCTTCCCAAACCAAAACTCTGTCCCCGCTAAACACAAACATCCCACTTCCCCCTCCCCTCCGCCTGCAGCCCCCTCCACTCTCCTTCCTGTCTGCGTAACTCACACTCCTCTGGGCCCTCCTGTAAGTAGACTCACGCAGTATTTGTCTTTTTGTTACAGAGTCATGTCACATCCTCGAGGTTTAGTCACGTCGCAGCTGAGGTCAGAATTCCCTTCCTTTTTAAGACTGAGTAATGGTCCACTGCGGAGAAGGCAATGGCACCCCACTCCAGTACTCTTGCCTGGAAAATCCCATGGACGGAGGAGCCTGGTAGGCTGTGGTCCATGGGGTTGCAAAGAGTCGGACACGACTGAGCAACTTCACTTTCACTTTTCACTTTCATTCACTGGAGAAGGAAATGGCAACCCACTCCAGTGTTCTTGCCTGGAGAATCCCAGGGACAGGGCAGCCTGGTGGGCTGCCATCTATGGGGTCGCACAGAATCAGACACGACTGAAGTGACTTCGCAGCAGTAGCAATGGCCCACTGAGGGCATGGGCTATATCTTATTCATCCATTCATCTCCAAAGGACACTTGTATTGCTTCCACTTATTGGTGGGCATGAACTGAATGTTGGTGTTTAATAAGACAGAAATGGGGAGCCCTCTGGAGGTCTGGACATCGGGGTGAATCCGAACTTGGATGGGAAAGGATCTTTGGCCCGGATGGGCAAAGGAGGGTGTTGGTGTCCCCCGTTCCGAGGCACAAGGAGGGCACAGGGCCCTGCTCTTCTGCACAAACTAGCAGAATCCAGTCCAAGTGGAGGACCAGGGTCCCCAAACCAGAGCCCCAGAGACAGTCCAAATGCAATCCTGAGTGGTCACACCCAGGACCCAAGAGGAAGGTGCTCCTAGGAACCCCCTGTGGCCACAAACTGCGGGTGATGCTGCTGGTGGCAAAGTGCAGGGAGGCCCCAGGACCAGGAGGAGATAAGCCACACCAGTGTGGCTGGACATCCCTGGAACTCACAGGATGCCCACTTGCCTCTCCCCTGCAGAGGGGCCACTTTCTCCCCAGGAGGACGGGCTGGCTTTTTTCACCCAGAAGAGCCCCCAGGAGGAGGGGGAGGAATGCTAGGACCCCAGTGCTGGGCAGCAAAACCAACACCCCAAGGGCAAGCTGCCTGCACCCCACTAGGCCTCGACGAGGTGGATGAAGGCCTCCAGAGGGATGGAGTCAGTGGGAGCTGGGGGGCACAAGGGGTCATGCACACCAGACTCAAACAGAACTTGTTGGATCTCAGTGAACTGAACTCCTGGGTACACAGTTTCTTTGATAAGTTAGGTTCTTACTGGAGCTTGAGAGCCTTTGCAAGCACTGACTCCTCATATGAAGCAGTGGATAACCCGGCAAAGGAACAGAAGTACTTTTCTAGAAACCAGGGGCAAAGTAAAACTGGTTGAAGACTTGGCTGGCAGGACAAGCTCTTGGCCAGTTATCTGCAGGAAATAAATGCTTTTCTCCTGCCCCTGGAACTGGCACTATCAGTATGTAATTATATTTCATACGTGGCTGCTGCTTGTAGACATGTGCTCGTGTGTTCGCTCCTGTCCGACTCTTTGTGACCCCATGGGCTATGGCCAGCCAGGCTCCTCCGTCCATGGGATTTTGCAGGCAAGAATACTGGAGTGGGTTGCCATGCCCTCCTCGAGGGGATCTTCCCAACTCAGAGACTGAACCTGCATCTCTTACGTCTCCTGCATTGGCAGGTGGATTCTTCAGCACTGCACCACCTGAAGACAGTGGAAACTTATGAAACGGAAATGGTGTGTGGAAGTCAGACGTTAGTATCAGCTTCAGTTCACATGGTGGAAGCTGTCTGAGTGCTTTCATGAACTCAGTGGTCTAGTCTTCTACTCAAGGCCCAGACGATACGCCCACCAAGCCCCCAGCCCTAGGAGCAGCTAATGCATTTCCCTCAAGCCCAGCCCAGTATCTCTGCCAATACCAGGCACTTCCCGCCTCTGGACTCAGTGCCTTGTGACCAGCTGAACCTTTGAATATCTTCTGAGTTTTGCATAAGTGTGCCCCACTTCTGAGACAGAAGCATCCTCCTCTTTCTACCCAATCATGCAAACTCACAAGGCTCAGACGTAAAAGACAGAGACCAGCGATGGCGGGGAGTCTTCAGAACACCTGGGCCTTGGCTCCTGTGCGGCCCCGAGAAGCACAGTAAGCTCTGACATCCCTGTTCTTCCAGGGCCTCTGCCTTCCCCAAGGTGCGTGTCTTCCTCTTAACCAGACTGGGTAGGTCAGGTTCTCCCTGCCCTCTCCAGCTATCAAAAGCTGCCTTTGGTACGAGAGCTCCCTGGTTCTTTCTAGCAAAGTACAAATGACAGATAAGATTGTACCTTTCCTGGGAGGGCTGCAATGTAGAAAGGAAATAAAAATTTTTTTCTAATTCTAAACTTTGAGGCAGAGTGAGTTGGCTACATAGAAGAGATGGTAGATTTTTTTTTTACTTTTTTGAGGAAAGTGTATGGAAGTGAACAGTTGGACAGCTTGGGGTCTGTGGTCTCAGGAAACATCCATGAATCACACCATGGATGAGGCTTGTTCTCCTCTATCCTCTAAAGGATGAATGCATTTCAGGGACTGTGTGTGTTTTCCTCCTTGACGTGTGCGTGTCTTCCTCCTTGACGTGTGCAGACTGGATCTAAAAGTTCTGCACTGCTCTGGGAAATAACTGGCTATGTTGGTTCTGCTACAATAATGGAGCCTACTGAAATTTTCCTAAGATTGACTGCCCACTTGAATTACTACTGAAATGAAACCAAAAGGATTCTTTTAAATTTCTTTTAAGCCTTTGCACATAGAATTGTAAGCTTAAAGGAAACAGGTAAGAGTTCAATGTAAAGAAAAATGGATACATTCTTACAATACAGCATCTGTTTATGAAATGGTTACATTTCCCAGAACATACATATCAAGTAATATTACTCTTGATTTGTAATATGAAACAGGATCCCTAATTTATGGGAAAACTCTGTTTTCTTGACATGCATCTGGATAATGGGGTGAGAAGAGCGGGGTGCCCCTGACCCAAGACTGAGGCCCCTACAAACACCCGTGGGCCCTTCAGGAGGCCTGGTCCAGCAAGGTGCTCTCAGAGATGCTGCAGAACTGCTGTCCACGCTTCCCACTCAGCTCACACTCGGCTGATGGCACAAGGTGGAGGGTGGGATCTAGAAAGGTAGTGTGTAACACTACCAATAGGGAATATCTTCACTTAAGTTTATATCCATTTTAATACCCCTCAACTTAGCCAGTCTCTACACATATCTAAAACTGAGTTTAAATTTAGAACTAGAAAATATTTATATTTTCTTTAATTTTTTTAACATTTTATTTTAAATTGAAGGATGACTGCTTTAGAATACTATGTTGGTTTCTGCCCTATATCAATATGAATCAGCCAGAGGGATACTCGTGTCCCCTCCATCTTGAACCTCCTTCCCATCTCTCAACCCATCTCAGCCCTCTAGACTGTCACAGAGCCCCAGTTTGAGTTCAATACCATATGTAAAATAGATAAGTGCTACGAATCCGCTGTATGGAAAAATATTTAAAATTGCCAAAACATTTTGACATAATAAAATAAGCCTCAAACAGAATAATAGCCATAGATCCAAAAATGCTGCATAGTAAGTAGGTTAGATTTTAAGGAGAAAATGATTCATGCCAAAGGCCACAGTAAAAGTTTAATTAAGAAAAATAAAATTAAAATTTTAATTTTATTTAAGAGAAATTTTTAGGACTTCCCTGGTGGCTCAGACGGTAAAGCGTCTTGCTTACAATGCGGGAGACCTGGGTTCGATCCCTGGGTCGGGAAGATCCTCTGGAGAAGGAAATGGCAACCCACTCCAGTACTCTTGCCTGGAAAATCCCATGAACAGAGGAGCATGGTGGGCTACAGTCCACTGGGTTGCAAAGAGTTGGACACGACTGAGGGACTTCATTTCAAGAGAAATTTTAAATAAAATTTAAATAAAAAATTTAACTTCACTAAAAATTTAATTAAGAGAAATTTTATAACTTTTATCTCTTTGAAAGTAGTTCAGTTGTCTAAGCTGATTTCAGTAATATGCTCAATGGTCTAAGATTTGCAAGATATACCATAATAAACTGAGTTGATTCTGACTCATTCTGAATGTGTCCTTTTCTGAAACTGATGTCTGTATTTACCCAAGTTTGCCTCTGTACCTATCCACTACATTGAAACGATGACACTTGCTAACCATTTATCTTTTATCTTTAACGGATGTCTTCGATCTAGATGAAGGATGATGTTTGGACTACTTCTGACAGGTGGTGAGGGAGGGGATGAGACAGGCTCTCTGGGGGCTCTTGCAGCAGAAACACCTGTCTGGCAGGGGATGCGGGACCTGCAAAGCAAAAGACAGGTTTCATGGTGTCTCGGGAAACAGAGTCTGCGACAGTGGAGGGAGTGAAGTGGAAACAACAAGAAAATCTGTAGTTAAACCTGAAGAATGAGGCATCCTGGAAATTCCGTCATCAGCCTTCCCACGGGACAGACACCCAGAAGCTGAATGTGAATCAGTGTAAATGCTACATAAATTCCTGAAATTTCAGTTAGACAACAAGAATAGTTGATAGTCCCATGCTAACTTTGTAAAATACTGCAGACAGATTTGATAAAGGTTATTATCTTTATTTTAGAAATAGTCTCAACATAGGCAAGAATGTGAATGCACCTTTATACAAAAAATTGCAGAGGGTGGAGCGAGAGGTACTGAGATGAATTTTTCTTAAATTCTTCAACGATAAGATCATATGAGTTATATCATACAAGATTCCAATGCCACTCCTTTTAAACTGTTTTCCTAAAGTAATAAAGTTGCTAAGTTCTGCTGAAAGCAAAGCACACTCCTTCACCACCCTCTTTGCTCTGATTCACCCTTCCTGGGGTCTGACTTCTCTCCTCAGTAAGAACTTCAACTTATTGTCCCCTTGTCACCACCCAAGGTTCCTTCACTCATCAGAAAGCCAATGACAGGGCTCTGGGCCCAGGCTGCCCAGCCACCAGACTTTCACCCTGCCCTCTTCCTGCCAGTGGGAGCTAGGAGAGGGACGCATCTATCAAGTAAAATACAGATCTGCTGCTAAGACAGTAGATCCTAAATACTCTCATCACAAGAAACAAATGATAACCACATGTGGTGACAGATACTAACCAGACATTATGTGGTCATTTCCCAAGTACACACATATCAAATCAATGTATACCTAAAATAATAGTGTTACATGTCAATTATAGCTCATGTAATAAAATAAAATGAAAAATAATCAATTACATTTTTAAAATGAAAATAGTTAACTAACAAAGTAATATAAAGTAAAATAGAAGAAAACAAAATAAACTACAGACGGGACACTCCCTTGAGCAGCCTCCAGGGCCCAGCACAGCCCTGTGTCCAGAGCATCAACCTGTGTCCAGCCAGCAGGTGGCCGCGAGACACACACGCAGAGCACTTCTCCCCCCGGGAGCTTTTACGATGACCACACCAAAGCAGTTTTTGCCTAGAGTTTTATTGCTGCCAGTTGTCCCTGTTACAATAATTATATTATGTAAATAAGTATTAAGTAAATTTGTGAAATTTAAGTTTGACAATTAAAAGTGTTGATGCTTCCACGAGAACTTTGTAAAATACTGCGGACAGATTTAACAAAGGGTACCATCTTTATGGGCCTCCCTGGTGGGTCAGATGGTAACGAATCCACCAGCAATGCAGGAGACACAGGTTCCACCCCTGGGCCGGGAAGATGCCCTAGACAAGGGAATGGCAACCCACCCCAGTATTATTGTTTGGGAGAATTCCGTGGACGGAGGACAGGGTAGGCCCCATGATCTTTATAGTCTCAAATGAGGTGAGGGCCAGAAAACTGTAAAAGACAGAGGAGGAGAAATGATCCAAGTTTAAAGGGATTTCCTACTTGGATTTAGGTGCAGTTGTCTTTATACTGTCCTGCCTTTTAAGGAAGTGGAATCTGATAACTACTATATGCATTCACAACATGGTTTACAGGGAAGATTTTGAACTTTGAAGAGTGGACTTGCTTCGCTGGGCCATACAGCTCAGTCATGTCTGACTCTTTGTGATGCCATGGACCGTAGCACACCAGGCTTCCCTGTCCATCATCAACTCCCCATTTGTGTAAATGGGGAAAAGATGAAGGTCTTCCTGAAGTCAGTCCTGGAAGCATGGCCTGGTGAGCGTAGACAGTTTGCACTGCAGCCCCCCTCTACCCCCCCAGAGAAGCCCCCTTTCGCTGAGCACCATTACAAGCTGATTAAGCAGTTCTGCCCATACCCAAAGGAGGGGAGACCCCCAAAGAACTGGACAATACAGCTGTCCAGGTATCTTAGCTAAAATAAATAAGGAAGGAAGGTATGTATCCTATTTCATGATTCCCTGATTGAAATGACTTTTCAAAATAAGTGAACAATTAATGGTCCTACCTGTGATAAGATGATTTTTACAGTGCTCTTAAAAATGACAATCATATTCAGACAAGAGATGCCAGTGTGCTTTTTCAATCCTAAATGATTAAGAACATCTTGAGCAGTGACTGGTAAAAGTCACCTGGGTGGCAAAAGATCTGCATGGGCTCCACCAGCAAAATAGGAGATATAAAATATATCAAAGGAAAGACCCCAGGAGAGCCCTGTGACATGCCAGGTATCCTGTTTTCCTGGATATTACATGGCATTCCAGGAGCTCAAAGATCAAAGTAGACCCAATGGATCTTTAGCTCCTAATATTCCAGGGGTGAGGCTTGAATGTTAACATACATCTGTTCACTCATTTCTGGATGCTCCTAGTTACTTAAGGGCATGCCAGCCTAGACTCCTCAAGTGTCAGCATTCTCGATGAACGGCACCAAGGGTGCAAGCAAAGCCACCACTGATTTAAAACAATTTAGATTCACTTAGAATTTATTTCTAACAGGAGTTATCGAGATTTTGATATATCTATCCCAAGCTTCTTGAGTGCAGGGAGCAGATCTCTAAGCTAAGCTGAATTCTCCCTATTTCGTAAAGTACCCACCCCGTCACTACATTGTCCTTTCCTGACTACGGACCAGGATCCCAAGCCAGGCACCCAGTAGAGACTCAACAATATCTACTGGATTGAATAGAAACAACGGGGAACTGCAAATCTGCAACCTACAAAAGCAGTGGAAAGATGAAGCAATGAACATCTGTCTACCCTCCAACCAGACCCCATGATTCACTTTCTACTTGCATACTTATATGTGTGGACACGTGTACACGCGCATGTACACACACATACCCCCTTTCCCCATGAATCATTTGCAATAAATGACACTTCACTCTAAAGTAGTCAGCAAGGAACTCCCGAGAATAAGGAAATTTTCCTGTGTAAGCTTGGAAAATCTTTATCTCACCTAAGAGAATACCATCTAATAGCCAACCCAAACTTGAATGCCCTCTACTATAACAAAATTACTTCTTCCAGCTGTTATTTTTCTATCAAGGAGACAATCAAGGTTCACACACTGCATTTCATTATCAGATCTTTTTAAGATCTTGAACACTCCCCCTCCTATTTTTGCTTCATTTTGTTGTCCACGGGATTGACTTTTATAAAAATAGTTTTATTGCGATGTAATTCACATACCCCGTAATCCTCTGATTTATGTTGTAGAATTCAGTGGTTTTAGTATATTTGCCAAGTCGTGCAACCATCACCACAGTCAATTTTATAGTTTCATCTCCCCCAAAGCAGCACCAAGGCCATTAGCACTCAATCCCCTTTCCCTCTGACCTCCGCAGGCCTGGGCAAATACTGATTTGCTTTCTGTGTCTGTGGACTTACCTATTCTGATTATTTCATTTAAATGAATTATACAATGTATATGTTTTTGTGACTGGCTTCTTCCAATCAAAATGTTTTCAAGGTTCATCCAATCTATTAGCACGTCACTCCTTTTATGGCTGTATAATATTTCACTGCATGAATAGAACATATTTTATTCATCCATTCAACAATTGATAGTGAACATTCTGGTTGTATCTACTTTGTGGTTGCTATGGATAATGCTGCCATGAACTTCTGTGTGTGTGTGGATGTCTGCTTTCCTATGTTCCCACCAAGGGCTGGACTTGCTGTGTCTTTTGTTCAGTCCATGCTCAACATTTTGAAAACTGTGACACCATTTTTCAATGTGGTGGCAAGATCTTGATTTACATCTTGATCAGAAGTGTCTGAAGGTTCCAGTTACTCCACACCTTTAACACTTGTTACTGCCTGTCTATTTTATTACAACCACCCTGGTGAATAGGAAACAAACAGAGATCATTCTGTCATTTTTGAGATTGCACCCAAATACTGCATTTTGGACTCTTTTGTTGACTATGATGGCTACGCCACTTCTTCTAAGGGATTCTTGCCCACAGTAGTAGATATAATGGTCATCTGAATTAAATTTTTCCATTCCTGTCCATTTTAGTTCACTGATTCCTAAACTGTCCCTGTTCACTCTTACCATCTCCTGTTTGACCACTTCCAATTTCCCTTGATTCACAGACCTAACATTCCGTGTTCCTATGCAATATTGCTCTTTACAGCATCATACTTTACTTCCATCACCAGTCACATCTACAGCTGGGTACTGTTTTCAGTTTGGTTCCATCTCTTCATTCTTTCTGGAGTTATTTCTCCACTGATCTCCAGCAGCATATTGGGTACCTACCGACCTGGGGAGTTCATCTTTCACTGTCAGATTTTTCTGCCTTTTCATACTGTTCATGGGGTTCTCAAGGTAAGAATACTGAAGTGGTTTGCCATCCCCTTCTCCAGTGGACCATGTTTTTTCAGAGCTCTCCACCACGACCTGTCCATCTTGCTGCTACTGCTACTGCTAAGTCATTTCAGTCGTGTCCGACTCTGTGCTACCCCATAGACGGCAGCCTACCAGGCTCCTTCGTCCTTGGGATTCTCCAGGCAAGAACACTGGAGTGGGTGGGTGGCCCCATATGGCATGGCTCATAGTTTCACTGAGTTAGAGAAGGCTGTGGTCCATGTGATCAGATTGGTTAGTTTTCACTGATTGTGGTTTTCAGTCTGTCTGCCCTCTGATAAGAGGCTTATGGATGCTTCCTGATGGGAGAGACTGACTAAGGGGGAAACTGGGTCCTGTTCTGATGGGCAGGGCCATGCTCAGTAAATCTTTAGTGCAATTTTCTGTTGCTGGGCGGGGCTCTGTTCCATCCCTGTTGTTTGGCCTGAGGCCAAACTGTCAACCCACCCCTCCACCAGAGACTCCTGGACACTCACAGGCAAGTCTGACTCAGTCTCTCTTGGGGACACTGCTCCTTTCTCCTGGCTCCCGGTGTGCACAAGGATTAGTTTGTGCCCTCCAAGAGTCTGTTTCCCTAGTCCCATGGAAGTCCTGTAATCAAATCCCATGGGTCTCCAAAGTCAAATTCCCTAGGGGTTCTTGTCTGCTCCATAGCTCTCAGTTCACTTCAGTTCAGTTGCTCAGTCATGTCCGACTCTTTGCAACCCCACGGAGTGCTGAAATCCAGGCTTCCCTGTTCATCACCAACTCCCAGAGTTTACTCAAACCCATGTCCATTGAGTCGGTGATGACATCCAACCATTTCATCCTCTGTTGTCCCCTTCTCTTCCTGCCCTCAATCTTTCCCAGCATCAGGGTCTTTTCAAATGAGTCAGCACTTCACATCAGGTAGCCAAAGTATTGGAGTTTCAGCTTCAGCATCAGTCCTTCCAATAAATATTCAGGACTGATTTCCTTCAGGATGGACTGGTTGGATCTCCTTGCAGTCCAAGGGACTCTCTCAAGAGTCTTCTCCAACACCACAGTTCAAAAGCATCAATTCTTCAGTGCTCAGCTTTCTTTATAGTCCAACTCTCACATCCATACATGACTATTGGAAAAGCAATAGCTTTGAGTAGATGGACCTTTGTTGGCAAGGTAATGTCTCTGCTTTTTAATAATCTGTCTAGGTTGGTCATAATTTTTCTTCCAAGAATCAAGCTTCTTTTAATTTCATGTCTGCAGTCACCATCTGCAGTGAGTTTGGAGCCCCCCAAAATAAAATCTGTCACTGTTTCTACTGTTTCCCCATCTATTTGCCATGAACTTATGGGACCAGATACTATGATCTTAGTTTTCTGAATGTTGAGCTTTAAGCCAACTTTTTCACTCTCCTCTTTCACTTTCATCAACAGGCTTTTTAGTTCTTCACTTTCTGCCATAAGGGTGGTGTCATCTGCGTATCTGAGGTTATTGATATTTCTCTCCGCAATCCTGATTCCAGCTTGTGATTCATCCAGCCTGGCATTTCACATGATGTACTCTGCATATAAGATAAATAAGCAGGGTGACAATATACAGCCTTGATGTATTTCTTTCCCAAATTGGAACCAGTCTGTTGCTCCGTGTCCAGTTCTAACAGTTACTTTTTGACCTGTATACAAATTCCTCAGGAGGCAGGTAAGGTGGTCTAGTATTCCCATCTCTTTCAGAATTTTCCACACTTTGTTGTGATCCTCACAGTCAAAGGCTTTGGAGTAGTCAATAAAGCAGAATTAGATGTTTTTCTGGAACTCTCTTGCTTTTTCGATGATCCAAAGGATGCTGGCAATTTGACCTCTGGTTTCTCTGCCTTTTCTAAAACCAGCTTGAAAATCTGGAGGTTCACAGTTCTCATACTGCTGAAGCCTGGTTGGAGGATACTGAGCAACACTTTGCTAGTATGTAAGATGAGTGCAATTGTGCAGTAGTTTGAGCATTCTTTTGCATTGCCTTTCTTTGGGATTGGAATGAAAATTGACCTTTTCCACTAATGTGGCCACTGCTGAGTTTTCCAAATTTGCTGGCATACTGAGTGCAGCACTTTCATAGCATCATCTTTTAGGATTTGAAATAGCTCAACTGGAATTCCATCACCTCCACTAGCTTTGTTTGTAGTGATGCTTCCTAAGGCCCACTTGACTTCGCATTCCAGCATGTCTGGCTCTAGGTGAGTGATCACACTGTGGTTATCTGGGTCAGGTCAGTTCAGTTCAGTTCAGTCGCTCAGTCCTGTGACGATCTTTTTTGTATAGTTCTTCTGTGTATTCTTGCCACCTCTTCTTAATATCTTCTGCTTCTGTTAGGTCCATACCATTTCTGTCCTTTATTGTGCCCATCTTTGTATGATATTTTCCCTTGGTATCTCTAACTTTCTTTATGAAATCTAATTTTTTTTCTTGTGTTCTGGTGTCATTTCTAAAATGGCTTTACCTGACCCAAGACCGCTAAAGATTTATTCCTATGTTTTCTTCTAAGAGATTTATAGTTTTAGCTCTTACACTTGGGAGTACAATCCACTTAGAGTTAATTTTTATGTGTCATATAGGTAAGGGGTTCAACTTTGTTCTTTTGCATGTGAACATCCTGTTATTCCAATACCATCTGTTGAAAAGACTATTCTTTCCTCATTGAATGAACTTGGCAACCCTTTTCAAAAATCCACTGACCATAAATATAAGGATTTATTTCTGGATTCTCAATTCTGTCCCATCGTTCCAAGTCTTGCCTGTACTACACTGGCTTGATTATTGCAGCTTTGTAGTTAGGTTTTGAAACTGGAAAGCGTGAGTCCTCCAACTTTGTTCTCCTCTTTCAAGACTGCTTTGGCTATGCAGGGCCCCTTGCATTTCTACACGACTTTCAGGATTATAACACTGAGTTCTGTGGATGACTTTACTGCCATTGGCTTGAAGAAGATTCACAATTTGTCCATCTGTTTCTTAATATGAGATTCAGATTAAAAACTTTTCTAGCAAGAATACTACAGAGGAGTACTGGTCATTTCCCATGGCATTACACAAGGAAGCAAAATGTCAGGTTGTCCTGGTACTGGAAGTTTTCGGGTTATGAGCACTGGGTTAAGGAGCTGGTTCCCAGATTGCTGCACTGCAAAGTGATGCTTGTCCCTTTGTAAGTAGCAGGCAGTTTTCAGGCCATGTGGAGAATGTGTACACACCCAATTCTCCAACAAACTTTCATCCGGTGATGTTAGCATCCCCTCATGATCTTTACCTATTTCAAGGTAGCAAAATGGAGATGCTTTAAATTCATGGTTTCTTCTAAGTTTATTTAGCTAACAGTTCTCCCTTACCTCTTCTTTCTTTGGGTAACACTATGAACTTAGGAATTTAAAAAATTGAACACACTGTAATCTATCACTATGATTATTCTTGTCAGTACAAGGTCCTTCAGGCAGGCTCTGGGGTCTTTTTTGATATAGTTCATTGACCATTTTCTTGCTTTCTGGCATGAGATTGCCCTGTTCAATATCTGTAATAAGCTGTTTCTCTAAGGATCTATGTGGAAAAGTATAATTACTGTAACTGGTGGAAAACATATCATTATTTTTACTATACACATGTAAAAATGGTGATTATATGTATACATATCCTCTCTGTATACTGAGAGAGAATATTCACACTGCATGGAGTCCCTTCTCCTGCAGTCACAACCTCACGACCCAAGGACAGCAGCATGTTTGATTCTTCAGTGTTGTCCTGCAACAGCTACAAAATCATTTCAGAATTACAGAGGCAGCATCGTCATCACAGAGAAGGCAATGGCAACCCACTCCAGTGTTCTTGCCTGGAAAATTCCATGGATGGAGGAGCCTGGTGGGCAGCAGTCCATGGGGTCGCTCAGAGTTGGACATGACTGAGACTTCCCTTTCACTTTTCACTTTCATGCACTGGAGAAGGAAACGGCAACCCACTCCAGTGTTCTTGCCTGGAGAATCCCAGGGATGGGGGAGCCTGGTGGGCTGTCGTCTACGGGGTCGCACAGAGTCGGACACGACTGAAGCGACTTAGCAGCAGCATCGTCATCAACTAGAATGGAACTAGGTAAAATTCCAGAGTTCTTTGCTATTTCTTTTGTTCTTAATATATATTTCACTAAAGACATACAGTCATAAAATTCTGTTCAAAAAGTATCAGAATGCAGTCTTAGATATTCTGAGTAGTCATATTATCAACTTTATGGAGCTAGTCTCATTTGCTTCTGTTTTACTGAACTTCATAAACTCCTTTTTTCATCTTTGACAGTAGTTTGTTTTCTGAATATGTAAAACACTTTGTGGTTCACAATTAAAACCACATAAGAGGGAATGTTTACAAAGTCTCACTCTATTTTTATGTTACCCACTTTACGTCCTATACCTCCATCCTTTCTGTTATTTTAATTTTATTGCAAAGGAAAAGAATGAATGCGTATTTTCATTTTCCCCTTATTTCTTGCACAAAAGGGAGCATCCCCCGAATGGTTTTCACAGTTTTTTTTTTTTCATTTTACCAGTGATTACTCAGAATTGTTAAAAGTCAGTTCATAATGATTATTTCCCTTTTATATATTTTTTGGATGATACACAGTAATTTTAGTAGATGGCATGAGACTGTGAATAACTTTTTTTGCACAAAGAGCAGAACAGGAGGCATACACTTTCTGGTGATTAAACTATAATCCTTCCACTGCAGACTTAAGTACTAAGTGGGAACTAAATACAAACTTGTACATAAGGGAAAATACACTGTTAATTTGTATTAAATGGAGACAAACAAAGAAGATCTTCAACATCTAATGTGGAACTTGAACTAAGCCAAATCAAAACTAATCGTCCACACTTCAAAGAAAACCCTGAGATAGCACATGGAGCCCTGGCTTCCCTGCTGGCTCAGTGGTAAAACGTCTGCCTGCAATGCGGGAGACCCGGGTTCAATCCCTGGGTCGAGAAGATCCTCTGGAGAAGGGAACGGCAACCCACTCCAGTGTTCTTGCCTGGAGAACCCCAACTGGCACGCTACAGTCCATGGGGTCACAACGAGTCGGACACGGCTGAGTGACCAACACTTCCACTTTCAACGCTGGATTGCCTTACATTGCCCCTTTTCCCTTACTTGAGAAATAAAGTGGAAATTATCCTCTTCATGGTCCTTCCAGATGAGATTCTAGAAACTCTGATTGCCTAGAATTCTCCAGAAAGTGGCCTACTGAATTCGCAAGAGTCTGTCAGCCAGACAGAATCACCTCTGTGACCTTGTCCCTTTCACAAACATCAAAGCCCCCATCTGACCTCTTGGTAGGGGAGTGTGTAAGGTGAAAGACCAACTGACCCTTCAGAGGTTGACCTCAATTTGTTTTATGCTTTCTATTGATCATTCTCAGACCTCGGTAAATGTCTTTTTCTCTGCTCTTGGGTAATATTTAAAAGCTCTAACCATATTTAAAAGGTTACCCCCTATAACTGACTTCAATTTCTATAACACCTCCCATCACTAAATTAAAAAGTACTTTGCAGATAGTTCAAACTGTCAGCCAAACAAACACATATTTTCTTTCTTTCTTATTTATTTATTCATCTGTACCCCGAGTTACGGCATGGAGGATCTCTGATGTTCACTGTGGCACACAGGATCTTTTTTTTTTTTTAAGCTGCGACATGTGGGATCTTTAGTTTTCAGCATGTGAACTCTTAGTTGAGACATGTGGGGTCTAGTTCACTGACGAGGGACCGAACGCAGGCCCCCTGCATTGGAAGCATGGAGTTTTAGCCACCGGAACACCAGGGAAGTCCCTACACATATATTTCTTAAAACCAGTAAGAAACCAACTCACTGTCTCTATGTGAAACCTGAATCAATCTATTGTATTCTATTTCTGACCCTGCTATTTAGAACACACCAGATTCCTTTGCCTAAAAATAAATGCTTAAGATGCACAATGTAATGAAAAGAGAGAATCCTTGCTGCTTCATACAGCTGTTGTCAGGGTTAGGGGAGAAAATGTTTGTAAGATCGCCTGGGACACTGCTGGGCACACAGTGAACATTCAATCTGGGTGGATTTTTATACTTCATTCTCCTGGAAAAGAGGCAAATAGCCACGCTGCTACCTTTCCTGGATCTCCTCTTTAAGAAGCGATTACTGGCCAGGCAGACAATAGGAACAGTAAGGAGCAGCAGCATCCAGGGCCTCGCTGACTTGAGGGCAGATCAGTTGCCTGTCATCCCATGCTGAGCTGATCCACATGGAGGGGGTCTTCACTTCTGAGAACCTGCAGCTGACCTGGTCAGAGGTTTGGTGGGACCTGGGCTCTGCCATGGAAGAGAACAGACAAGAACTCCAAGCCTATTCTGGGGATGGAGGTAGATGGACCAGGGAAAGCCCTCCTGCTTCCTGCTATGAGGACCAAGGGCCCACAGGACCCAGGGCTGACAGACGGGCTCACAGTACACCTCGTGCCATGCACTCAGTGCACAGCATGGGGTGGAATTCACCCCACGTGAAGGTGGGTGTGACTGTCCCTACACCCACTAGAAAACAACACCAGCCTGGGTGGCTTCCTCAGTTACTCAGCCCTGATTGCCCCAGCCCCTGCTCTGCTCCCCCCGAGCTCCCACTGAGCAGGAAGCCCATGCTGTACAGACACCGCGACATCAAGACGGCCGGTGCCTGGGGCCCCAAGGCTGGCACGCAGCCATCCCTGCACCCAGGGCCTAGTGGCTATTTTTACTCCCTGCTCCGACACACCCGCAGGGAAAAGGGTCTCAGAAATGAGCTCTGGAAGGCTGTGGCTTAGCTGAGACCCCGGGATGTCGCGTTGCCCATTGTGGCAGTGAGCCAGTGGGTCCAAGCACAAAGGCAGGAGTGTTCCCGGGCAGCATGCCCAGGGCTCCCGCCATTCAAACGGACGCCCGCTTCAGACTGCCCTGGCTACGACTTTCCAGGACTCAGAACAAATGAGCATTTTCGATCTGTACATACTGAAGGGAACCACAGGGCTGAGGCTAAGGCACAAAAGGTCTGGCCACAAAATTCCCTGTAGGAATCCCGCCTCCAGCCATGCCTTTCTCAGGACCTTTGAAAGCGAGCTCTCAGTGCCACAAGCAAGGCTTTGTGTGTCGGAAAAACCCACTCTGTGGGCCTTTCAGCACATACAATGATTCACAGGCAGGAGCCAATTTTAGAACATCATGGAAAAGCAGCGGCCACACCAACATGCTTCTGTGTGCTGCTGGAGAAGCTCGAATTCCAGGGTGAAGGGACCCGGAGAGCTGGCCCACTAACAGTGTGTCCCCTGGATCAGACTCACTTCTATCACCCAGGAAGCCCTTCTGGGTGCACCCTCAAGCACACAGGTTTCCAGGGTGTTATGTGCTCAGGGGGATCCAGGAAGTATGAGGACTACTCCTTCGGACCAGCAGGGAAGCAAAAACTCAGGGATGCCAGGGGACTGGAGGAAGGTCCCCAAATGGTAAAAAGACAAGTGTTCTAATGAGCAGTTGTATTACTTCACTGCCTTGCTTAACTCATAAACATTTCCCGTCTGGCATCCCATTTCCCTAAGTTATGGTTTAAAGTGAAGGATCATTGCTTCCCATCATCCTGGGACTCCACATACAGGACCATCGCAAACGTAAAGTTTCCTTCACTGACTCTACTAGTTCCTTCACTATACTGTACAGAACACGCATGAGATTTTAAGAGGAGATGAGGAAGCCCACAAGAACAGGATCTAAACAGAAGAAGGATGCCACATCCCTTTCAGCTCTTTTTAATAGCTGGCCAAGGCTCTGAGCTTCCCTGTAGGCATAGTAAAGATGAGAAGCATAGCCAGAGTTAAAGTTCCCTGTCCCAAGGCAGGTGACCCTTTAGGACCATTTTCTACAGGACCTCATGGTGAGAATCCGGAGCTGAAATTGACTTGTGCCCCAACGACAGGCTGAAGAAACACCATAGCAGTTTTCCAACAGCTGTTCCCTCCTTCAATAAAGCCCACACTATGACACTAAGCAAGGTCCAATTCTATTCAGAGTCCAAACAAGTCAGTCCCCCATCTCTTGGGCTGTCTTATTGAGGATGAAAGGTGGCACATCTAAAGCACCACTGATGCTTTATAAAATAGGGAATTAACTTGGTAAATTTAGAATACGCAAAGGTTTATTCCTTACAAGAAAGGCAGGCTTACAAACTTAATAATTTGGTTGAATATGCTTTAAACCAGTTATTTATTCTACAATTATTACAAATAAATCTATAATATACACACACCTATAAAATGTATAGCTAACTCAGCTTTTAGTTAAAATTATATTTTCTAATAATATTGCTAATATTTGGCATTAAGAACAGAATGGGAAAGACTAGAGATCTCTTCAAGAAAATTAGAGATACCAAGGGAACATTTCATGCAAAGATGGGCTCGATAAAGGACAGAAATGGTATGGACCTAACAGAAGCAGAACATATTAAGAAGAGGTGGCAAGAATACACAGAAGAACTGTACAAAAAAGATCTTCATGACCCAGATAATCACGATGATGTGATCACTCATCTAGAGCCAGACATCCTGGAATGTGAAGTCAAGTGGGCCTTAGAAAGCACCACTACAAACAAAGCTAGTGGAGGTGGTGGAATTCCAGTTGAGCTATTTCAAATCCTGAAAGATGATGCTGTGAAAGTGCTGCACTCAATATGCCAGCAAATTTGGAAAACTCAGCAGTGGCCACAGGACTGGAAAAGGTCAGTTTTCATTCCAATCCCAAAGAAAGGCAATGCCAAAGAATGCTCAAACTACTGCACAATTGCACTCATCTCACATGCTAACAAATAATGCTCAAAATTCTCCAAGCTAGGCTTCAACAGTACATGAACTGAGAAATTCCAGATGTTCAAGCTGGATTTAGAAAAGGCAGAAGAACCAGAAATGAAATTGCCAACACCTGTTATATCACAGAAAAAGCAAGAGAATTCCAGAAAAACATCTACTTCTGCTTTATTGACTATGCCAAAGCCTTTGACTGTGTGGATCACAATAAACTGTGGAAAATTCTGAGAGAGATGGGAATACCAGACCACCTGACCTGCCTCTTGAGAAATCTGTATGCAGGCCAGGAAGCAACAGTTAGAACTGGACATGGAACAACAGACTGGTTCCAAATAGGAAAAGGAGTACATTGAGGCTGTATATTGTCACCCTGTTTATTTAACTTCTATGCAGAGTACATCATGAGAAACGCTGGACTGGAAGAAGCACAAGCTGGAATCAAGATTGCCAGGAGAAATATCAATAACCTCAGATATGCAGATGACACTACCCTTATGGCAGAAAGTGAAGAGGAACTAAAACGCCTCTTGATGAAAGTGAAAGAGGAGAGCGAAAAAGTTGGCTTAAAGCTCAACATTCAGAAAACGAAGATCATGGTATCCGGTCCTGTCACTTCATGGGAAATAGATGGGGAAACAGTGTCAGACTTTATTTTTTCGGGCTCCAAAATCACTGCAGATGGTGACTGCAGCCATGAAATTAAAAGACGCTTACTCCTTGGAAGAAAAGTTATGACCAACCTAGATAGCATATTCAAAAGCAGAGACATTACTTTGCCGACTAAGGTCTGTCTAGTCAAGGCTATAGTTTTTCCTGTGGTCATGTATGGATGTGAGAGTTGGACTGTGAAGAAAGCTGAGCGCCAAAGAATTGATGCTTTTGAAGTGTGGTGTTGGAGAAGACTCTTGAGAGTCCCTTGGACTGCAAGGAGATCCAACCAGTCCATTCTGAAGGAGATCAGCCTTGGGATTTCTTTGGAAGGAATGATGCTAAAGCTGAAACTCCAGTACTTTGGCCACCTCATGTGAAGAGTTGACTCATTGGAAAAGACTCTGATGCTGGGAGGGATTGGGGGCAGGAGGAGAAGGGGACGATAGAGGATGAGATGATTGGATGGCATCACTAACTCGATGGACGTGAGTCTGAGTGAACTCTGGGAGTTGGTGATGGACAGGGAGGCCTGGCGTGCTGCAACTCATGGGGTTGCAAAGAGTCGGACATGACTGAGTGACTGAACTGAACTGATACAAAATATGAAACCAAAGACACTGAAGCCATTTTGATATTTAGCAAAATAATCTGATCTAAAGAAAAACATACTAACAAAAGTATTAAGAATCCACTCAGATTTGATCAAATCTCCCCTCTCAATTCCTATAAGAAAAGCTTTTCAATTAGGGATCAATAATCAATAAGGAACATGCTGATTATGAAATTTAACATTAAAACTAATCCTTTAGGACTGTGTATTTGATATAACAAAAAATACATTATTTATTTACCTATAATATGATATACTTATCTGCTAATTTTGAAATCACTTTTCCTAGAAATAAGGTAGTTCTCTTTGAAATGTATTTTTATAACTAGAAACAACACTTTCAGTCACTGCTTTTACTCAGTAAAGATATTTAGAATTTGTTATCCTAAATAAATTGAAAACATGTTCTATTTAAAGAAGTATAAAGCCAATATATTGTTTTTATCCTACATAAATGGAAACCATGTTCTATTTAAAGGAGTATAAGGCCGATATAGTATTTTTAAACATCCAAAAGAAACTAAGAAACAGCTCTAGTATATCTTATTTATAGAACTGTGTAATCTTTAACATTTTGCCTGAAAAATGGGAAGGAAAACAGAGAGCACGAGTTTTGCTCCTTCATCTGTTCAAACAGCAGTGACTGCCTCCCTCATGCAGGTCCGTCTCTGGGACAGAAGCTGGACTGTCCCAAATGCGACGACGTGGTCCCTTTCTGGCTCTTGTTCCCCACTGACAGGAAACCCAGACAGTCGGCTACTAGACATCAGGCTTGTGCTGTAAGGGTACAGAGTCCCCTTGGAGCCCAAAATGTAAATCAGTGCCGCCACGGCGGAGAACAAGACGGAGGTTCCTTAAAACACGAAAAGCAGCTACCACTTGGCCCAGCAAGCCAACTCCTGGGCATACATCCGGAAAAGACAGAAACTCTAACTTGAAACGATGCACGCACCTCAATGCTCATAGCAGCACTGTTTACCAGAGCGGAGATGCGGAAGAAACCTAGGTGTCTACCAGCAGAGGAGGTGCGGCACACATATATAATGGGATATTACTCAGCCATGAAAAGAATGAGATAATGCCATCTGCAGCAACATGCATGGACCTGAGATGATCACACCAAGCAAAGCAAGTCAGACAGAGAGAGACAAGCATCACATGATACCATTTATCTGTGGAATTTAAAAAATGATACAAATGAAGTTACTTACAAAACAGAAATAGACTCACAGACATAGACAGCAAATTTATGGTTACCAAAGGGGATAGTCGTGGGGGGAGGATAAATTAGGAGTTGGGGATTAATAATGAACACTATTGTATATGAAACAGATAAACAACAGGATCTATAGTACAGCACAGGGAACTATATTCAATATCTTATAATATCCTATAATGGAAAAGAATCTGAAAAAGATAGATTTATATACATATATAACTGAATCACTTTGCTGTATTCCTGAAACTAACACAACATTGTAAATCAACTTAAAGATATCAATTTAAAAATAAATAAATAAAGGGAAAATATAATAAATACAACCTGAAATTTTTAAAGAGTAGCAGCTCCTTCTGCGTAAGAAGGGTGGTGGCTACAGAGATGGTACAGGAGGTGCTGGTGGAAGCACGTGTTAAGAATGGGACAGAGAAGCGTCCAGCCCAGGGCACAGACAAACTGGGAGGGGAAGATGACCAAGCGCAGGCGTGTGAAGACCCGGGGTTGCAGGGAGACATGGCTGGGCGCTGACAGTGAGTACTTGGGCACAGGGACCCCCTCCAGGAGACTGGACATCACCCCACAGGTGGCAGCAAACCCACGGAGGGCTCCAGGCAGGGTCACATCCAGAGAGGACTCACACTGAACTGCGACTTCCCTGGAGGTGTGTGCAGGTGGGCTTAGCGCACGCCGTGCCTTTGCTCAGCACCCTCTGAGGGCATCTCACAAACTCTAGAAAAGATCCACACCCACCTCCGCACCACGCAACCCTCCCCCATAGCCTCCTGCCCTTCTCCCTGAAGCCTGGATCCACCAGCCACACCCACTGCCTTCCTGCTCCTGCATACACTGACTCAGCCCCACCTCAGGACATTTGCATGTGCTGCCCACACCCTGGCGGGGCTTACTCCTCCCCCACGGAGGTCTGAGAGCAAGGGAACCTCCTTAGAGACACTTCCCAGAGAGCTCATCCAAACAGCACCACTGACAACCCCCTGTGACACCCCAGTCATCGTTCCTGAAAGGATGCATCTTTGTGCATTTGCTCTTCTCTGTTGGGACATTACACACGGGTTGTCTGCCATGTATTCCAGGTATACAACACAGATGAATAATAGGTATGCACTCATGCTCAGCCGTGTCTGACTCTTCGCAACCCCATGGACTGTTGCCCACTGGGCTCCTCTGTCCATGGACTTCCCAGGCAAGGATACTGGAATGGGTTACCATTTCCTTCTCCAGGGAATATTCCTGATCCAGGGATTGAACCCACGTCTCCTGCATTACAGGCAGATTCTTTACACGCTGAGCCATCAGGGAAGTCTAGTGAATAATAATCCACAATAAATACCTACTAAATGCAAGCATGGAGGGGAGACCAGAGCTAGGAAAGTGCTACAAAAGCCCAATACATCAGTGCTGACTTTGTCTGAACTAAGAAACTGGGGGTTCCCAGGTGGCACTGGTGGTAAGGAACCTACCTGCCGATGCCTGGAGAATCACATGGACAAAGGAGCCGGGCGGGCTACGGTCCACGCGGTCACAGAGAGGTGGAGCAACTGAGCATGCAGCAAACAAGGAAGCGTCAGTGTGACAGCATATTTAGGAAGAAGAGCTGATGTGGTAAGTGAATCCGTGACATACACGCCCCCTTGCTTGACAGGGAGGAGGGCCCACTGGTCACGCTGACTTTCACACGGAGCAGAGGGGGCAGCAAGTGGACAAGAAGAGCGGGAGATGAGGGCACTGGGCGGAAGGCCTGAGGAGGGGCCAGGGGAACGGGGGCAGCTGGGGTGCCCACTGCGCCTGGCCCCTTCTCACCATCATACACGGAGCACAAATGTGCATTCCGATGCTGCCGAGTGATGGAGAGCCAACCCTGCTGTGTGCCTGCCCTAGGGCACGGATGGACAGAAGCTGGCCCTCGCTGGGGGACGAAAGAGGGACCCCCTTGCCCAAGGCCTCTGGGACAAGCACAGGCCTGACCCCACGGGGCTGATGCAATTGGGGAAACAGTGGATAAAAGACCGGATGGGGCTGCTTTGAATATTACTCTTGGCAGCAGCGCACACGGGGAACAGATGAGACAGGCCAGAGGCTCAAGGAGAGCCAGGACTGAGCTGTCGAGGCCCTAGACCAAAACTGAGGCCGCATGGAGGCTGGAGAGACGTGTGATCATGCGGGGACCACGTGGCACGTCCACACAGGGCGGGGGCTGTGGGGTGGCTTGGAAGGTATCTGAGAGCATCCTTAGACCCGTCCACTCCTGCCCCTACTGGCACCACTTGGCACCCAGGCCTCATAGCCCATCCCCAGGACCCAGCTGCCCTGTAGGCTGGGCCACGGGCATCAAGTCAGGCTTCCATCTGGCCACAGAAGGCGTGGGCAGAGTTGCTCTCCAAGTCCCCATCCCCAGATCCCAGCTTCGATACCTCTCTGCCGCAGGTCTTCACTGCATTGGGGACCTGTGCCCGGGAGACAGACCCATGCCAGCCACCCCAAGAGCATCCCAGAGGAGTCACGCAGTCAAGACTTGGACACGTTTGCCAACTAATTGGAGGTTTAAGGATTAAGGGTGAAGGTGACTGATGCCAGATGAGTTGGGAAAAACTGTTCACAGTGGCAAGAAGAAAGATGGTTTTCTTTTTGAGGGGGTGGTGGCGGTAGGTGAACTGATCCAAGTCTTCCCACACGGCAGCTGGAGGCCCCTGCTCCTGTGGCAGGCCGTGCTCTCAGGTGAAACCCCAGGGCGAAGGCGTCCCCGGGGTGGTAGCAGGTCTGGGTTCCTGGCTGGCCTGCAGGTTTCAGAGCCAGGAGAGAACCGGCCGGACCCGTTTGACTGGACTCTGCTGCTGCTGGTGACTTAATACTAATGTCACTGAATGTCTTTTTGGCAACTACCAGATATTTTGTGAGGGTTCCCACAAGAAACACATTGACACAGCGAGCACTGTCCCTGTTCCAAACCTGGGACGGGAAAGAGGGAGGGGATGAGCCATGTCTAGGGGCCGCTGACCCAGCCCTGTGATGTGGACGCAAGGACCCAGCCCTGCGTTTCACCCTCATGGCAGCCCACAAGGGAGGTACGCTATTCCCACTTTCATAAAAGATGAGACTGAGTTTAACTATCTGTCCAGGTACGGCATGGCTACTTAGGGTTCCCCCCAGCACCATCTGAGCCTGACCTCCCTAAGATGCTTTCTGGGTCTAAATGACACCTTCCCCAGGATCTCAGATTCTCAGAATCAAAGGCCAGGGCAGGAGGTTATGTGCACACAAGGCAGTTCTATGGGTATCTGCCCGTCATAGCAAAGGCAGGAACAACCTCACATTTACCCCCAGGAGGCTGTTTAAATGAACCACGATAGGGTCACACAATGGAGGAACTCTGCAGCTGGACCAAAACTGAGGATACTCGCTGTAGCGGCAGCTCTTTCATGAAATTGTTAAAGAAGATGTAGTCTAAAAAAGCAATTCCTAAAACTTGAAGCAAAATGAAACAAATACATCTACTGTACATTAAGTTGGCAACATCAAAACAACCCATGTAGAACAGGATGAAATAAAATATGCCATGTTGAAGGGGATGTGATGGGTTCATTACACTGTTCCTTGTGATAAACAGGTGGACAGAAAGATGTACAGACTTAGATGCCAGACAGACATAGATGACAGATCACTGTTGTTTAGTCGCTAAGCTGTATCTGACTCTTTGTGACCCCATGGACTGTGGCCCACCAGGCTCCTCTGTCCATGGGATTCTCCAGGCAAGAATACTGGAGTGGGTAACCATTTCCCAGATGGAGAGAGACACACAGAGAGACAGAGAGAGAGAGAGAGATGCTATTTTCTAGTTGTGGGGCTGGGAAGACCGAGGCCTCTCTTGTCTCCTTCTGGGACCAGAAGCCACAGAAGGGTCTCCATCACTGGCCAGTCATCCCAGCATTCGGGTCTAACTTAGAGTCGCCTGGAAAGCCTGGGGACAGCGGCTGATCCTTACAACCACGGGCAGCACTTGCAGCATCCACTCAGGAAACCCAGGCGCTGCTCATCTAGGGTAAGGGACCTGGAAGGAGCATCTTACTGTCTCTTTAGCCTCTTTCCTTTTCTGGATCTGACAGTAACAGGCTCCTGTTGCAACTTCCCAGGCTGTGGTGTTTGCAATCCCGCCCCGCTTCAAAGACATGGAACAAGGGGTCAAAGATTAATCAGCCCTGTAAAGACAGAGGAGATCTGAGCAACTGGAGCCTGGAGAGCAGGGCAGTTCCCCAGCCCCTGGGCAGGCCCACTGGGGAGAGTGCAGGCAGGGCTCCAAGAACTGGGCGGGAGGAGCTGCACGCAGCACCGGACAGCCAGGCCACTGCAGAGCCCCAGGGCTCCACGTGGCCGCAGGTGAGGCAGCTTGCTTGTCAGCCCTGGGAACAGAACAGACTTCAGACAAAGACCCAAAATGCACGTGCAGAATGCTGGTGGTCCCTGGGGTGCCAGGAGGGCTGACAGTGGCCGTGCCGGGCGGCCTGTCTGTGACTGCCCTCCCTGACTCGGGCTTCTGATTCCAACCAGGACGTCAGATTCCCGTGGGCTGACAATCCACGTGGATTCACAGGGGTGTGACCATCACGTCCACCCGCGCTTCCCAGAGCAGCCTCTCCGTGTGAGGACACCACTCTGAACTAAAAACAGAACTCAGGGCCAGATGTGGCCCAGAGCATGGCCCTTTCCCAGCGTTTTACTGACTCACAATCCCATTTCACGGGCTTCCCTGAGCCACTTTCACAGTCATATACAACCTGACAAGCTCCCTTGGGATCATTTAAAATGATGTTTAACAAATATTCATCGTGTGCAAAAATAAATTCTGACCTTTTATGTAACTAGTGGTGCACGTTGTTTGCATGATTTCATTTTGTGAGGAACAACTCAGTTGTGGGCAAACGAATCACAAAGTGGTAAATTATTTCATTCTTTGTATGGAAACCAAGCGCACAGTAAAATGCAGACTGAAACTTAACTATGTGTTCTGGGCAAAACTGCTCTTGGGAATGGGGTGTTTTACATTTTCCTATAAAAAAAAAAGATCCATGGATTCTTATTTTAAATGATAAAGGAAGACATGGCTTTTCAGCTACTACTTGTAAGCACTTCTGCAGGAATAATACAGTGTGTATAAGGATGGTTCCTATTTCCCATGGGAGAAAAAAATAATGAGGTTTTAGGAAAGCAGCATCAGCACATATGTATTTTCTAACTTTTTACAGACATTTAGACCAAGAGACATATCATTTTTATTTGGATCCACAACTTAGCCATCTCAGGATGAGTATCACAAGGCAAATTTACAAAATGAGCCCTCCTTTTTTATCTTCCCCATTAATTAACATCTCAACATCAGGTTCCTTTCTGCTTCTTTCTTTTAACCCACAGTATATCACAGAACTAAGCTGAATAACATGATTAGAAATTTTGAAGAAACACATAAAATAGCATAATGGTCGAGATTTCCATGGGTGCTTAGAATAAGCCCCAAATGTGGCCAAGGCATTGTCTCACTTTAAAAAAAAAAAAAAAACACTCCATCTGCCACCATTTCTCTTCACATGAACCTTCAATGTTTGAAGAAAAACCTCAGAAAATAATGTTGAAGCCACTGCTATTTCTGCTTCTTTAATGATGTCAATGCTGGCATGCTTTGCCAGCCCCCTTTTGTAAATTGCTGCATAAAGGATTTTCTCCTGGCACCTGCTCAGGGGTCCACCTGGCCTGAAGTGTGTCCAGGATCTCCTGATGTGAACACACAAGGTTGGAGCAAAACAACCACAAGGGTGAAGCCATTCAGGCTGGGAGCAGGGGTCCATTTTTTTTTTTTTAATGTGTTTGCATGATAAGTTGCTTCAGTCGTGTCTGATTCTGTTACACCCCATGGACTGTAACCCTCCAGATGGCAAGAGTACTAGAGTAGGTTGCCATGCCTTCCTCTAGGAGATCTTCCTGACGCAGGGATCCAACCTCCATCTCTTAAATCTGCTGCCTTGGCAGGCAAGTTCTTTACCACTAGCGTCATTTGAGAGGCCCCTTTCTATATGCATTTGTTTCTAAATAGATGCACATTTCTAGTGTACTGTGAACACTAGAGAAGTTGCATGGAAATCCAATTTTGGAAAAATAAGATAAAATTTTAAATATTTCCTTCCCCAAACCCAATGGCTCATGAGGCAGGCACTACTGGGACAAACATCCTTACTCTGAAGACCGCCCCTCTAAGATGTGACAGAGTGACATCTGTGGTAGCTACATGGTGACCTGGACAGCTCAATTCCACCAGTGGCATCTGGGACATCCTCAGTGAGGAAACTTCCCCATCCCTCCAGGAGGGCAAATAACCTGCATCCCGGGGTTTTATTCCAATCAAGGAGTACAGATCCAGGAATGGAAGAAAGCAGTGCCAGCATTCCCAGCAGTTTGTCCAAAAGGAGAACGCACCATGTAGAGCCTCCAGCGCGATAACCATTCACTGAAGGACCCGGCACCTCTGCCGAGGCAGTGTCCCCCAAATTTACGAACAATGACAGAGGAGGTACAGAACTTTCATTCCTCCTCGAAACAGCCTTTCCTACCACATTGTCACGTAATGATAAATGCTGATAACAACAGCCCCAAGCTCCCTGTTCACTCTGTGTGAAGTGCCATATATGTTTATTTTTTAATATAAATTTATTAATTTCAACTGGAGGCTAATTACAATATTGTATTGGTTTTGACATACACTGACATGAATCCACCATGGGTGTACATGTGGTCCCCATCCTGAACCCCCATCCCACCTCCTTCCTCATACCATCCCTGTCTTTTCACATGGTCATACCAGTGCACCAGCCCTGAGCACCCTATACCATACATCAAAAAACTGGACTGGTGACTCGTTTCACATATGATAATATACTTGTTTCAATGCCATTCTTCCAAAACATCCTACCCTCGCCCTCTTCCACAGAGTCCAAAACACTGTTCTATCCATCTGTGTCTCTTTTGCTGTCTCGCATACAGGGTTATTGTTACCATCTTTCTAAATTCCATATATATGCGTTAGTATACTGTGTTGGTGTTTTTCTTTCTGGCTTACTTCACTCTGTATAATCGGCTCCAGTTCCATCCACCTTATTAGAACTGATTCAAATGTATTCTTTTCAATGGCTGAGTACTATTCCATTGTGTATATGTACCACAGCTTTCTTATCCATTCATCTGCTGATGGACATCTAGGTTGCTTCCATGTCCTGGCTATTATAAACAGTGCTGCAATGAACATTGGGGTACATGTGTCTCTTTCAATTCTGGTTTCCTCGGTGTGTATGCCCAGTAGTGGGATTGATGAGTCATACAGCAGTTCTATTTCCAGTTTTTTAAGGAATCTCCACACTGTTCTCCATAGTGGCTGTACTAGTTTGCATTCCCACCAACAGTGTAAGAGGGTTCCCTTTTCTCCATACCCTCTCCAGCATTTATTGCTTGTAGACTTTTGGATAGCTGCCATTCTGACTGGTGTGAAATGGTACCTCATTGTGGCTTCGATTTGCATTTCAAAAGGTCCGTCTAGTCAAGGCTATGGTTTTTCCTGTGATCATGTATGGATGTGAGAGTTAGACTGTGAAGAAAGCTGAGCACCAAAGAATTGATCCTTTTGAACTGTGGTGTTGGAGAAGACTCTTGAGAGTCCCTTGGACTGCAAGGAGACCCAACTAGACCATTATGAAGGAGATGAGCCCTGGAATTTCTTTGGAAGGAATGATGCTAAAGCTGAAACGCCAGTACTTTGGTCCCCTCATGCGAAGACTTGACTCATTAGAAAAGACTCTGATGCTGGGAAGGATTGGGGGCAGGAGGAGAAGGGGATGACAGAGGATGAGATGGCTGGATGGCATCACTGACTTGATGGACGTGAGTCTGAATGAACTCCGGATGATGGTGATGGACAGGGAGGCCTGGCATGCTGTGATTCATGGGGTTGCAAAGAGTCGGACACAACTCAGTGACTGAAATGAACTGAACTGAACTGAATAGTGAGTAATCTTGAGCATCTTTTCATGTGTTTGTTAGCCATCTCTATGTCTTCTTTGGAGAAATGTCTGTTTAGTTGTTTGGCCCATTTTTTGATTGGGTCATTTACTTTTCTGGAATTGAGCTTCAGAAGTTGCTTGTATATTTTTGAGATTAATTCTTTGTCAGTTGCTTCATTTCTTATTATTTTATCTCATTCTGAAGGCTGTCTTTTCACCTTGCTTATAGTTTCCTTTGTTGTGCAGAAGCTTTTAATTTTAACTTAGGTCCCATTTGTTTATTTTTGCTCTTATTTCCAGTATTCTGGGATGTGGGTCATAGAGGATCCTGCTGTGGTTTATGTCGGAGACTGTTTTGCTTATGTTCTCTTCTAGGAGTTTTATAGTTTCTGGTCTTACATTTAGATCTTTAATCCATTTTGAGTTTATTTTTGTGTATGGTGTTAGAAAGTGTTCTAGTTCCATTCTTTTACAAGTGGTTGACCAGTTTTCCCAGCAACACTTGTTAAAGAGATTGTCTTTTCTCCATTGTATATTTTTGCCTTCTTTGTCGAAGATAAGCTGTCCATAGGTGCATGGGTTTAGCTCTGAGCTTTCCATTTTGTTCCATTGATCTATATTTCTGTATTTGTGCTAGTACCATACTGTCTTGATGACTGTGGCTTTGTAGTAGAGCCTGATGTCAGGCAGGTTGATTCCTCCAGTTCCATTGTTCTTTCTCAAGATTGCTTTGGCAGTTCAAGGATTTTTCTAGTTCCATACAAATTGTGAAATTATTTGTTCTAGTTCTGTGAAAAATACCGTTGGTAGCTTGATAGGGATTGCATTGAATTTATAGATTGCTTTGGGTAGTATACTCATTTTCACTATATTGATTCTTCCAATCCATGAACCCGGTATATTTTTCCATCTATTTGTGTCCTCTTTGATTTCTTTCACTAGTGTTTTATAGTTTTCTATATATAGGTCTTTTGTTTCTTTAGGTAGATATATTCCTAAGTATATTATTATTCTCATTGCAATGGTGAGTGGAATTGTTTCCTTAATTTCTCTTTCTGTTTTCTCATTGTTAGTATATAGGAATGCAAGGGATTTCTGTGTATTAATTTTATATCCTGCAACCTTACTATACTCATTGATTAGCTCTAGTAATTTTCTGGTGGAGTCTTTAGGGTTTTCTATGTAGAGGATCATGTCATCTGCAAACAGTGAGAGTTTTACTTCTTCTTTTCCAATCTGGATTCCTTTTCTTTCTTTTTCTGCTCTGACTGCTGTGGCCAAAACTTCCAAAACTATGTTGAATAGTAGTGGTGAAAGTGGGCACCCTTGTCTTGTTCCTGACTTTAGGGGAAATACTTTCAGTTTTTCACCATTGAGGATAATGTTTGCTGTGGGTTTATAATATATAGCTTTTATTATGTTGAGGTATGTTCCTTCTATTCTTGCTTTCTGGAGAGTTTTTATCATAAATGGATGTTGAATTTTGTCAAAGGTTTTCCCTGCATCTATTCAGATAATCATATGGCTTTTATTTTTCAATTTGTTAATGTGGTGTATTACATTGATTGATTTGTGGATATTGAATAATCCTTGCATCCCTGGGATAAAGCCCACTTGGTCATGATGTATGATCTTTTTAATATGTTCTTGGATTCTGTTTGCTAGAATTTTGTTAAGGATTTTTGCATCTATGTTCATCAGTGATATTGGCCTGTAGTTTTCTTTTTTTGTGGCATCTTTGTCTGGTTTTGGTATTAGGGTGATGTTGGCCTCATAGAATGAGTTTTGATGTTTACCTTCCTCTACAATTTTCTGGAAGAGTTTGAGTAGGATAGGTGTTATCTCATCTCTAAATTTTTGTTAAAATTCACCTGTGAAGCCATCTGGTCCTTGGCTTTTCTTTGCTGGAAGATTTTGGATTACAGTTTCAATTACCATGCTTGTGATGAGTCGGTTAAGATTTTCTATTTCTTCCTGGTTCAGTTTTGGAAAGCTGTACTTTTCTAAGAATTTGTCCACTTCTGCCAAGTTATCCATTATATTTGCATATAGTTACTGATAGTATTCTCTTATGAACCTTTGTGTTTCTGTGTTGTCTTTTGTGATCTCTCCATTTTCATTTCTAATTTTGTTGATTTGATTTTCCCCCCTTTGTTTCTTGATGAATCTGGCTAATGGTTTGTCTATTTTATTTATCTTCTCAAAGAACCAGCTTTTGGCTTTGTTGATTTTTGCTATGGTCTTTTTTGTTTCTTTTGCATTTATTTCTGCCTTAATTTTTATGATTTCTTTCCTTCTACTAACCCTGGGGTTCTCCATTTCTTCCTTTTCTAGTTGCTTTAGGTGTAGCTCAGTTCAGTTGCTCAGTCATGTCCACCTCTTTGCAACTTCAAGAATTGCAGCATGCCAGGCCTCCCTGTCCATCACCAACTCACTGGAGTTCACTCAAACTCATGTCCAACAAGTCGATGATGCCTTCCAGCCATCTCATCCTCTGTCGTCCCCTTCTCCTCCTGCTCCCAACCCCTCCCAGCATCAGTCTTTTCCAATGAGTCAACTCTTCGCATGAGGTGGCCAAAGTATTGGAGTTTCAGCTTTAGCATCAGTCTTTCCAATGAACACTCAGGACTGGTCTCCTTTAGAATGGACTGGTTGGATCTCCTTGCAGTCCAAGGAACTCTCAAGAGTCTTCTCCAACACCACAGTTCAAAAGCATCAATTCTTTGGTGTTCAGCTTTCTTCACAGTCCAACTCTCGCATACATACGTGACCACTGGAAAAACCATAGCCTTGACTAGATGGACCTTAGTCGGCAAAGTAATGTCTCTGCTTTTGAATATGCTGTCTAGGTTGGTCATAACTTTCCTTCCAAGGAGTAAGCGTCTTTTAATTTCATGGCTGCAATCACCATCTGCAGTGATTTTGGAGCCTCAAAAAATAAAGTCTGACACTGTTTCCACTGTTTCCCCATCTATTTCCCTTAAGGGATGGGACCCGATGCCATGATCTTCCTTTTCTGAATGTTAAGCTTTAAGTCAACTTTTTCACTCTCCTCTTTCACTTTCATCAAGAGGCTTTTTAGTTCCTCTTCACTTTCTGCCCTAAGGGTGGTGTCATCTGCATATCTGAGGTTATTGATATTTCTCCCGGCAATCTTGATTCCAACTTGTGCTTCTTCCAGGCCAGCGTTTCTCATGATGTACTCTGCATAGAAGTTAAAATACGCAGGGTGACAATATACAGCCTCGATGTACTCCTTTTCCTATTTGGAACCAATCTGTTGTTCCATGTCCAGTTCTAACTGGTGCTTCCTGACCTGCATATAGGTTTCTCAAGGGGCAGGTCAGGTGGTCTGGTATTCCCATCTCTTTCAGAATTTTCCACAGTTTATTGTGATCCACACAGTCAAAGGCTTTGGCATAGTCAATAAAGCAGAAATAGATGTTTTTCTGGAACTCTCTTGCTTTTTCCATGATCCAGCGGATGTTGGCAATTTGATCTCAGGTTCCTCTGCCTTTTCTAAAACCAGCTTGAACATCTGGAAGTTCACAGTTCACAGTATTGCTGAAGCCTGGCTTGGAGAATTTTGAGCATTACTTTACAAGCATATGAGATGAGTGCAATTGTGCAGTAATTTGAGCATTCTTTGGCATTGCCTTTCTTTGGATTAGAATGAAAACTGACCTTTTCCAGTCGTGTGGCCACTGCTGAGTTTTCCAAATTTGCTGGCATAGTGAGTGCAGCACTTTCACAGCATCATATTTCAGGATTTGAAAGAGCTCAACTGCAATTCCATCACCTCCACTAGCTTTGTTTGTAGTGATGCTCTCTAAGGCACACTTGACTTCACATTCCAGGATGTCTGGCTCTAGGTGAGTGATCGCACCATCATCATTATCTGGGTTCTGAAGATCTTTTTTGTACAGTTCTTCTGTGTATTCTTGCCACTTCTTCTTAATATCTTCTGCTTCTGTTAGGTCCATACCATTTCTGTCCTTTATCGAGCCCATCTTTGCATGAAATGTTCCCTTGGTATCTCTAATTTCCTTGAAGAGAGCTCTAGTCTTTCCCATTCTGTTGTTTTCCTCTATTTCTTTGCACTGATCACTGAGGAAGGCTTTCTTATCCCTCCTTGCTATTTTTTGGAACACTGCATTCAGATGCTTATATCTTTCCTTTTCTCCTTTGCTTTTTGCTTCTCTTCTTTTCACAGCTATTTGTAAGGCCTCCCCAGGCAGCCATTTTGCTTTTTTGCATTTCTTTTCCATGGGGATGGTCTTGATCCCTGTCTCCTGTACAATGTCATGAACCTCAGTCCATAGTTCATCAGGCACTCTATCTATCCAATCTAGGCCCTTAAATCTATTTCTCACTTCCACTGTATAATCATAAGATATTTGATTTAGGTCATACCTGAATGGTCTAGTGGTTTTCCCTACTTTCTTCTATTTAAGTCTGAATTTAGCAATAAGGAGTTCATGATCTGAGCCACAGTAGGCTCCCGGTCTTGTTTTTGCTGACTGTATAGGGATTCTCCATCTTTGGCTGCCAAGAATATAATCAATCTGATTTCAGTGTTGACCGTCTGGTGATGTCCATGTGCAGAGTCTTCTCTTGTGTTGTTGAAAGAAGGTGTTTGCTATGAGCAGTGCGTTCTCTTGGCAAAACTCTTAATTAGCCTTTGCCCTGCTTCATTCCATATTTCAAGGCCAAATTTGCCTGTTACCCCAGGTGTTTCTTGACTTCCTACTTTTGCATTCCAGTCCCCTATAGTGAGAAGGACATCTTTTTGGGGGTTAGCTCTAAAAGGTCTTGTAGGTCTTCACAGAACCATTCAACTTCAGCTTCTTCAGTGTTACTGGTTGGGGCATAGGCTTGCATTATTGTGATATTGAATGGTTTCCCTTGGAAACGAACATAAACCATTCTGTCAATTTTGAGATTGCATCCAAGTACTGCATTTCAGACTCTTTTGTTGACCATGATGGCTGCTCTATTTTTTCTAAGGGATTCCTGCCCACAGTAGTAGATATAATGGTCATCTGAGTTAAATTCACCCATTCCAGTCCATTTTAGTTCACTGATTCCTAGAATGTAGACTTTCACTCTTGCCATCTCCTGTTTGAGCACTTCCAATTTGCCTTGCTTCATGGATCTAATATTCCAGGTTCCTATGCAATATTGCCCTTTACATCATTGGACCTTGCTTCTGTCAGCAGTCACATCCACAACTGGGTGTTGGTTTTGCTTTGGCTCTCTCTCTTCTTTCTTTCTGGAGTTATTTCTCCACTGATCTCCACTAGCATATTGGGCACCTACTGACCTGGGGAGTTCCTCTTTCAGTATCCTATCATTTTGCCTTTTCATACTGTTAGGTTATTTATTTGACTTTTTTCTAGTTTCTTAAGGTAAGCCTCTATTGCTATGAACCTTCACCTTAGCACTGATTTTACAGTGTCCCATAGGTTTTGGGTTGTTGTGTTTTCATTTTCATTCATTTCTATGCAGATTTTGATTTCTTTTTTGATTTATTCTGTTATTTGTTGGTTATTCAGCAGTGTGTTGTTCAGCCTCCATATGTTGGAATTTTTAATAGTTTTTTCTCCTGTATTTGACATCTAATCTTACTGCATTGTGGTCAGAAAAGATGCTTGGAATGATTTCAATTTTTTTTTTTTTTTAAATTTACCAAGGCTCGATATATGGCCCAAGATGTGATCTATCCTGGAGAAGATTCCATGTGCACTTGAGAAAAAGGTAAAATTCATTGTTTTGGAGTGAAATGTCCTATAGATATCAATTAGGTCTAACTGGTCTATTGTATCCTTTAAAGTTTGTGTTTCCTCATTAATTTTCTGTTTAGTTGGTCTATCCATAGGTGTGATTGGCGTATTAAAGTCTCCCACTATTATTGTGTTATTGTTAATTTCCCCTTTCATACTTGTTAGCATTTGCCTTACATATTGCTCCTATGCTGGGTGCATATATATTTATAATTGTTATATCTTCTTCTTGGATTGATCCTTTGATCATTATGTAGTGTACTTCTTTGTCTCTTTTCACAGCCTTTGTTTTAAAGTGTATTTTATCTGATATAAGTATTGCTACTCCTGCTTTCTTTTCATTTCTATTTGCATGGAATATCTTTTTCCAGTCCTTCACTTTCAGTTGGTATGTGTCCCCTGTTTTGAGGTGGGTCTCTTGTAGACAACATATATAGGGGTCTTGTTTTTGTATCCATTCAGCCAGTCTTTGTCTTTTGGTTGGAGCATTCAACCCATTTACGTTTAAGGTAATTATTGATAAGTATGATCCCATTGCCATTTACTTTATTGTTTTGGGTTCTGGTTTATATACACTTTTTGTGTTTCCTGTCTAAAGAATATCCTTTAGCATTTGTTGGAGAGCTGGTTTGGTGGTGCTGAATTCTCTCAGCTTTTGCTTGGCTGTAAAGCTTTTGACTTCTCCTTCGTATTTGAATGAGATCCTTGCTGGGTACAGTAATCTGGGCTGTAGGTTATTTTCTTTCATCACTTTAAGTATGTCTTACCATTCCCTCCTGGCCTGGAGAGTTTCTATTGAAAGATCAGCTATTATCCTTATGGGAATCCCCTTGCATGTTATTTGTTGTTTTCCCCTTGCTGCTTTTAATATTTGTTCTTTGTGTTTGATCTTTGTTAATTTGATTAATTCAACATTCAGAAAATGAAGATCATGGCATCTGGTCCCATCACTTCCTGGGAAATAGATGGGGAAACAGTGGAAACAGTGTCAGACTTTATTTTTTGGGGCTCCAAAATCACTGCAGATAATGATTGCAGCCATGAAATTAAAAGACACTTACTCCTTGGAACAAAAGTTATGACCAACCTAGATAGTATATTCAAAAGCAGAGACATTACTTTGCCGACTAAGGTCCATCTAGTCAAGGCTATGGTTTTTCCTGTGGTCATGTATGGATGTGAGAGTTGGACTGTGAAGAAGGCTAAGTGCCGAAGAATTGATGCTTTTGAACCGTCGTGTTGGAGAAGACTCTTGAGAGTCCCTTGGACTGCAAGGAGATCCAACCAGTCCATTCTGAAGGAGATCAGCCCTGGGATTTCTTTGGAAGGAATGATGCTAAAGCTGAAACTCCAGTACCTTGGCCACCTCATGCGAAGAGTTGACTCATTGGAAAAGACTCTGATACTGGGAGGGATTGGGGGCAGGAGGAGAAGGGGATGACTGAGGATGAGATGGCTGGATGGCATCACTGACTCGATGGACGTGAGTCTGAGTGAACTCTGGGAGTTGGTGATGGACAGGGAGGCCTGGCGTGCTGCAATTCATGGGATCGTAAAGAGTCGGACATGCCTGAGCGACTGAATTGAACTGAATTTGAGTAATATGTGTCTTGGGTTGTTTTGTCTTGGGTTTGTCCTGTTTGGGACTCTCTGGGTTTCTTGGACTTTGGTGATAATTTCCTTCCCTATTTTAAGGATGTTTCCAACTATTATCTCCTCAAGTATTTTCTCATGGCCTTTCTTTTTGTCTTCTTCTTCTGGGAATCCTATGACTCGAATGTTGGGGCGTTTAACACTGTCCCAAAGGTCTCTGAGTTTGTCCTCATTTCTAATTCTTTTTTCTTTTTTCCTCTCTGTTTCATTTATTTCTACCATTCTATCTTCTACCTCACTTATCCCTATCTTCTACCTCCATTATTCTACTGTTGGTTCCCTCCAAAGTGTTTTTGATTTCATTTATTGCATTATTCATTATATATTGACTCTTTTTTATTTCTTCTAGGTCCTTGTTAGACATTTCTTGCATCTTCTTGATCCTTGTCTACAGGCTATTTATCTGTGATTCCACTTTGTTTTCAAGATTTTGGATCATTTTCACTATCATTATTCGGAATTCTTTATCAGGTAGATTCCCTATCTCTTCCTCTTTGGTTTGGTTTGGTGGGCATTTATCCTGTTCCTTTACCTGCTGGGTATTTCTCTGCCTTTTCATCTTATTTATATTGCTGTCTTTGGGGTGGCCTTTCCATATTCTGGCAGTTTGTGATTCTTCTTTATTGTGGAGGTTCCTCGCTGTGGGTGGGGTTGGACGGGTGGCTTGTCAAGGTTTCCTGGTGGTGTTCTGGTGGGTGGAGCTTGATTTCTTCTCTCTGGAGTGCAATGAAGTGTCCAGTAATGAGTTTTAAGATGTCAATGGGTTTGGTGTGACTTTGGTTAGCTTGTATGTTGAAGCTCAGGTCTACGTTCCTGTTTTGCTGGAGAATTTGCATGGTATGTCTTGCTCTGGAACTTATTGGCCCTTGGGTGACGCTTGGTTTCAGTGTAGGTATGGAGGCGTTTGATGAGCTCCTATCGATTAATGTTCCCTGGAGTCAGGAGTTCTCTGGTGTTCTCAGAATTTGGACTTAAGCCTCCTACCTCTGGTTTGCAGTCTTATTCTTACAGTAGCCTCAAGATGTCTCCATCTATACAGCACTTCTTTCAAGGACAATGGACTGCCTTTCTGGGTGCCTGATGTCCTCCGCCAGCATTCAGAAGTTGTTTTGTGGAATTTGCTCAGCGTTCAAATGTTCTTTCAATGAATCTGTGGGGGAGAAAGTGGTCTCCCCGTCCTACTCCTCCGTCATCTTCTACTTGTCCATTTAATGTCTTTTTTCCTCTTTGACCAGCAGCTCCACATAAACGATCCACATACTTCTGTGGAAGGCTCTCAGAGATATTCTGGAATAATGCAGCAAGTTTTAGATAAATGTCACTTCAGAACCCAAAGTGTAGGGTAGAAAAATCAGGATATTGTCATTATCCTCAAATTAAAAACAATTAGGAGCCTGGTGGCAGTGGGACCCACACATTGGCCAAACCTACTGCTGGTGCCTCACAGCTTTCTCTGGGTGCCCCACTGGCCCCACGTGGAGGGGCCCCTGGTATGACCACCAGCTGCCTGCCCCTCAGGTCAGAAGGTGCTCGCCAGCCTCCCAGCTCACAGGGCCCCATTTCCGGCTCACAGGGCCCTGTGTCTGGCTCAAATGCCCTGGGCCAGGCTGGCCCATGCTCCCCGCTCTCACAATCCCCAATGCCGGTCTGCCCATGTATGTCTAAATTATGGGTTCTCCACAGCTCTCTGCTTATTTAACTTACATGCAGAGTAATCATGAGAAACGCTGAGCTGGAAGAAGCACAAGCTGGAATCAAGATTGCCGGGAGAAACATCAATAACCTCAGATATGCAGATGACACCACCCTTATGGCAGAAAGTGAAGAGGAACTAAAAAGCCTCTTGATGAAAGTGAAAGTGGAGAGTGAAAAAGTTGGCTTAAAGCTCAACATTCAGAAAACGAAGATCATGGCATCTGGTCCCATCACTTCATGGCCAATAGATGGGGAAACAGTGGAAACAGTGTCAGACTATATTTTTTGAGGCTCCAAAATCACTGCAGATGGTGATTACAGCCATGAAATTAAAAGACACTTACTCCTTGGAAGAAAAGTTATGACCAACCTAGATAGCATATTCAAAAGCAGAGACATTACTTTGCCAACAAAGGTCTGTTTAGTCAAGGCTGTGGTTTTCCAGTGGTCATGTATGGATGTGAAGGTTGGACTGTGAAGAAAGCTGAACACCAAAGAATTGATGCTTTTGAACTGTGGTGTTGGAGAAGACTCTTGAGAGTCCCTGGGACTGCAAGGAGATCCAACCAGTCCATTCTAAAGGAGATCAGTCCTGGGTGTTCATTGGAAAGACTGATGCTGAGGCTGAAACTCCAATACTTTGGCCACCTCATATGAAGAGCTGACTCATTGGAAAAGACCCTGATGCTGGGAAGGATTGGGGGCAGGAGAAGGGGACAACAGAGGATGAGATGGCTGGATGGCATTACTGACTCAATGGACATGAGTTTGAGTGAACTCCGCGAGTTGGTGATGGACAGGGAGGCCTGCCATGTTGTAGTTCATGGGGTCACAAAGAGTTGGACACGACTGAGTGACTGAACTGAAGTGAACAGCTCTATAAGCAGGTGTATCATAATCCCTTTTTCCAGATGAAGAAATAAGAACATGGGGTGCCTTAGCTCCTCCCAAAAACCAGAGCTTGAGTTTAGGTACTTCCCCCTCAGGAGGTGGTGCAAGCCCCAGGGAAGCTAGAGTGAGGGGGTGTGGCCAGAATCAGGTGTCGGGAGAGGGGCACAGATACCACAGAGGCTCCCAGCTGCACTTGGCTTGTGATAAGCTAACTGCTCAGGGTCACTGGAGGATAGTCCTGGGTCTTCAAGCCACCCAGGGGGCAAGAAGAAGGAAGTCTTATCCTCACAGCAAGTGGTTGGTGCCAAGGCATGTCCTACATCAGTGACCCCAGGGAAGGAGGAGAGAGATGCTCGGTACTCAAGGGGGGCCAGGGCTGGTTATGTGCTCGTGACATGAAGGAGACAGCCACATGTGGGGTCCTGTTTCAGCCAGAAGGGGAGCAGCATGCAGACCTGGGGGCGTCAGGACCTGCCCAGCATGCCTGGCTCATGCTAGGACGGGAGCTCAGGGTCAGGAAGGCTGCTCTGAATGAGTCCTACCCCAGAGCTCCATGCTCCTCTGCTTCATGGCTTCCTCCAGGGAAACAGACAAGATTTCACTCAAACCGCAGCAAATGCAATTGTGACTCATCATAATAATCCTTGGTTTTGTGAAAGCCAGCGTCAGGACAGGGATAGTATTTTATAGTTTCTTCATGAAAGTGAAAGTGTTAGTTACTCAGTTGTGTCTGACTTTTCAGGACCCCATGGACTGTAGCCCACCAGGCTCCTCTGTCCCTGGGATTCTCCAGGTAAGAATACTGGAATGGGTAACCATTTCCTTCTCCAGGGGATCTTCCTAACCCAGGGACTGAACCTGGGTCTCCTGCATTGCAGGACCATTCTTTACTGTCTGAGCCACCAGGGAAACCCTGTTTCTTCACAGGCTGTGTTTATTAGTTTGTTTCAAGATGCCGTTAGGAAATGGTTGTTTACAGTTCCACCAGCCCTCTTCATCAAAGAATCGTGGGTCAAGAGACAAGGTATGTTCAATGAAAAAGCCCCACAGGAAACCCTAAGCTAGTTGACAGCTGTACCCACACTGGACAGATGGAGTTCCTCAGAAGCCCCTTGGAGTGCGACTTCTCTTTCCTTCTGGATTTAATCGAGTCAGCAAATCAGAAAAGTAGACACAAACCAAAACATCTCCAACATGCACACTTCCCTCTGAAGTCCACTTATACGCCCTCTGAAGTGGGTTTAGGTTTGCAAGCACCTGTGTTGTCTTAAAACACTGTTGCCAAGCATAACCTGTGGACGGTAGCTGACCCTGGACACCCATCTGAACACATGTGGCTCCCTTGGAGCAAAATAAAATGCACCCTTTTAAGAAGAGAGGAAGAGAAAACATTTCCTCTAGAAAGGTTTCTTTATACAGCCCCAGTGTTGCAAAGCTCAGAGCCAGCCCTGGCCCTAAGGTGGTGAATGGCAGTAGATCCGTTCCAGAAAGAATTCAAAACAAGATCTCCTCCAAAGATGCACATTCCTGGTCAGAGTCCTGAATTTCCTCAATATGCTCATTCATTCACACATTTACGATGCGCCTACTGTGTGCCAGCACCGTTCTCCAGAGTCTCTCCAGGAAGAGAGGGTCAGGGAACACAGGGCGCATTCTGGCAACAGACAGAAGCATCTGGCTTGCTTGCACTTAAGAGACAATGTTTGTTGTTGGATAAATAGAGATAATGCAAACCCAAGTCTTCTGGGGAGAAATAACATTCTAATGGTAAGTTAATAACTGTTGTCGGATCCTGCTGTGAGATTAGAGTTTACTGGGAGAGTATTTCTAGAGAAAACAGGGTGCTGAAAAAAGAGAGAAAAGAAAGATACATAAACAGAGATCTGAGACCCAAAGGTCTTCCTTAAAGGGATGGACTACAGTGACGACGCCCAGGGCCAGGTGCAGTGACACTGGGCAAGAAGAGTGGACTTAAACTGACTTCCTCTGGTTCAAACTCTGGCAGCAGACAGCAGGCACATCCCATCTTGGGGGCTGGCAAATTCCTGTCCCTTGTGTTTTCCTATAGTAAGCAAGCTGAGATTATTTTCTATAGTTTTTAAATGGTTGAGGGAAAAGACTCAAAATAGGAATAATACTTCATTGCATGTGAAATTACTTGAAATTAAAATTTCAGTGTCCATGTTTGTTGTTGTTCAGTCACTAAGTCATGTCTGACTCTGCAGCCCCATGGACTGCAGCATGCCAGGCTTCCCTATCTATCAACATCTCCTGGACTCTGCCCAAACTCATGTTCATTGAGTCGGTTCATTGATGCCATCTAACCATCGCATCCTCTGTCTCTCCCTTCTCCTTTTGCATTCAGTCTTTCCCAGCATCCGGGTCTTTTCCAATGAGTTCTTCATATCAGGTGGCCAAAGTACTGGAGCTTCAGTTTCAGCATCAGTCCTTCCAATGAATATTTGGGGTTGATTTCTTTTAAGATGGACCGGTTTGATTGCCTTGCAGTCCAAGGGACTCTCAAGAGTCTTCTCCAATACCACAGTTCAAAAGCATCAACTCATCGGCACTCAGCCTTCTTTATGGTCCAACTCTCACATCCTCACGTGACTACTGGAAAAATCATAGCTTTGACTATACCGACCTTTGTCGACAAAGTGATGTCTCTGCTTTTAAATACGTTGTCTAGGTGTGCAAAGAGTCGGACATGACTGAGTGACTGAACTGAACTGGACTGAACTGAACTGAGTTGTGCCAAAGCTTTCCTTCCAAGGAGCAAGTGTCTTTTGATTTCACGGCTGCAGTCACTGTCTGCAGTGATTTTGGAGCCCAAGAAAATTAAGTCTGCCGTTTCTATATTTTCCCCTATCTATTTTTGTCATGATAGAACTAGATGCTATAATCTTAGTTTTCTGAATGCTGAGTTTTAAGCCAGATTTTTCACTCTCCTCTTTCACCTTCATCAAGAAGCTCTTTAATTACTCTTCGGTTCCTGCCATTAGGGTGGGATCATCTATGTATCACTGCCTATTATTTGCCAGATAATAAAGCTATGGCGGATCTCAGCCACACCTGTTTGTTTACACAGCAAGGCCTCCACCACACAGCACCAGAGCTGAGTGGGTCTCTTGGAAACCTGAACACCTGTAAACATCTGCTCTCTGGCCCTTTCCAGAAAGGCGTGCCAACTCCTGACCTGTTAAACCCAAATGCCCTTTGAGGGCACACGGCCTGCAGATCCTGAGCCTGCCCCTCGTCTCACTCCCCCAGCGCCTCTTCGGTGTTCCCTCAGCATGCTCTCTAAACACAGGGCCTTGGAGCTGTCCTTGGACCTGGCGGGCTGCCCTCTGGTGAACAGCTCCCTGCGGTTCCGCCAGCCTGGGGATACCCCACCCGAGGGTCTTTCTGTTATCCCCCAACTGCTCATCCCAGCAGGACTTAACTGCTTAGATCCTGTTGCTTAAAGAAAATGCTAAGAAATTAATGGGTGTAAAGAGCAAGAAGATGATTATTGTCATGTAACCTAAGTTAAATGTCTAAGGAAAACAAAGTAAACTGTTATGAATAATGAATAAATGAATGGTTTACTTAGGTGATGGAAAGTCACCTGAAAAGAATTAAGATTAAAAAAAAAAAAAATTCTTGTCAGTCCCAGGAGGGTTCTGCAATCAGATTTTTTTAAACTGAAATTGATCTGCAATGTTGTGTTAGATTTGTATGTACAGCAAAGTGATTGAGTTATATATATGTGTGTGTGTATATATATGTGAAAATATGCATTCATTTTCATATTCTTTTCCATTATGATTTATCATAGGATATTGAATATAGTTCCTTATACTATACAGTAAGACCTTGTTGTTTATTTATTTTATACATAATAGTGTGTATATGTTAATCCCAAACTCTTAATTTATCCCTCCTACCACCAACACTTTCCTCTTTGGTAACCATACATTTTTTTCTATGTCTGTGGGTCTATTTCTGTTTTGTAAACTGCACTCAGAGTTGATCAAAATTCTTTTTGATTTCTTAGCTGCTTTTTAGAGAATCTGAAGCTGGAAACCACAGGCAATGCATTCTGGATGGGACCCTCAATCTAAACATTGCAAAATACATGTAAATGCATGTTTGTAAGACATTTCATATTTTCAACTCACTCAGTCAAGTGATGAATCCCAGTCCCACTTGGGTCAGATCAATGGAACTGCCCGCAGGTCCTTAAATGCTGTGCTGTTTCATGCACAACTTCTCCCAACAGGGCCAGCTCTGCCCTGTCCTGGTGCTGAGGCAGCTCTGCGTGGCTCTCTGTCTCTTGCCCAGGTCTCACAGCTGAGATGTGGTACCTCCATTCCCAGGCAGCCTGACTCTGTGAAACAGCATCTTCACCCACTCTATGATTCAGACTCCAGAGGAGCCAGAACCAAAAGATATTTTAGATTATAAAAATTATAAATATTTTTGCTACTTAACACTCCAGTATGGGCTATGCCAAAAAAAAAAAAATCATATAAATTTGGAAGTTTGAAAAGGAGAATTCAGATTATGGAGAACTAACACACTCAGGAAAGAAACTGATCGGAGTTCCATTCCAGATCCTACACATCAATGAAATGCACTCAGACACCTGAACGCTCAAACATGTACAGGGCCTGAGACATCTACTCAACAGGCACTTTTCTGACATTTTCATCCTAAAGCCTATACTCTGGGAGTCTTCTCAGGGCAAGCCCGTGGACAAGGCTTGCAGTTAGAGGAAAAGATCCCACAATGTGGTCTGCCATTCAGGAAGACTTTCTCTGCACTTCTATGTCTGAGCATGCATCTATGGGACACACAGCAAACACCACCACAAACAATAGCGCTGTCTTTTCTGGGAATAAAAGTCAAATCATAGGCAACTATAAAGCAACCTCAAAACATAAAGCTAACATATATTGTGAATTTTTAATGCATATGTCTGGGGCAATATGGCAGTCACCATTATTTGAAATCTCCTTTTTACCAAAAAATAAGCCAGTGTCTGTGGCAACAGTCCTGAGAAAACCATTCTCAAGAGCAGGTGGTGGTAATGAGGCTGTTACATTCCAACATCTGATTCTGCTTTTAGAAGGGAAATTATCCCAGATGGGCAGCTCTTGCCTTCCGAGCAAGTGGGCAGCTACGTTCACAACATATTTACCGTGAGTGGATTTATCTGGCATTTAACATCAAGGTCCCTAAAATGAATTAGACATTGCAGCAGAGGGATGAACTAATTTTACCTATTTGAAGACAGTTCACTTGCCTAACTAATTCAATAACCAAATACAGGAAGTTCCCTGGCAGCCTTGTGGTTAGGATTCTGGGCTTTCACTGCCAAGGCCTGGGTTCAATCTCTGGTCTGGGACCTGAGATCTTATAAGCCACATGGCACAGCTATAAATAAATAAATAAATAAAAATTTAAAAATAATCAAATCCAAGTCCAAAAATGCTCGAACACTTCAGTGGTTCTGGAATTCCAACACCTCCTGAAAGCTGTTTTAGGTGTTTATATTTAAAGTGTTACTGCCTCAGCCTGATTCACAGGTCCAACACTCCCATCTCTGGGACAGCAGCTTCACCTGTAAGCAAGTGGAAGTCCGTCTCGCCTGGCCTCCTGTCTGGACCCTCTTCTGTTCCCTCCGCTGCCCCTCCAGGTGTCACAGCACATCCTGACCCCACACCTCCAGCCTTCACGGTCACCCCAGCCTGCGTCCCTGCTGAGCGTCTGCACGGGCTGCCACACTCCCCACCACACACACCGGCCTCAAACCAACACCAACTTCGTTTCAACATCTCCGCTCCCACACATGCCCCTGCTGCCACACCATCACCGGTCTCACCATCCTCCAGACGAAGAGCACCACGCGATGTGACGGTCCCTTCCTGTCCCCACATCAAAAGTCAGCCCATTGACCACACTTCTGCAAGACTCTCCAATATTCCCCCTCTCACCCATGGTCCCTGCGGCCTCTCTAAAGCCCAGGTTTTAAGGGACATCTGAGATAATTTTCACGAAAATAATTCTTCTCTGATGCAAATAATTGGACTTGATTCTCAGGTCTACATTTTTATATGCATGGGTTTTGTCTGAGGTGGGGAAACCTTAGTACAAACAAGTTGAAGGACAATCACCTGCCTGTATTTCAATTTTTTAATGGCTGAACTTCCGATTCCCAAGGGACACAGCAGTAAGAAGTGACATGCGCAGGGCTGAGGAGGAGAGGGGAGGCTATGTGTGTGCTCCCCTCCAGATGCATGATGGCGGCGACTGAGCAAAACTGCACAACCTACAAGCTGACAGTTATGTTTTATTCGCCAAACAACACTGACAACCTCAGCCCGGGACACAGCCTCTCAGGCATCTCTGAGAAATTGATCTGAAGAGCTGAGGGAGGAGCCAGGATATACGGGAGTTTCTGCAACAAAGACCAAGTAGTTGGAACATCAAAAGATTACTGTTGGGACTTCCCTGGTGGTCCAGTGGTTAAGACTCCACACTTAACGCAGGGGGTATGGGTTCAAATCCTAGTTGGGGAACTAAGATCCTGCTTGCCACGTGATGTAGCCAAAATAAGGATTACTACTAATTAAAGAAAATAAGACATCCCCAGTTAAGGAATCTGGTGCTGTCTATGTATGGTAAGATGCAAGAGTTTGGGCTCACCGAAATCACTGCTTGGATGCACCTCAGCTGTCTGGGGCCGGTGCCCTATGCTCTCTTATCCCGAGTTTCCTCAGTGATGAGAAGGTGCTTGAAATGTGATGGATTGATGGCTACAACAGCCTTTGTTTACTGATATGGCAGAGACTTTTTTTTTTTCCACTGAAAACAGCAACTGGGTGCTGTCGATACCAGACCACGAATGGGGCCACAGGGCTGGGTGCTGGGGAGCCAGGTCACCCTAGGACCGTGGCCTTCCCAGCTGTAGGAAAGGTCTGACGACGCACTCTGGAGATGCAAAAACAAGGCTGCATTCACACCAACTCTGCTTATTTCCCTCTGCAGTCATGCTGCATGAAGCTGAAAGACATTCTCAAAGTCTAGGTGCAGGACTCCCTTTGCACAAAGAGAACTGTGAGATTGTTGGCGAACCCCCAGTTCCAGATGGACCTAACAGAGCCACACCCAACCTGCCTGGGCTGCCCCCCGAGTGTGGACCCCTGTGGCCCCCACGCCCAATGGCCTCCCCACTTCGCAGAACTGATCTACGGGAAGGGATGGCTAGGGAGCAAGGCTCCATGAGAGGACAGGAGTCGAGCTGGGCCTTTACTTTGAAACATTAGAGGAAAACAAGCCAGTTCCTCACCATCTGCAAATTGATTGGCAAGCATGAGAGTCATATGGGAAACCTGGCAGAATTACAGGAGCCCAAGCCGCTGGGATCCGAGTCCCTGTGTGTGGGGGGTGGGGGTGGTGCCCAAACCTCATCCCATCCCCTGCCCCGACCCCACAGGGATATACCCCACATACCCTCCCCAGGATAAAGTTAGTCAAAAACAGTCATCCAGGGGTTAGAAATTCCAAATGTTCACCTCACAGTGAAACATAACAGCAACCATCTCCTTTTTTTTCCAACAGGAGTGTTCACGGACCCCGATGACACTCTGGAGCCCCACGTCCTCCCCAACTGTATTTTCTTCTTCGCCTAGTCTGCCCTCCCTCCCCACAGGTCTGGGAGTTTCCCTGTTTTAACAAAGAAGCCCTTATCATCTTATTTATTCTTCAACAGCAGGAAGCTTCCTTCTTTTTCCAAGGAAAAGCCCTTTGTTTCTACAAACAAAACCCTGGTACAAACACAGAGGATGTGTCCTGTGAAGAAATTAATGTCCAGCGGCAGGACTGGTGAAGCTCATAAGGAGGATATCGGCTTAGACCCCAGGACAGCGCCGTGGTTTGGTGACAAGAAAGCAGCAATTCTAAGGAATTCATTTGAATTAGAACCTGAGATTTGCGCTGGAAAGCTAACAGCGGTGAGCAGCACATTCAAACCCATGACAAGATGCTCTTCACTCACTGGAGTCGGTGTGACAGCAGGCTGGAGCCTTGCTGGCAGCAGGGCCTGTGAGTCCCCGTGGGAAAGGGCACCTGCCCTCGCCCCTCAGGTCTCACCCCCTGCCTTCTGTGAGGCTGGAGGGAACGGGGAGCTGGACACAGTGTGGACCAGCCCCTAGGTTGCCTGGGGCCAGGACAGAGGGGTCCTGAGTCCTAGAAAAAGTGTGGCCTTCTGCACACAGAGCAGAGGAGTCCATCGGAGACTCAGGAGTAAAGAGGGAGACAGACCAGAGAGGGGCAGTAAAATGGAGCAGACATCACTAGGCAGAGTGAATGGCTGGCACAGCCCCAGTCAGAGGCCTAGAAGCACTTGACCCCCCAGATGGTGAGAGGCTCCCATCCTGTCTCCAGCAGGGCCCCATCACTAACCTTTGCAAAGGCAGCAGCAGGGCCACGCCACAGGCCCATCAGGACTGGGATCCCTGGGTGAGGCTTCCCTGCTGCCATGACAACCGTGGATGCTCTGGTCCAAGCCACAGTCTGGCTAACTGAAAAACTTCCAGATCTGCGCTTGCGAAGCTCTGGACTGGTCATTCAGGCCAGGCGTGGCCATGACCCTTGCCCACAGCCTGAAGGGTATGGCTGCACCTGATGTCAGCAGCCAGGCCTCTGCACCCAGCTGGCCAGCCGAGCTTACTGTCAGTAGGCAGGCAGCATTCAGGTTGACGCATGCTCGCCTGGACTGGGTTCCCTGGAGAGCATCACTAGGGAGATCCCCGCCGGAAGTGAACATTGAACCCTCTCCTCTGAAGGGTGCTGATGCAGCAAATGAGCCAGTAACTGACCTCATAGTGACTCCCTCTGCCTGAAATCACTGGGGGTCCTTGTATGCCAACAATTCACAGAAATAAATGGGTGAGCTGTACGGAATTTAAAAAAAAAAGGTTTTTTATATTTCAATAAAGCTGGAGATCCAACCAGTCCATTCTAAAGGAGATCAGTCCTGGGTGTTCTTTGGGAGGACTGATGCTAAAGCTGAAACTCCAATACTTTAACACAATGTGTTAAAGGGATAAGTACATCCATGAAGGGTTCTGGGAGCTGGGCTCCTGCTGTCAGAGCTGGGAGTCAGCCACATGGAGAACAGGGGCAGGGAGGCAAGAGCATGTTCTCACAGAGAGGAGCGTCAGCCTCTGTGAAGATGTATGCATGGACATGGGGAGGGAAAGGGGGCGGATGTCAGCAAACGCAGATGTTAATATTCGGGGAACTGGGATGGGTGTTTGCAGGGATTGTTTGTAGTAAGCCTGCAGCTTTCCTGTAAACTTGACTGGTTCTAAAGTAACAAAGTTAAAAACCTATTGGTAGGATTTCCCTGCTGGTGCAGTGGTGAAGAGTCCATCTGCCAATGCAAGGGACACAGGTTCATTCCCTGGTCTGAGAATATCCCAGGTGCCCCAGGACAAACAGTCCCATCAGCCACAACTACTGATGCCCGAGCACCTACAGCCCGCGTTCCATACAAGAGAAGCCTCCACGCACCTCAGCTGGGGAAAGCCCGTGGGCAGCGAAGATCCAGAGCACTCAAAAGTAAAAGAATGAATAAAATCTAAAATCGTATATATTGGTAAAAATGGAGAAAGGACTGCTGAACCACCTAGGGATACCAGGTATGATTGCTGTCTGATTCTCCAGCCGCCACTGAAGCTGGCACCTGCCCCTCCTCTCTAGGTGTCAGCCCCTCCCCTCTCTTGTGGCCCCTGTTCTTTCTGTCTCTGCTTCTCCGTGTTTCTTTAGCCTCCCCTGGTCCTTTGTCCTCCCTTTCACAGACTGACACTCTTTCTCCTTCCTTTCCCCATGCCCACCTACCCAATCAAGAGTCAGTTCAAAATGGAGTCAGAGTGTATCTTTTATTTATTTAGGCTGTGTAATATAGAAAAATTACAAAGATTTTGAGAAACTTTATGTATAATAATTTGCTATTTTCTTTTCAAATTAAGTTATGGTTACTTTTAAAATTTTATAAGTATAATGAATAAAGAGTATTTTTAAATGTTTCTCTTTGGATAAAATAATGCAACTCTTTTCTTATTTTCTATATAGTCATTTTCCCCCCTATAGGTCAGTCATCCTTAATTTTAAAAAAAGTTTCTGGGATCCTAATTTCCCTCTGGGACCTATGTGTATATAACTAATAACAGACAAAGATGAACAGACAGGCGAGGGACAGGTGGATGGGTGGATGGACTGCTGGACAGAGAGAGAACACATCATTCTCGCCGCACTGCAGGCCCTATGTGGTCAAATGCAGATGGCCACATGGCCACGGTCCCAGGTGGCCTTGTGCTGAGTGCAGACGTGTTCTGCAAAAACTCCCAGCGCAGCGCAGGCAGGGAGCAAGCCATCATGAGAGGCTCCTGGATGGGCAGACAGACATCTCCCTTCTCCAACATGCCTTCTGCAGTCCTGGCCACACCCCAGAGCAGATCAGTTTCACGGTATTTACCGACCTCCTCTCTGCACTTACATGTGACCCACAAGTAAGCGCAGCCCCTGGGGACGCCTAAAGGACAGTCCTACTTCAGGACCCAAATCACAGTGGCCGGCCTGGTGCCAGTACCCCAAACACGAGCATGTAAATACCCATATCAGATGATAAATAAATTTAAAAGCTCCACATTCACAGAAACTCCCACGCACACGCACACCGAGCAAGCGGGGAGAACTTGATCCGGAGCTTAGCCGATCTGAGAACCAGCCCCAGGCAGGGCACTCCCATTTATGGACACCCGTCCCCTCCTGGGGCCCCACAGGAGACAACAGCACTATATTTAGACGGGTCCGTGATTCCAGCCACTGCAGCCAGCAAGCACGGACCCACCTCTTCCGTGTGCTCCTCTTCCAAAAGTAAAGAGACAACAAAAATAATAAAACAATAGTGACAGCTATAATCTGCGGAGCTGGGGGCGGGGGATCCCTCCACATGGGATGTGTGCTCCTTGTTGATTTCAGCGTGGAGGAGAGAGGAGATTTCAGCAGCGGCCAGGCTGCTGCCTGTGGCGTGCTGACTTCGTGCACCGCCCTGCACCGCTCTGCACCGCCCTGTGCCCACGCACAGGCGCCTGCGGGGATACTCCCCTCCCGAAGCCTGGGCCTGCAAGCAACAGACAGCTGTCCTCACTCTCAGGTTACCAGCAGGCCTGCCCTGCGAATCAGCCCAGCACCCAGAGGCTAATGATCATAGGGTTTCTCTTTTTAAAACCCCAATGATTTGCTGAGGAGTCACACAACAAATCTATGGCAAAGGCATTTTACATCCAAGAGAAATCATGAGTTTTTAATGTTTTAAAACTTATCTACTAAACCCAGGTCATTCTCAGCAGGGATACCACCCAGAAACTGCATGGAAGAAGCTAGGCCCTAACTATGAGAAAGGAAATAAAATGTGTGACATTGCTGCGGATATTCCCATGGGTGCGTTACACGTTTTTTGATAATTTTTTCCCTCTATGTTTTCAAATAAACTGCCTGAAATTTTCAACTCTATTTACTAGGCCCTGCAATTATTATCTTCATATGAGATGCTTTGATAGATGCCTTTCAAAACAATTTTTAAGGGTTTTTTGATGACAACTTTATTGAATTTGTTACAGTATTGCTTCTGTGTCATGTTTTGGTTTTTGGCTGTGAGGCATGTGGGATCTTAGTTCTCTGACCGGGGATCAAACCTGTAACCCCTGTACTGCAAGGTGAAGTCTTAACCACTGGACTGCCAGGGAAGTCCCAACACATGCCTGTTAATAAAGCCTTTCAGGCTTTATTTTTACAGCAGCTTTAAATTTGCAGCAAAATTCAGCAGAAGGTACAGAGATATTCCAAATACCCCCTACCCCACACATGTACAGTTTCTCCCATTACTAACATCTCACAACAGAATGGCACCTTTGCTATAGCTGGTGTACGTGCATTAACATCATCCTCACCGAGAAACCCTAGTCTGCACTAGGGCTCACTCCTGGTGGCACAGGCTTTATGGGTCAGACAAGCATTTGGCGATACGTCCACTGCTGTAGCATTATACAGAGGAGTAACATTACCCTAAACATCCTTTGTGCTCTATTTCTCTCTCTTTTTTCCTCTCTGACTCCCTCATCAGGAAACCACTGGTCCTTTTCCTTTCTCCACAGTCTTCTCAAGAACCTCACACACTTAGAATCATACAGTGCATAGCCTTTACAGATTAACTCCTTCCACTTAGTAATGCATCTAAGTTTCTTCCGTGTCGTTTCATGGCCTTGTAGTTCATTTCCTTTCAGCGCTGAATGATATTACACTGACTGATATTCCAGGCACATACATCTTAAAAGAAAAAGAACACGACTCCAAAGGAACAAACATATGACGCCCTATCTCTCCCACTGAGTGTAGCTGTGAAGCCTGGTCAACATGCTTGAAGCCGCGATTTGAGAACTCTGAGAAGTAAACTGTAACAGGTGAACTGGGGATGAAGACTGGAATTCACAATACCACCGAAAGGCTCTAAGTTTATCGTTTTTTTCAGTCCTGGACACGATGCAGCAGGAACTCTGCGGCAGGCAAAGGCACAGAAAGATTGCACTCCAGGAAGAAACCTCTAGTGCCGGCTCCAAGAGCAGGGGAGGGCACCCTAGTGCTCAGAGAGAATGGAGGTGTACACCTTTCTCCGGGGGAGCAGGGCTATGCTCACCCATCCTCCTGAGCCCAGTCCCAAGCAGAGCTGATGGCAGCAAGGCTGGGGGCTGCGGGGGCCCAAAGGACCCTGGAGCTCTGAGGGAGACCTGTCCTCTCCCATCAGGGAAGTGGTGGTTTCCAAGAGGTGGAGTGGGCCCCACTGCTTTTTCTAATCTCTGTTCTTCTGCTGCTTTGCCCCAGAAGTGGGCAGTCTTGGGAAGTGCACCTTGGAGTCAGGTAAATACAGCCCTGGTTTGCTGGCTTGAGGACCAAAAGGGGAAGCTTAAGAGAAGCAGACAGCCCTGGGGAGACTGTAGAAAAAAAGAGCTCAGGAAACTCCAAAAAGTCGTCTGAAATCCTGGTGGCATCTCTCAACTGCACCATGTGGATCTGACCCTTACCAGCAACCAGAGGCTTTGAGAGCTGGACTAGGAGAGAGAATACCTGCTGGATCCCAGTCTGGCCTGGGCAGAACAAATGTGGGAAAGATCAGAAAGCACGGAAAAGGCTTTGTAAGCAGAACTGGTGCTGAAACAGTAGCTACAGAAAGCTTGGCAGAAATTTAAGCTGAACTCAGTTGAGTCAACTGCCTGATAAAACAAAAATATCAACATTCTCATAAGACAAAAACAAAACCCAGAATACCACAACATAATATTCAACAGGTCTATCCAGTTACTCATCTCAAGTCACATGGGGAAAGACACCATCAGCTGTCACAAAAGACCCATGGACTGGGACTGTGATTGAGACTGGAAGCAAATGTTATAAAAACATTCCAAGAAGTAGGAGCAAACACACTGGAAATCAATGGAAATATAGTAAGTCTCAGCAAAGAAACAGAAGCTATAAAGCAATACCAAAAGGAAATTTTAGATTTGAAAATTTTAGATTTGAAATTTTAAAATGCAGATTTACTGATTTTGAGTATGTCAGCATAAATTCTCCAATCTGAATAACATCAAGAGAAGTGCTTGGCAAAAAAATGCACAGACTCAGGAACTGATTAGACAGCACCAAAAGGTCTCACATGCATATCAACAGACTTCTAGGAGGAGAGGAAAAAGAAAGTGTTCCTGAGGGAAAAAAAATGGCAGAAAACTCTCCCAATTTGTTAAAAGACAGAAGCCTACATATTCAAGAAGTTCAGTGAACCCTATACAGGACAAATAGAAAGAAATTTATCCACAAGGATGTTATTATCAACCTACTGAAAACTAAGGACAAGGACAAAATTACGAGAGCAACAAGAGAGACCCACATTTCTTATATGAGAATAATCTGAATGCCTACAGAGACTATACTAGCTAGAAGGGACAGAGAAAAGGCAAATGACGGCAAAGAGAATTCACTGCTGGCAGACCTGATCTAAAATAATTGCTAAAGTAAGTTCTTCAGATTAAATGAAGACAATATGAAAGGAAACCTGCAATATGAGGGGTGGCAGAAATGATAAACATCTTGGCAAACGTAAGAGGCCATTCCTCTCTTCTTGAATTCTTTAAAATACAGGTATAACACGTAGCCATGGAGAATACCTGCATTCCACACGAAATGATACACTCCTAATTCTAGGGAATCTGTGAAATGTTTACATATTTTAATCCATAGAAAACCCATACAATTAAACAAAACGTAAACTTTAACACCACAGCAGAAAAGTTACAATTAAAATGAGACACTAAAATTTTCAAAAAACTCAGAAGAAGTCAGGAAGGGGGATACAGGAAAGCAAAACAGACAAGAAAGAAAAAAAGACTAAACTATTGTCCTAAATTTTAAAAAAATCATAAAAATCTACAGATCATTTCTTTCATTTATACAAATGGTTTAATGGAATGTAATGGTTTGATATTACGATTTAATATGAATGGTCTAAACACTTCAACTAAAAGATGAATTATTCAAATATATACTACTTCAAGAAACTACTTTAAATATATGAAATAGTAAAGTTATGGAGAAAAATATACCATGCAAATGTTAAGCAAAATAAAGCTGGAATGGCTATGTCAACATCAAACATAAAATGTCAGATGAATTCAAGAAAATTACCAGGGATAAAAAAGGACATTACATAAGGCTAAAGAGATCAATTCATCAAGAAGACATAATAATCCTAAACTTCAATGCACCAAACAAAGAATCTTTGAAATACATGAGACAAAAACTGAAAAACAACTCATCAGAAAAATACACAAATCCACAATTAAGTTTTGAGATAACAGCCCTCTCTTGGTGATCATTATAAATAATACACAATCAACAGGATACTGAAGAACTGAATGACACCATCAGCCAACCAGATCTAGCTGACATTTCTACAACTCCATCCAACTGTAGCAGAAAACATTTGTTGTCTAGTGTACACAGAACATTCACCAAGATAAAATATCTCCTGAGTCACAAAGAATTGAAAGCATATAAAGTATGTTCGGGGCTTCCCTATTGGCTCAGATGACAAAGAATTCACTTGCAGTGCAGGAGACCTGGGCTCCATCCCTGGGTCAGGAAGATCCCCTGGAGAAGGGAATGCCAGCCCACTCCAGTATTCTTGCCTGGAGAAGCCCAAGGACAGAGGAGCCTGGTGGGCTACAGTCCAGGAGGTCACAAAGAGTCAGACACAACTGAAGTTCTCTAACTATACGGCAATCTGACTAGAAATCAGTAACAGAAAGGATAACTGTAACATTTCTAAGCACTTGTAAACTGCCAGTATTATAAATAATATACTTCTAAGTAAACCATGGGATAAAAAGGAAGTTTCAAGGACTTGAACATAAGTGAATAAATAAATAAATTAAAATTGATGGATTGATAAAAAGAGCTCAGAAAGAAATGTATAGTATCAAATGCTTACTTTAGAAAAGAAATATCTGACTAATCTGAGTTTCACTTAATTAAATTTAACAAGAAAAATTAATTAAATTATGTAGAAGGAAGACAATAATAAAAAGAAGAGAAAGAAAAAACCAATAGAGACAAAAACAAAATTTAGCTGTTTGTAAATAAATAAACTTGTAAACCAAATAAAATTGATAAACATAAGAAAAGAATGACAGAAAAGAGAGAAGATACCAATTAGTAATATGAAGAATTAAAAGGAAGATGTTACTACAGAAACACTGAAAGAATAGGAAGGCAATGCTCTGCACAGATCCATGCACATAATTAAACAACTTACATGAAATGGACAAGTTTCCCAAAACCACAAGCTACCAAAACCTCACTGAACATAAAATAGACAATCCAAATATACCGATTTAATAACTGAATCTGTAATTAAGAACTTATAAAAGGAATTTCAGGCCAATATTGTTTCACTGGCAAATTCTACTAAACATTTAAGGAAAAAAAAATTATACTGATTCTACCAAATCTTTTCCAAACAATGGCAAAGGAGGAAAAAATTATCAAATTATTATATGAGGCCACTATTACACTATTGCCAAACCAGATAAATGCATCACAAGAAAACTAAATATCAATACCTCGTAAACTAAATATAAATGCTCATGAACATAGACGCAAAAACCCTTAAGAAATATTAGTAAACAGAATCAGCACTATACGAGAAGAATAATATACCACAACAAAGTCGGTTTTATCTCAGGAATGCAAAGTTGGTTCAATATTTTAAAAAATCAAACAAGGTAATTCACCATGTTAACCATCTGCGGAAGAAGAATCATATGAACTTATTGATTAAAACAAAGAAAAGTGACTGGCCCTGTTGAACATCAAGAACTCTCAGCAGGAGTAAAGAGAGCTTCCTCTGCAAAAAGCCTCCAGTCCTATCACACTAAAGGATCCTGAATGCACTCTCCCTAAAAATCAGAAGCAACACAAGGTGGTAGACTCTCCGTCCTCCTCTTCAATCTCAAACCAGAAGTCTACACTGTAGAGTAAGAGGAGAGAAAAAAAAGGCATAAAGATTGGACCAAAAGGAATGAAAACATACATATTTTCTAGGCATATATAGTAAATCCCAAAGAATCTGCAAAAAATCAAACCAAAAACTTTATACAATTAGTAAATGAGTTCAGCAAAGTCATAAGGTCAACACACAAATCAATTCTGTTTCTACACAGTAATGAAAACTGGAAACTGAAATTTCAAATTCCACTTATGAAGGCTCCAAAAATGTAAGATACTTAAACATTTGAGCCAACATGGATCTATATACTGAAAATGACAAGAAAGTCACCAAAGTAATTTAAGAAGACCCAGATAAATGAAATGCTATATCGTGTTCATGGAACAGAAGACTCAGATTGACTTATGGTTTAAACAACATTTCAGGCATGATTTTTTTTTTTTTGTAGATATAGATAAGCTGATCCCCTCACTGTTCACACAAATGCACAGCCTGGGAGAGAAATGAAGCAGAGAGCATCTGCAGGATCAATAGGGGCGCCGCCAGGCACGTCCGCTGCGCCTGTATCTACAAACTAATAATGCCTGAAATGTTGTTAAAACCACAAGTCAATCTTTTCCCTTTTCTGGGAAAAGGCGACGATGTGGGATATACTTACAGTAAAACACACTCCTTGTTTATCTGAAACTCACATGACGGGCATCCTGTATTTGACTTGGCAACCCTAGATTGTGGGGGGGTCTCAGTGCACCTGGGTCTCAGCGTCCTCCGACCACCCAAGTAGGGGGTATGAGGTGCAGGGCCAGCCCAAGGAGACGCCTTCGCGGGTCCTTCCTCACTATCAGCTGACACAGGTGGGCTCTAAAGGTGGCGTCCCCACCAGGTGCAGAGCTCAAGGCTCCAAGGTCTCTTCACTCACACCCCTACTCCAAGTGAAACCTGCTGTTTAGCATCCTGCTCCAAAAACACAGCTCCAGATTCCAGATGTTGCTTAGTCTAGCTCCCCCGCCCCCAGGGCTCCCGGTCAGATGCCCCAGCCTGAGGCTGGCATCTGCCTTGTCAGGGTGCGTGACTCTGAACAAGTTTCTGCCTCTCTCGGAGCCACATGTAACCAAGGCTAATAGGGCCCAACTGGCCCTCCCAATGGGACTCTGGACAATGGAACCTCAGCACCGGCTGAAGGCATTGGCGAAGGGCCTTTCAATACCACTGCTCTCATCTTCAGTGTTGACAAGTCACAGCAGCTTCTTCCTCCTCATTCTGCCCCTGCACCTGCTCACCAGTCCACCCATCTGTACCCGACATCTAAACACCTCTCTCTCCATCCTACCCACAGCTTTTCCATGGGCTCCAAACACTTCCTCTTCTACCTGGGCCTCCGAGGCAGCTCCTATCTCAACCCCGCCCCAGCTCCAGCCTTGCCCTCCCCACAGCTGCAGGGCTGTTTGCTGAGACAGCTGATTCCTTCTCTCCTCCACACCCTTCAAAGGAACAGGCTCCAAAGGGGAGCATGAGGGCGCCTCTCATGCTGGTCTGGCCCAGCAGACTTCCTCCCTCCCTGGATATGCAGCTCTCTCTTCCTTCCAGAAATAGGCTGTGCTCTTGGACACCTCTGTGATCGTTCTTGCCATCCTGCCTCCTCACGTGGAAGGGCTGATCACCCGTTTCCTACCCTCGGCCTCCCAGGCGCACAGATGCAGCCTTCCCCAGCTCCACAGGGCGTGCTCAGGACATGGTACCCACAACGTGGTACCCACAGGTCCATGGCTGGCCCTTCTCTCTGCCAGCCACTGACAGCCACTGTGCACACAGTAGGTGTGCTGACATCATGTGCTAGATAGAAGTGAGCTTTCCAGCAAGCCATGGAAGGTAGGTGGGCAGCAATGACCAGAACTAACCCTGGGAGTAATTAATGACCTGTCTGTGCCAGGAAAGATGCCTCTATGGAAGAGAGCTTGTCCTACTTTCAACAATGAGAACCATGGACATCAGCACTTCCCTTTCTGCCCAGCTCGTCAGAAACACAAGGACGCAGCAGACGCCCCCTCCCAGCACGGAGACTTGCCCTCACCGCTGGCACTCCCCCGCCCTCTGCGTTCCTCGGCCTGGTTTTCTGTTCACATTTCTGTTAACCTTCCTGATACAGGCCCTAGACCAAGGCCTCAGGGAGGCAGAAGAGACACAGAGGAAGCGCACGTGGCAGGCCAGGGAGACGGCGGGAGCCTCCGTAGAAAGCGCATGGATGTGACCATCCTGTGAGCAGTCAGACCTGGGCCTGGCCACACTTTCAAGCCAGACTGAAGGGCAGAGCTTGTGCCAGGCTGACCCCTGCCTCTGAGCCAGCCTGACGGGAGTGGCATCGAGGAGCTGCGGTGGGATCAGCCAGGCCCTGCTCCGAGTCACCCAGGACACCGAAGGCTCAGTGACCTTCCCGGTTGTTAATCGACGGGGAACATGGGTTCTGAGGCCACAGGAGAAGCAGAGGGTGGATGGCCAGGGCCCTTCCCGGACGGCAGTGGTCCCGTGAGAGCTGAAGGGCCCAGCGCGGGCCATCAGCTGGAGAAGCCACTGAGGCACAGACGGACCCGTGCTCGGCCTCGCTGGCCTGTCTCAGTCCAGCTGCTGGCGCACCCCGAGTCTGGGAAGGGTGGGTGTCGCCTTTTCTAAAACTCTGAGGTGAGGGGGCCAGAGGTCACAGCCCTGGGTGCCCAGCCATCCACACTACTTGGCAGCCTCAGCCTCCCCCATCTCTCAGACTCAATGATTAAAATATGTCACTCTTCCCCAAAGGTGCCTGGCGGCTCTGTGCAGCCGCTCTGCAGCCCTCTGTCCCGTGAACACCCGGCCTCATTCTGTGCTGGCCTCTGCCCAGATCGGGGTCCCTCCCCTGTGATGACAGCTGCGAGCTGGACCCTCACACACACCCAGGGAGCTGGAGGGACCGGAAGAGGACACAGCGGGAAGGGACCACAGGGATGAGCAAGAAGGGACGCAGCTGCAGCTGAACCCTGTGTCTGATGTGTTGGGTTGTCCCAACGAGTAGATTCAGCCTAAGAATGACTTTTGTAACGGTTCCAAGTTACCTGAAGACAATCCGGGCAGCTGAAGCAAGGACAGGAGACTCAGTGCTATTAGGGAATTACTGTTAGTTTTGTTAGGCAAGATGATGAGATGATGGCCCTGAGCAGATGAGTGGCTATGAGTCAGATGAAAGAACAGCGAAGGGGCTTCCCCCATAAAACGATCAAGCCAGATAATAAGAAAGCTTAAAACCTTTAGAACAAGATAACAGGCACAAGTGGGCACACAGGGGCCCTCCACATGGTGCCTCCTAGCTCTGTGTGTGTTCAAAATCTGCCGTCGTATTTTCTTTAAAGGAGAAATACTTCGTTTCTGCCATTTCAAGTCACCCACTGACTGGAATTAGCTGAATCTTCAAATCAACAGCTGTTTATTACTAAATATAGGGCAGTCCCCTGAAAAGTGATCTATTCCAAAATTACCTTTTTCTGTTTTTTAAGGTGAGTACTATTTAAAAAAGAATGATGATCATGTGAAAAAAAATGCTGAATCAGAAGCTGGGAAAGTATTGTCCAGACTTCCACGCGTCGTGTGGTTGGCTCAGGCCAACTAGCTGTGCTCCCTGCAAGGCCTCCAGTGAAGAGGACCTGGATCCCACAGAAACGCCTGGTCCTCCAGGCCTGGGTGCTTGCATGGGCACTCCTGCAGCTGAGGCCACTGCTCCTGGCTGGCCTGATTCCTCTGCCCTCTGAGTTAAGACAACTACCGAAGAAGTAGTTACCAAACACACTTGATGCCCCCCATGAAAAATTTACATTTAAAATTCAATCAACTTCACATACACAAGAAAGGTGGAAAAATGAAGATGAAGATGGACCCAGCAAGTGTGATTCTCCTCCACTGCTGGTGGGATGCAAGACAGTACAGCAGCGTGGAAAACCACTGTGAGCTTCTTAAATGGTAACCACATGCCTACCATGCCAGCCAGCCAAGCACCCCAGTAGCTGCTCAAGAGGAAGACGACCCGTGTCCACACCAAGACCACAAATGAAAGCTCACAGCAGCTTTATCTGTAGTGGCCAAAACCTGGAAACAAGCCAGATGTCCATCAACAGGAGAATGGACACACAAATCATTGTAAGTAAATACATGTAATGAATACTCCTATCAACAAAGAGGAACAAATCACAGGAACACCACAACATAAATGAAAATCAAAACCACTATACTGAGTGAAAGAATAAGAGAAACAAGAATATGTGAGAAGTGGTACTTCTCTCAGTGCCCCTTAGAGAAGATACTGCTAACTGCTACTGCTAAGTCGCGTCAGTTGTGTCTGACTCTGTGCGACCCCATAGACGGCAGCCCACCAGGCTCCCCCGTCTCTGGGATTCTCCAAGCAAGAACACTGGAGTGCGTTGCCATTTCCTTCTCCAATGCATGAAAGTGAAAAGTGAAAGGGAAGTCGCTCAGTCATATCTGACTCTTAGCGACCCCATGGACTGCAGCCCACCAGGCTCCTTCATTCACAGGATTTTCCAGGCAAGAGTACTGGAGTGGGGTGCCATTGCCTTCTCTGAGAGAAGATACTAGAAAGTGCAAACTGACCTACAATGACAGAAAGCAGAGCAGGAATGGGTCGTGGCAGAGGTGTGTGGCAAAGAGACACAAGGGAACTTTTGAAAGTGAGAGAAAACGCCTGTACTTTGACTATGTTGATGGCTTCTGGGATATAAATATGCATCAGAATTCATAAAACCAAATGCTTTAATTACATGCAGTTGATGGCACATAAATATAACTCAACCAGTCATTACAAAATTCGGTACATTTTCTCAATCACAAAGAGGAAGAAAGGATCAATTCCTAAAAAAAAAAAAACCTTGTCTTCAACATACTGAGAAGAACAGTGTGAGGGAGATAATTCTTAACTAAGGCCCAGCAGGATCACTGGCTTCTGCACTGGGCACTCCCCACTGAGCTCAGGGTCTGAGGTCAGGATAGAGTTCTAGGATATAGAACACAGCTCTTCCGCCTGGAGCAGCTTACCTACACTTTTTCCATCAGGACCAACCTTAGTCCTGCTGCTGCTAAGTCACTTCAGTCGTGTCCAACTCTGTGCGACCCCAGAGGCGGCAGCCCACCAGGCTCCCCCATCCCTGGGATTCTCCAGGCAAGAACACTGGAGTGGGTTGCCATTTCCTTCGCCAATGCATGAAAGTGAAAAGTGAAAGGGAAGTCACTCAGTCGTGTCCGACCCTCAGCAACCCCATAGACTGCAGCCTTCCAGGCTCCCCCGTCCCTGGGATTCTCCAGGCAAGAACACTGGAGTGGGTTGCCATTTCCTTCTCCAACCTTAGTCCTAACTTTGTCCAATTTAAGGTTTGCTATTTTTCTGTATCTGACCTCACTAGTCCAGGATATATGCATAGTTTTATATTTCCTACCGACCTAACGTTGTCCTTGCACGCGGTCTGTGCTCAATTTCTATAGAATTAAGTTTCGCCTGTATCACTTCTTCAGTTAAAGCTATCAAAATTGTTTTTTTAAAAAAATACTCCCCAAGTAAACGAGACCAGAGAAGCATCTGGTGAGCAGCCACCCTCGCGGGCTGCGCCGACACAGGCCTGTTCTGTCACTGCAGCACAGCTGGGGCTTCTGTGCAAGGACGGGTCCCACCCAGCAGACATGACATCCTGGGGGCAAGGCGCCTGCACATCCCGGGGGTCCTGAGGTCACACTCCTCTGCAGCTGCCACGGGCCACTTGCTTCCTGCAGGGCCACGGAGACGATGTGGCCGAGGACTGCCACCCAGAGAGTGTGCAGTTCAAACTGGTGTCCTCGACTTTCTTGTCGATGCTGAAAAGTGTCTAGTCCCGACAGCCTCCCAGATGTCTGCACTTCTCCACTTCTTTGTATCCTCCTTTTTGATCATTAGAAACAGAAATCTCCCCATTGAATATATCTCTGGGTGTCTATTTACGCGAGCTAATCTTGGTGTGATATTTACAGCTCCCCGCGCTTGGCTACTGCTACTGTGTCTGGAAGGAGTGTTATATTTAAGAACTGCTCGGGCACAACCATTTTCTGAGAAGGCCTTTCATAAAAATAAACCTGCCTGATCTTCGCCCCACCCTACAAGCAGGACTGACTGCTCCTTTTCCACTGGGTGCTCCTGCCACAGCGTGTCCACTGTCCCTGTCAACATGCGTCACCACGACTCGTCTGGAGATCAGGCTTTCCTTCTCCATGGTGGCATCTTCAGGGCAGGGACAAGCTGTCCATGCCCAAGAGGCCAGACCGTGGGTGCATTTTAACGAATTCTTACTCTTAGAAAATCATAGTTGATTAAATGAATACATTTTCAAAGGGTCCTATGTATGTCAGTAAAAATGAACCATTTTTAAATGAACCACTTTTAAAACACTTATTATAGGGAGGGAAATAAAACCCAAACTTAAGACAGAGGAGGAGAATGGGGAGAAAAACACCATCCTCAATAGTAAAGATGCGAATCTGAATCTAAGGAATCATTTCAATGAGTGCAGACACTTGCATCTTCCCAGACATGGAGAAGAATTGAATCATTAACTTCAGATGTCAGGCTTTTGTGATTATAAGTAATCTTTTGATATCTGACTACATGTTTTTTGCCAGCAAAAGATCCTATATATTCTGGCTCCTCTTTGGAGCAGTTCCTCAGAGCTGCCTGAGAGGCTGTCTCCTGGCCTATGGTCCTCCGTAAGATCCTCGAATAAAACTTAACTCACAATTTTTAGGTTGTACATTTCTCTTCAGTCAACAAGAGTTAGTCCTAAGATGCTGGAAGATGTTTGATTAAAAAGACTTTTGATGAAAAAATTAAAAATGAAGCTTGAGTTTGTTCTCGGCTTTGTACTAAAGAATCATTTTACGCAAGTTAAATATTTTATGTCTTTTTTGATCAACAATTTATTTTTCAGAGAAGTAATTCTGCAGGAAAACAACTAGATGAATCACCCCACAAATATTTCAGAGCTTTCTTGTTTCATACTAGATGCTTGCAAAGGCTTTATAGCCATTTCCATGTTGCAATGTTGCCAGTGACTCAACAGCTAGAGGCTAAGTATAGCAGGAGTGCTTGCCTGCAATCTGGCTTCTTCCAAGGCCGTTTGGTTAAACCATGTGCATTATATTAAAACATACACAGAAAGACCTCTGAAGAGGAAATCTTCTAACAGAGAACAATTGGGCCCTATGTATGCAGTTCTTTCAGACTAAACACACCTTTACCTCCTTGAGAGCTTGAAACAATGTGTTTCTTTCCATGATTCACTTAAGGACCCTTATGGGAGGATGCAGGTGGAATGGATGAATGGATGGATAATCTTTATGAAGGACTGGACACTTCAGCCACCTGGGAGCTCCTTCAAAGCTTCTATATTCAGCTAGAAGCCTGGCTGCCTGGGATGGACCAAGTTGCCAGTTAAGAAATTCCTATATTCCGAAGAACTTTGGCAAACCCCTAGCCTCAACTCTGAGGTGAGACAGGAAAAAGGTAAATCAGTGAGGATTATAGAAATTCAGATTTTGCCTGTCTTCTCCTGTCTCTCCTCATAAGGTCATGAGTTCCCAACTGGCGGCAGGAGGAATAACCCCTCAACCGCCATGGGCCCCCATTCCAGGGGGACTGGCGATCAGCGTCCCTGGAGGCTCTCAGAGCCTGCGGGCAGGTTCCAAGGAGGAGCAGCACGGGCCTGGGTGCGGCGGGTGGTGGGGTGGGGCAGCAGGAGGCGGGGTCAGCAGGACGGCAGGAGGCAGCAGCCCTGTCCTAAGAATGCTGGAACACAGCCACAGCTGAAAGTGTCTGGGCAGGGGGCTCTCCATTGCTTCATGGCCAGAGGTCTGGGGTCCATGACCCTGAGCTGCGGGGTTAGTGTCTGGGGGTCAGCGGCCCATTCCTGAAATGGTGGCAGTATGACACCCAGGGACAGACCTACTGAGGGGCGTACAAGACAAAAAGCACAGAAAGCCTGGAGGTACCCCACACCAGACCCACACAGCAGAGCTGCTGGTCTGCGCCAGCTTTGGTGAGGCCACTTGTGTAACGTCTCAGCGACATCAGACTGCAAGGAGAGCTTCTGGACACCATCTCAGCTGCACCCTCATCTCACTGCAGGCAGCTCCACAGACCACACTCCTGCTGCAAACACAGGCCACTACCTCTAGCCTGGACCCGGCTCGCTGGACTTGCTTCTTTCTTTACCATCACAGGTGTTAAGGTTTGCCTTCCAGTCTCAGAACTGTGGCTGCTGAGCACAGATGCCAGCATCCTGGGGGGGGCGGTTCCAACAGCGGGTCCTGATGCTGAGTGAGACAGAGTAGCCTGAGCCCAGTGGGGCTGGGCCTACATCCTGCATCCTGTTACCATGGCCTGTGTGATGCGGGATGCTGCAGGGCCACTGCCTCACGGAGAAAGCGGGTGCTTGCCTTCTCCTGGGAGGCCCTGGAAATGAAAGGAAAGCCAGCAGCACAGCCTATGGAGGTCCAGCTCCAGCCCACCCGGGCCAAGGCTCCCTGCCTCTGCATCTTCTCAGGGGCCTGACTGAGCCCCCACCACTCACATCTCCTGGAAAACCTGTCCGTCTCTTCTCCTTACACCTAGAACTTTCTCCAGGGCCCCCAGCAACCTTCCCACAAATACACCAAGTCTGCAGTGCAGCACACCCTGTGATCCTGGGTTCAGGTGTGGGTTAGCCTCATCACCTCACTGGATCCAAGTTAACCACATCACCCTGCTGATCCTGAGTTCACCATGTCACTCAGCTGACCCTAGGTAAACCATGCCACCAGCTGGCCACCCTCCCTAACCTCTTTGTGTCCCACTTTCCTCATTAAAACTGGGAGACAGAGTAGCCCCCTGTCCAGGCTGCTGCAAGGATGAAATGGGGTTACATACAGCAGCCGTGCAAACAGTGCCTGGTAAGCGCCCCACTGTCCGCATCCTCCCAGAGCTGCCATCGCTCACCCCTTGAGCCCCCCACCCTCCTGCCTCGACGGGAGCATCTAGCAAACAGAGGCTGAGTCACCCTCCACCCACGTGCTTAGGGGACCATTGTGGGTGGCCCACTGCTAAGAAGGGGCCAGACCCGGCCTCGCCTGCAGCATGATAAATGAGGAGGGGGGTCACACAATAAAGCAAGGATGCCATGGCTTCCAGCTGGCACCTTGGATGAGAAGTTCTACTTTGCCAGTTGATTGCTAACACCGAACAGGAAGACCATTTCTTTGATCCTGATGAGCTCCAGTCCTGGCGATGACTGTGCTTTCAAAGGCAGGAACTTAGCTTTGCTCCTTTTCACTCGCTGGTCATGAACTGCCACCACTGTCTCTACTACTATTTTAAAAGGAGATCTGACACAGGACCGGGAGCGCGGCTGTCACTGCAGGCACAGACAGCTGCGGGCACCGTGGTGACTCACTCTCTGGCATGCGCCAGGCCACCGGCTCAGTGATCGCAACGCAGTGCTGAGACGGCAACAACAGCACACCACCCAGAGGGCTGCACGCTTCAAAATGAGCCGCTGTTTCCACCGCTGGGATGAAAGCCTGGACTTCGCAAACCAGAGCCTTTCCCGAGCCCCGTCGCAGACTGAGCACAATGGTCCATCATTTCAGGGTCAGGCTCTGCATTCACTTTCAGGGAGCAGAGAGCTAAAAACGTCTGTCCTTTTAAAAAATCTGGGGACAGGACACACTGCTGAACGTGGGCTGAAAAGCCCATTATCCAGACCCAGTAATGAGGCCACGGTGCACATCTGCTTTCCTGCAGACAGCGAGGCCCGGGTGGGCGGTGAGAGGTGGGGCAGCCCACCCCTGGGATGGAGAAGCAGCAGATACAGAGGCAGGTTCACACTCCTCATCACTATTTCTTTCCTACAGCAAGAAGCAGTCAAGAGGGAGCTTGTCAAAGCAACAACCACTGTTGAACACCTATTATCTCAAGCTAATGAGCTTGGGGTAAGGGGTTGACTAATCTCTCAGACATTTTCTATGACAAACATAGACAGATGCATCAAAATTTAGATTGTATGCAGATCCAACCCTACCAGGGAATGTGTGAACCCTCTGAGTTCTTTTGTTTGGATCAGCAAATAGTCTTCCTTTCCCGATACTTTTTTACAGTGAATCTACAGACTTATTCAGTATTTAGGGCTTCCCTGGTAGCCCAGATGGTAAAGAATCTGCCTGCGGTGCAGGAGACCCAGGTTCAATTCCTGGGTCAGGAAGATCCCCTGGAGGAGGAAACGGCAACCTATTCCAGTATTCTTGCCAGGAGAATCCCATGGACAGAGGAGTCTGGCAGGCTACAGTCCAGGGATCGCAAAGAGCTGGACATGACTGAGCGACTAACATTTTCACACTTTTCACTTCCATTATTTTATCTAATTGCCAAACACACATTTTCAGGAAATCATCTTGTGGTGTTATTTCTCAGCAAAGACTCTACATAGTAGCTGATCAAACACACATGAACCATCACGGATGGATTCCACGGTGAACCTAGATTATTCACTTTATAGTCTCTTTAATGAGGAAAGGACACCATGCAATACTGTTGGACACAGCCCAGGTTTGGAGCAAAGCCCTCTTCCAAAATCCCCGCTGGTCCAAGTCAGGAGACTGCGATCCAAGCACAGCCTGCTACGCCATCTCCATCGCAGTCAAGAGGGGACCAAGGATGGAGAGGTGCCGGGGTCTCAGTGGCACCCAAGAAGTGCACCTGGAGAGCGAGTGGTCCCGCCCGCCACTCCTTACACCCCTACCCTCAGCACAGCAGGGACTAGAGAGCAGCAGAAACGGCTCGCTCCTCTCACAAAATCCCCAGCCCTGCACCGTGGGACCTCCTGCGGAGCAAGGAGCAGTCACCACTGCAGGGTGATGAAAGAAAAGGGGCACGAGTGAAACCGGGAGAAAGCTTCTGCTCTCAATGGTATGTCACTTCTGCACATAGGAAATAAATGAAAATGTGTTTCAATGGCAATGCCTATTCAGCATTATAAAGACACTCCCTACCTGACGCACCTACAGCACACGCTGGAGAAGGTGTGGAGAGAAAGGGGCCCTCGTACACTGGTGCTGGGAACGCAAACCGGTGCAGAACAGCACTACGGAGAGGAGCATGGAGGTTCTTCAGAAAACTAAAACAGAGCTACCATGTGATCCAGCAAGCTCCCTCCTGGGCATCTATCCAGAGAAAATTAATTTGAAGACATACACACACCCCTATGTTCACAGCAGCAGTATTTACAACAGAAAAGACACAGAAGCAACCTAAACGCAAGTGTCCATCCACAGACGGATGCGTAAAGAAGATGTGGTACGTATATACAATGGGATATTGTGTGTGTGCACTCGGTTGTGTGCGATGCTTTGCAACCCCATGGACTGCAGCCCACCAGGCTCCTCTGTCCATGGGATTTCCCAGGCGAGAATACTGGAGTGGGTTGCCTTCTCCAGGGGATCTTCCCAACTGAGGGATTGAACCCATATCTCCTACATTGAGGGCAGATTCTTCACTGCTGAGCTACTGGGGAAGCCTGCAATGGAATATTACTCAGCCATAGAAAGAATGAAACCATGCTATCTGCAGAAACAAATGGACTGAGAGACTATCACACTAAGTCAGTCAGTCAGAGAAAGACAAACATCATATGATATCACTTACATGTGGAATCTAATAAAAAGATAAAAAGGAATTCCTTGCAAAACAGAAACAGACCAACAGACATAGAAAGAAAATGTGGTTATCAAAGGGGAAGGGGTTTGAGGGGTTAATTAGGAGTCTGAGACTGATGTATACACACTGCTACGTACGAAATAGACAAGCAACAGAGACCTACTGTATAGCACAGGGACACCCTACTCCATATTTTATAATAACCTACAAGGGAAAATAATCTGAAAAAGAAAAAAATATATATGCATATGTAACCGAGTCATCATGTTGTACTCTTGAAATTAACCCAACATGGTAAATCAACTATATTTCAATTAAAAAATGAACACTCCCTCCCGAAGTAAAAAGTTAAGAGTGAAGCGCGCGCTCCTCCGGCACACGAGTGTATTCTTAACACTTCCCTGGTTTAAAAAGAAGCCATCCATTACATCCCATTAACCTCGCCAGCTAAAGTCTAAACACTGGCATAAGGATACGAATCATTTTAAACTCCGAGTGAGAAGTCTCATCAGGAAAACATTCCCAATGTATGATTTCCCCTGGAGTTGCCATTCAGATGCCTCGTCTGAAAAGCAATGGTTTCCACAGACCAACAGCAGACAGAAAAGAAATTTCCTTCCAACTTCACACATGTCACTTACCGCTTATAACTGACAGATGGAGAGTATGCCACACAGGTGAAGTAAAGCCTCACGAAGCAGGATAAGTTATTTGCGTGAGCGTGACTAAAAACAAGCTTAGAAAGAAAAAGGAAACAGACTGATGGGCACAGATCCTGGGGAGCTCAGAGCGCCTGTGCAGAGGGACCTTCAGGACACTCAGGTGCCCCTCGGGGGTGCTGCGTCAACCCCACCCAGTGAGGATGGCAGTCCCGTCTACCTGCAAGGCCCCTTGGCATCCGCTGCAGGACAGGCCAGCATCAGCACTGCCCCAGGCAGGCTCAGCTCTGAGAGTCACTTGGGCCGTCTTGACTCCCAGCTCCTTCCTGCTCAGAGGCCAGAGATGGGGGACATGAACCCAGGGAGATCCCAACTGATGCCCACCCACCTGCAGGGGCACAGGGAAGGCCGCTTAGCTCACAGCAACACTCACAGCTCGGCCTGCAGTCCAGCCAGGGCCGCCCACCAGAAAGCCCCACCCCAGCCCTGTGAGCCTGGGTCTGCATACCTTCCACTCTGAGGGCAGACTGGCTGTTGGGCAGAGCTGAGCACTGGGGTCTCCTTAAATGCACACACACAAGACACAGTGAGCTGAGTCAGCACCCCAGGCTAAGGAAGGCTGTGACATACTGTTAACTCCTAAGCCAGGGTCTAGCAGAGCACCTTCCGGGGAAAGAAGCTGCATTCGAGGCATCATGTTGATTCACAAACACCTGGTCTGTGCTCGACAAGAGCTCCACTCCCACCCCTTACCTCTCACTCCCACCCCACTTAGCTCTCCCCAAACAACACCCCACCCAGGCGACTCAGGGCTGCATGTCCGGAGACGTACCAACACGGTTACTGCCAGGTGGGCACCACCACAGACCCCTGCACAAGCAGGAAGCCACGTGGTGCTGAAACGTGGGCCGTTTCTTCAGGAAAACGCCCTTGAGAGACACAGGCAGCTCAGAAACAGCCTGGTACACCACCTGCGGAGGCCAGACGGTGGCTGGGCTCTGGAAGCTCTACCTCTGTGTGCCAGGTGACTGTGGGGTGAGGAGCAGGACACTGGCCTGGAGACTTCGGTCATGTGGCAATCCCACCCCCGGGCTGCGGACAGAATCACCGTCACCAACTTTGGAGGATCGGTGGGGGCCGCCCTCCTGGGCCAGGGCTAGGAACGCCTGTCCTGTCAGCTGGAAAACCTCACTGTCACAGATGACTAAGGCACTGAAATGAGGAAGGTCCGCATGCAAAGCATTTCTGCCACCTCCTCTGAGAAAAATGTCCAGCCCCAAAGGCAGGATTCCAAAATTGTGAAACACGATGGTCTGTCAAAAGAACTGATGAGTAACAAGGAGACACTTTACAAGGAAATCTTTTTCAATTTAAACGAATTGCATTTCCAAACTAGTTGTCATTACTTTTGCGAAGGCAGTAAAATCCTTCACCTAACCTCATTTAGGACACACACTTCATCTGTGGATCCCAGCACGTTAACCAAGCAAAGAGATCTGAGGATGGGGAGTGATGGGTGGGGCATTAGAGACACTCAGCTTCAGGATCCCCAGGAACCCTTTTTTAAAACTCTTTGGCTTTTATTGAAATATAGCTAATTTACAGTGTTATGTTAATTTCTGCTACACAGCAAAGTGTATATATTAACATATATATAAATACATACATTTATACACATATCTTTTTCATATTCTTTGTCCTTATGGTTTATCACAGGGTATTGAGTATAGTTTCCTGTGCTACACAGTAAGATCTTGTTGTTTGTACACCCTATATCTAAAAGTTGGCACTTACTAATCCCAAAGTCCCAAGCCCTCACTCCCCTAGCACCTCCCCTCTGGCAACCACCTCGTTTTAAATCCAGCGGGGTGATCTGGTGTGGGTGACAGCTCTGCAGTTCACTCTTACTCTGTGTGATGCTTCCCGGACACCATGAATCCCTGGGATGTCTTGGTAAGAAATGGTTTAAACGGAGCGTCAGAGGGAGACAGTTCTCAGTTCTACCCCAAGTCAGTTCCACATGATAATTACAGGTGGCAAGACAGATGGGCATCCAAATGGCAGATGGATAGGGAGTCTGGGCAGGGAGCTACTCTCAGTGGCAAATGTCTAGATTCTGGCTACACTGAATCAGTCTCTTTCCAACCTAATGGTTTGTTTATTGTAGATTCTGCTCTTAATTAATAGGGCCCTACTCAACACAACTGTATTTCAGTTCAGTTCAGTCGCTTAGTCATGTCCGACTCTTTGTGACCCCGTGAATCGCAGCACTCCAGGCCTCCCTGTCCATCACCAACTCCCGGAGTTCACTCAGACTCACGTCCATCGAGTCGGTGATGCCATCCAGCCATCTCATCCTCTGTCGTCCCCTTCTCCTCCTGCCCCTAATCCCTCCCAGCATCAGAGTCTTTTCCAATGAGTCAACTCTTTGCATGAGGTGGCCGAAGTACTGGAGTTTCAGCTTTAGCATCATTCCTTCCAAAGAACACCCAGGGCTGATCTCCTTTGGAATGGACTGGTTGGATCTCCTTGCAGTCCAAGGGACTCTCAAGAGTCTTTTCCAACACCACAGTTCAAAAGCATCAATTCTTCCGTGCTCAACTGTATTTTAAGTCTCAAGAATTAGCCTCAGGAACACAAGTCTCCTCTTTTGCTGTATTATCACTCCCACCCTAGCTATTTTTAAATTCAACTCCCTAACCTTCAGGTTTGAGAAAACAGCCAGGATCTGATTTGGGAGTCTGCTGCTTTGCCCAGGGCTGGAAGTGAGCTTAAATGTCATGTCCCATGTGCTCACACACACATTCACACTCACAGCCCATTTTCCTGTCTCCTAAAGTATCTGCCTACAATGTGGGAGACCCGGGTTCGATCCCTGGGTTGGGAAGATCCTCTGGAGAAGGAAATGGCACCCCACTCCAGTACTCTTGCCTGGAAAATCCCATGGACGGAGGAGCCTGGTAGGCTACAATCTATGGGGTCACAAAGAGTCGGACACGACTGAGTGACTTCACCTCACCTCACCTCAACCTCAGTTTACTACCTAAGCATTTAAGGCTTCAAGCCATTTCCACATTTCTGAAGGGTCAATACATCTGGTCCACTCCATGAGCCCAAGGCTATGTGGAGCAGATGCTGAGACAGAGGCCTGGCAAGGATCCCTCACCCTTTCTGCTGCTCTTCTCACCAACCCGGCCAACCACCCTCCCAACCCAGGCAGGAACCCAGATTCTCCTGCTGCAGCCACTCCATGGACCAGGTTTGGAAATTTTCCTCCCTCCTCACCTCTCCAGGCTGGTACCCATTCTTAACAAGCCAAAGCGGATAGGACATGCATGGCAGGAACAGAGACATCATAAAAAGTAAACTGCTGGCGCCCTGATCTGTTCCAGACAAAGGTGAGGCAGGGTCAGAGCCAGGCGCGTGCATGGGTTTCTCCTGGAGGCCTGGGGAGGCATCACTGCTGCCCAGTACTGCCTGCAGCCCAGGGCGGGCTGTCACAGGCCCACAATTGCGCCGCAGAGGAGCCCTGCACCGCTGCTGTGAGTGACGCTCAGACCAAACTGAGGATGCGTTTCCAGCAGAGGCCAAGGGGCTCCCGGGGCCGCTGGTCTAAAGACATCAGGGCCCCTGGAATCCCGGAGGAGGAGGGGCAGGGCCACCTGGCCTGTCTGATTACTTTCAACGCAGCTCCTTCCAGTCCCCACGGAGAGTCAGAAGCTCAAACGCGTCAGCAAGGACCCTGGGCCGCTCCCTGGTCCTGTCCCCTCGTCTTCCATGACTGGAAAGGAGAGGGTATAAGGACAAGGCTGGTGGGGAAAATGAGGAAACGGGAGCCCTCAGGCATTGCTGGCTGTAACGGTGAAGAGCGTTGCTGCTGTGGAAAGCGGGGTGGCGACCCCGAAAGAGTCAATCACAGAGTCCAGTTATCCCACCCCAGGGCGAACTCAGAAAAGCAGTCAGAGCGGGACCTCCAGAGAAGCATCACTCACAGCAGCCAACAGTGGAGGCAAAAGTGTCCACGGACAGATGAGTGAACAAACCAAAGGCGGGAACACACATTCAGGCTCAAAGAGGAAGGAAATTCCATACCTGCTACGACAAGGACATTCTGCTAAGCGACATAAGCCAGTTACAGAAAGACAAACACTTCAAGATTCTACCTTTCTGAAGTCCCTGAACTCAAATTCACCCAGACAGAAAGTAGGACGGTAGGCGCTAGGAGCTGGCGGCAGTGGGGTGGGGAGTGACTGGATACAGAGTTTCAGCCTGGGAAGAAAACAATTCTGGAGAGGAATGGTGACTGCTGCACAAGAATGGGACTGTACTTAATGCTGCTGAGCTGTAGAGATGGCATGTCACGTAAATCTTACAATGATTAAAAACAGACTGGGTCACAGACACGAGCAAAGGGATGTGCAACTTGAGGATCAGACCCTCAAAATAAAGGGCAGGTCCTCTGCCTCCTCCCACAATCGGCAGGGCCGGAGCAGACGGGGCCACACACGGGCCACACCAGAGCCACCAGATGTGAAGAAGCAGGTGCCCTTGGACTTGGTACCTTGTCTTAGCCTCTTCAGGCTGCTTTTACAAAACATCACAGACTAGGTGGCTTATAAGCAATAGGTACGTACTGCTTGCAGTTTTGGAGGCTTGAAGGCCAAGGCTGGGTGCTGGTGTGGTCCAGGGACCTCTTCCAGGTCGCAGATTTCTTTCTCCCCCTATCTCCATGGGTTAGAAGGGTCAAAGGGAGCTCTCAGGGTGTCCTTCATAAGGGTACTGATCCCAGTAGGGAGGGCCCGGGCCCACCCTCATGTCCTAACACCTCTAGGAGCCTACCTCCTAATACCTTGGAAAACCCTAATCTCACACAAGGGTTTCCAGCAGGGGAATCAGAACAACCAACGAGAGGTGAAGGTCAGGGGTCATTATCTGAGATGTGATGAGGGGTTTCAATGGCTGTGAATGGAGCCCCCAGCTACACCTAGTGGAGGAAGCAGGAGCTACCTGGGAAAGAAGAAAAGTCGCCGGGCCCTGGGGAGAGAGGAAGCCCAAGAGAGCAGGGTGCACTGCCATTCAGGAAGAAAAAGGGGACAGTGAGAAAGGAGATGCTGGACCTGCATGCCCACGAGGGCGCCACTGCCGTACCTGGCTGCTGACTGTTAAATGAATGAGACCTGAAGAAAGTGAAAGATTCAGTCTCACATTCCAGCGGCTCCAGACAGGACACAGACACAGAGCATCTTCATCCTCACGGTGTTCCGCTGAGCCGGGAAAGTGGCAGCAACCACTCCAGGCTCAGAGGCCACTTTAATGCTGCACATCCGACACCTGGACCCGAGTCTTCCTATTCCTGAGCCTGTATTCTTTCCACTAAGCCTGCCTGTCTGCCTTTGATGAAGAAAGTCAAATTGGATTAATGGCCAAGCACAAGGAATTTTGGATTAGGGAAAGATCCCTGCCTGGCCCAGCAAGGGTGCAAGCACATCCATATGTGTCCACGTGTGTCCACAGAGGAAAACGGCCTGCTGTCCCCTACCTGAAGGAGGGGAGAAGGTCTGGAAGTCAATATCCCTTGTCTGGGATCCTGGGTAATGTGGTGAGAAGGAAGAAGAAAGAGTGATGAAGCACGATTCCTGGTTATCTGGCTCACCTTTGGGAGTCCTTGTCAGTTTGAGGGGAAAAAGATAAGGACTTCAATGATCTTTTGAAAGCGATCAGTGTCTCCTAAAAAGAGACCTCCACTTGGTTTGGTGGAGGTGGGGACTGGAGCTGCAAAAGTCCCCAAAAGCATTTATGGTCTGGGAACCTGTCTCATCAAATGGATTGCAGTAAAATATGTCTGAGTTGCTGCTTGACAAGCTTTTTCTTTTTTAAAATAGAAATGTTTTTGGCTGTAAAATTTATTCTAATTGACCTTAACCTGTAGAAGACATGGTCCTGGCAAGCAACAGCATAGCAGCTAATTAGGAGACCAACAGAAGAGAGTACAAACCCTACAGGCTGCAATGTATCCACCCAGCTAGGGAAGTGAGCATCCTTGTCCCTGAAGAGGAGGACTGTCCCTGAGATAGGCAGGAGGAAACGTAGCAGCGGCTGGAGACCCAAGAGAGTGCACAGCAAAATCTAGTTCAGAATAAATAAACACCATCAGGTCCTCAAATGTGCAAGGACAGAGGAATAGATAAAGAAGATATGTTACCTGTACCCAATGGAATGGTGGCTCAGATCTGCCTGTCAATGCAGGAGACCTGGGTTCAATCCCTGGGTCAGAAAGACTCCCCTGGAGTAGGAAATGGCAACCCACTCCAGTATTGTTGCCTGGGAGATTCCATGAACAGAGGAGCCTGGGGGGCTACAGTCCATGGCATTGCAAAGTCAGACACAACTGAGTGACTGAATATGCACACATACAAAAAGGAACAAAATTGGGTCATTTGTAGAGACATGGATGAACCTAGAGACTTACCAGAGTGAAGTAAATCATAAAGGGAAAGAAGAACATCAGGTATTAACACACAGACGTGGAATCTATAAAAATGGTCCAGAGGAGCCCACTTGCTGGGCAGGAATAGAGAGACATACTTGAGAACGAACTTGTGGACACGCAAGAGGAAGCGGGGCGTGGGCTGAATGGGGAGACTGGGACTGACACGTGTATGTCACCATGTGTGAAACAGACAGCCAGCAGGAACCTGCTCTACAGCACAGAGAGCTCAGCTCAGTGCTCTCTGGTGACCTAGAGGGGTGGGGTGGAGGGGGAGCAAGGGAAGTCCAAGAGGGAGCAGATACATGTATACATATGACAAACCTAGACAGGATATTAAAAAGCAAAGACATCACTTTGCCGATAAAGGTCTATATAATCAAAGCTATGGTTTTTCCAGTAGTCATGTAAGGTTGTGAAAGGTGGACCATAAGAAAGGGTGAGTGCTGAAGAATTGATGCCTTTGAATTGTGATGCTGGAGAAGATTCTTGAGAACCCCTTGTACCTCAAGGAGATCAAGCCAGTCAATCCTCAAGGAAATCAGCTCTGAATATTCATTTGTAGGACTGCTGCTGCAGCTCCAATCCTTTGGCCATCTGATGTGAAGTGCCAAATCACTGGAAAAGACCCTCATGCTGGGAAAGACTGAAGGCAGTAGAAGAGAGCAGCAGAGAATGAGATGGTTAGAGAGCATCACCAACTCAATGGATATGAAACTGAACAAATTCTAGGAAATAGTGAGGGACAGGGAATCCCGGAGTGCTGTAGTCCATGGGGTCACAAAGAGTCAGACACGACTTAGCGATTGAACACAACAATAGCTGATTCACTTCATTTTACAGCAGACACTAACAATATTGCAAAACAACTCAATATCTCAATTTAAAAAAAAGAACCAACATCATCAGGTCTTGAAAACAATTACCATCATTAGCTTTGTATAAAAGCAAATGAAACCATACAAAGTACAAGCAAGGAAAACCCTGAATACTACGGCTGGGAGAGACAAGTAAAAAATAAAGAATTATGGAAACATGAAGGAAAAGTGATAAAGTTGACGACACTGTCATCAATTCAGGTGCTGAAAGCCAGCAAGTGGTCCTGGAAGATGAACACTCCAGTGACAAGGTGAAAGTGAGAAAACAAAGGTATAAGGTGGAGGGGGGTGGAATTTGCTTAAATGAACATTATAAATAGTAAAAAGGTATAGTATCAATATGTCAATAATACAAATCAATATTAACTAGTTTAACTGAAGAAAAAATTACAAAGGTGAAGATATATAAAAACCTTCAGTGAATCATGAAATACCAAAGTAACTGAAAAAAAAATTTACAACTAAAATTATCCAACACATACAATTCACAGACTCCACAATTAAATGCAGATGGGGAGAGGATAAAGGGGTGCTGGAAATACACATGTAAACACACTGAACACTTTTACTTAGCTCAGACCTACATCACAATCAAGTGTTCCTATGTTTTAAATTTGCACAATGTCAATCTAAACACTACTTTGGTGTCAAACATCTCTACTCACTTTTAAAACTTATGACCAATTGCAAATTTAAATTTAACAGCAAAGCACAGAAGGCCTAGAAACCTAAACTACTCATCGGTGCGCAGACAACCCACAATCACTGCTTTCCTAATAATTATGGAAGCACTTTCAGGTGTTCACAAATTATCACTTCACGTCCCAGGTCCCAAATTAAAGAGGCCACCAGACCCAGACCTGCATGCTCGTGGGGGGGTCACTCGCCTGGACCTACCTAATAATAATCTGATTCGCTGGCACCAGGAAATGTCAGCCGACGAGGGAAAGAGGTGGAGTCACAGGCTGCTGTGCCTGGTACCGACATCTTCACACCAAATTTAATCACATATTAGCTGCAGCTCCATCACACAATCACTGAAAAATACTTACAATGCTCTATAAGCTTACCTGCTATTGTAACAGGGGAATATTCAACTTCTCTAATGTATTAAAAAATATTAAGAAAAACTATTACAGAAGAGTAAAATTCTGAGATCTCCTCTCCACTTTATATCAAACAAGAACGAGTTTTGATGTCCTTAAATGAACTACTGACTTAAAGAAGAGCTCAGAAGTAACATCTTAAAAAAACAGCTCCAACTGGATGGGAAAATTTTAATGTAGCAAATAATCAGGCAGGCTGTCTTTTTAAGGATATAAACACACTTTCTAACAGGTTAGCCGAAAGCCTAGAAACCTTAAAAAAAAAAAAAAAAAAAGGGGCCCAGAAGCCTAAACTTGTTTTTACAGAGCACACCTGCTAATATTTCACTATCTTTGCATGCTCGTGAGACATAAGGCAGAGAATGCCAAGGTGGCCCCCCAAGTTCACGGTCAGGAGCAGCAGGCCTCCCGTACTTAGCGGTATGTTCGGTGTCAACAGGACTCAAGAAGCTCAAGTTACCCACTTCGATTAATCTCTTTGAAATTATTTCATTGTGTTCTAATGACTTGATTAAATAATGACAAATTTATGCAGAGAAGGGAATACCAGCTATGTCTTCAGGGAGCACACATTCTGGTGAAACTGACTCACAAACTTTCACTGATATTTACACAAGCATGAAGCCAATGGGCAAAGGCACCAGCTGTTTAGACATTTCATGTCACTGGAGACTATTTTATCCTACAGAAATACGCATTTCCACCACAGGGAAAAAAAAATTAACTACTATCCTGCCAAACTCACCAATATGCTGCCTCTTGTTCCTACCAGCTCCAGTGGGAAATTTAATCCTGTGTCCACAACCAACTACCGGGATGTGGGTGTATGCACGCATGCCCAGTTGCTCAGTCATGTCTGACTCTGTGACTCCATGGGTTGTAGCCCACCAGTCTTCCCTGTTCATGAGATTTTTCAAACAAGAATATTCGAGTGGGTTGAACTACTGGGGTAGATCTCACAAATACTCAAACAGATAACTAAAACTAAGCCAAAAAACTTTGCCTTAAATGGACTTGGAGATATTTTAAAACTTTACTCAAACGTAATTCACCTTTACTTGCATTCTAGAATATTCTATCAATTAGTATACCTCAACTAAGGTCTGAAATTCTTGAAAAGTCACACGGTCTGATTGGTTAGTTTTTGCCTATGTCCTCTTTCCTAAAATAATACTTTTCCCCAACAGTTTTAAATTAAGTTAGCCCTAAGATATGGTTTTAATGAAATTACTAGTAAAAACCTAAATTCCAGTCCAAATAAAATGTATACTTGTGCTCTCAACAAAGGTAACTAATAACTATATATTAATAAATTAGGCAGACATACAGTCAGTGAGTTTACATTCACTAATGTATCTGGCCCTTCAGTAATTCTCAAGAAGGACTGTCATACACATTATTTTATAAGGTGACATGTCCTTAATTCGGTGTCCCCCATCCAGCCCATTTCTACATAACACAAGGCAAAGCGCCAGTCTCAGTGAACGACAACAAATTCATCACATCAGTCATCTGCCATGGTGTAGAAAAGTAATAGCTTAATGAAAGTGGGATTAGATAACCAATCATGGCACTATCAGAGAAAAAACATATTCCCTGGAGCATGGAGCATGTGGCAGGCATTACCTTATTCTTAGGCAACAGATCAGAGGAGACGGTAATTTTGGTGAAGAACCAACAGAAGCTGACTGCCACCAATAATGTACCAAAGCCAGAAATTTCACATCTGTATCTTTCCTTTCTGATAGGCAACCAATACACCCATATTATATAAAACATTCAAAGAAAAACAAACAAACAAACAAACAAAAAACCCCAAGACCATTTCTGCCCTCTGATTTTAAGCATGCTGCATTTGGTTGGCGTCTGTTCACTAAAAGGTACTAAAACAAAAGATACGATAATTGAGAATAAGAGATTTTAAAACATTATGTCTGTGTTTCTTGGTCAAAGATGTTCGTATAAGACAATAGGAGGCTGTGAGTGTGACTAGAGAGTCAAATGCACCAAGAGTAACAATCTCAGGTTTGTTACCATATCCACAGCAAAAGCCCCTAGTCTCTGCCGGCGGGCTTGGACTTGAAGGCCAGAGGCCCGCAAAGCACCACGAACCAGACTGGGTGGGGGGTGGCGGTGACTGACTTTCTGCTCACACAATACCACCCTGGAAACAGTGTCCCAAGTTTAGAATCCCCATTTCTTCTACAATCAGATTCTTTTAAAGGATTTTACAAGTACTTTTTGGATACAGTTTTGCTGACCTCTTAAATGTTTGTTGACCTCTTAAATGTTTGCTGACCTCTCCAAATATAAGATAGTTTTGCCAAAAGGGTTCCGGTCTCCGTAAACAGACTCATTAAATAACCTCTCCAATGGAGACAGATTAGCAGCAATTCTGTTTCACATTTCTCGATGTCATTTTGCGATGCCCACTACCATGAGAAAGGACTTTCCACATTTCTTTTCTTTGGGGGAGATTTGTTTGTTCAAAGGGAATTACATAACTGCCACTAAGCGCACAGAAAAAAAAAAAAATTAAAAAAGTTCCTTTTAACATTCCTCAGCTTCAGGATTATTTGATTTGCTAACCTGGCTCACTTTTTCCTGGCATTAAAGGCAGAGTTAAAAAAGAAAGAGGCAGTTTTTGAAAACCGTTTGCGCACTCAGCCTATGAGTACCCGCGGGCAGGATGAGTCAACGGGACACACTGCAAGGAAAAGAGATTAGTTGTCCCCAAAGCTGCCTCACTGGAGACCAGTTGCTAGAGTGGAACGTGGGCCCCTTCGGTAAGCAGGTGCAGGGCCCACCCCAGGCACTCATTCCATTTGCAGGACTCATCACACATTCGCTCCAGGCCCTTGAGACAGCTCGCAGGTCCTGGGTGTGCCCCGTGGAGACACACTGCCCCGGCAAGCCGAGCGCACGACCCCTTGAGCGCTGAGCGCAGGCCACCGGGCCCGGCGGGGGTCCTGCACAGCCCAAACTCCAGCTCGGGATCTGGTTAAAGAGCAGGGTTATTTTTCTTATATTACGGAAATTACTCTTTCAGCGAGTAGAATACGAACGTGACCTGTAATCCGCACACACGAGCTGTGGGATGTAAAACAGACCCCGCGAAGGTTTGGGCAAAAGGATCGGCCGCGCAGGCACGGATGGGAGCTCCCACTTTAGTGAGATGCTGGGGTCCCCGGGGCGGGCCCGGTTCACTTGCCAGTGCCCTGTACCGAGGAGCCCCGAAAAGTCAGCCAGGGAGGGGAGCAGCAGAAAACCTCCAGGGCAATGCCGTGTACACAGCCTTCCCGAGACCGCGGCACCCAGGCGCCTCTGGGTGCTCGGACCCTGCTCCCCTTCCTTTTGTGGGGAGGAGGAGCGGACGGTGGGGCGGGGTGACCGACTGGAACACAATCACCCAAGGGGCAAGTCAGCGACAGGGCTGGGGCCTCGGCCGGGTCTCCACCGCCTTCCTCCCCTCCCGCAGGGGGAGCTCTCGCGGGTGGCAGGGAAAGTTCGTGGGGCTCCGCCCGCGGGGACCCCCCAAAGGGAGCGCACAATCCCCAAAAGGAGCGCGCACACAAACGCACACACGCGAAAAGCGCCGGGGCCGCAGACTGACACTGTTACCCGGGCAACGACCTGGGCGCACAAAGTACACAACTCCCTTCCCCCGCCGGGCGCGGGCTCGCGGCCCCGAAAGGGGCGCCCCGTGCCGAGTGCACGCCGCGCGGGCGCCGGCGTCGGCGGCGAGGGGAGCCCGGGGCGGCTTACCCGGTCGGGGGCTTGGCCGCCGAGGCTCGCGACGCGTCCATGGAGTCTGCGGCGAGGCGGGGCGCGGGCGGCGCTCGGGCCCCGCGAGTCAGGCGCTCGCAGCCGCCGCCGCGGCCCTCATTCACTTTTTCCGCGCTGACCCATCGTCCTCCGTCGCGGGCCGGCGGAGGACAGCGGCCCGGCCGGAACGGCAGAAGGGGCTGGAG
>NW_024070202.1:5196785-5210674 GCF_014754425.2 Oryx dammah | reverse complement strand
CACCTGGCAGCCTCTCGGGCCGGACGAGGACGAGGTGGGCGGACCGACGGGGGACAGAGGTCGGAGCACTAGGCGTGAGCGGTGTCAGCCTCGCCGCCCTGGAACCCAGAACCTCCTTCCGGGCAGCGGCTCTGGTGCGGTGGGTCTCTACGTGCGTTCCTGACCTGCCGCACCTGGGAACCTGTTAGAAAGGCAAATTCGGGCTCCACCGGGTCAGGTATTGGAAGTTGTGGGCGCTGGAGCCGGCGCAGCCTTGCTCCTGCGAGCTCGGGTGGACGCACGCTCGAGTTTGCCTGGTTGTTAGACGGGTGCTGAGGTCGGGCTGCCGGGTGATGGATTCGAGGGGCCGCGGGCAGAAACGCCAGCACAGGCAGCCCACGTAGGGCCCAGAGCAAGCCAGCCAGAGACCCCGGATGTTCCGAGCTTCACCTCACACTCCTTCTAACCCACCCCAAAGCCACAAAAGGGATCTGGGCTAGTGCGAAAGTCTGATTTACAAAAATGACTCTTCCGTGGGGTTCCAAGGACTAGAATAAAATATGAGTAAGTGAGCTTGCAGTGATGTGTGTTGGAGGAGGCGTTCCTTTGAGTCTAAAACTAGGATGAGGAATCCAGAGGCCTGCCTGAACCTTCCTCCCGCTGCCCCCCAGCTTTCCCCTTCCTTTGGTCTAGATACAGAATGGGAAATCCTTGCTGGGACTTGAAAGGCCTTAGCTACTCAGGCCCGGGCGCCCAAACAGAGCGCACAGCCTCAGAGCCCACCACGCTGCAGCTCCGCCTTCCCATTCTGCCCATCTCAGGCATCTGCCTGGGATGCTCTGAGGTGTCATTTCCAGTTCCGCCCTGTGGTCCCTGCTCAGATGCCACCTCCCCAGGCAAGCCCTCCAGGAGCACTCTGTGCGAAATAGACTTAGTATTGCTCCACATGTCCTGAGTTATTTTTATTCCAAGAATTTATCTATTTGTATATAGTATACATTTTTAATATATATTTTAAATATAGATTTGTTTGCTTATTTTAAATATTTGTATTTACAAATAGCTGTTTATGTTTTCCTTATAGATAAAATTTTGCTTCTATATATGAATGTGTCTGTGAACTTTGTTTATATAAGTAAACAATTACAGGTGCAAACATTATAAATCAATGGAATATAAATATCTATGCCATATTTGGCACATTTTGTCCTTGTCTGGCCATCTGCCTTCTCCCCTAGAATGTGATCTCAGTGAGTGTTGGGCCTTTGTCTGCTGCATGTATCATTGGACCCCCAGCATTTAGGACAGTCTGGCAGGTAGATGGGGTGCCTGATAAATATAGGGTGCGCTGAATGAATGAATCTCCTAATCCTCCCTCATCTGGGTGTGGGGATCAAGGACTCCTCCTCAGGATCTCTGGGTCCTCCTTACTTGGGAAGCCACGCAAGAGAGAGCAGCCTGGGAGTGGCTAGAGATCCCTGTCTGGATCCTGCTGAGGGTGCAGGAGGGAGTGCAGCTCCCTGGAAGGCCTGGAGAGGCTGCAGGAGGAATTGGGGCGGTGGGGAGAAAGAGGAATAGCCCAGTGTTCCCAGTGGAGAAGGGGGTCAAAGCAGGCAGCTGTTTCTCAGGGAGGCAGCATCCGGGAAAGATGAATAGAAGGAGGCAGTGTCCCACCTCCAGTCTGATGTTCAAATTGGTCTAGAATAAAGGCCCAGAAGGACCCAGAGGCCTGGACACCTCTGATTCCAGGAGGGCCAACAGGCATCTCAGACCCTGAAACCCTACAGGCACATTTATTTAACCAGGAGTGGAGTGAAGGGTGAGGACTGGTAAGAGATGTCATGAGGAGGAGGGGGCAGGATCAGACTTGCCCCAGGAATGATGGGCTGAGCGCCCAAGGCTTTAGGGGAAAGTTGGGCCAGCCTGGCAGCCTCCTGGGTCAGCTGAGGGGCCAGTTCTCTGTTTGCAACCCAAACTTCCTTTACTGTGGGGATCCCTGCAAAGCCACCTGCATAGAGATATGGTCCAAAATTGCGCAGCCCACAGAATGCTGTTGATGCGGTCTGTTAGTCACTCAATCCTGTCCAACCCTTTGCGACCCCATGGACTGTAGCCCACCAGGCTGCTGTGACCATGGAATTCTCCAGGCAAGAATGCTAGAGTGGGAAGCCATTCCTTTCTCCAGGAGATCTTCCCAGCCCAGGGATCAAACCCAGGTCTCTTGCACTGCAGGCAGACTCTTCACCATCTGAGCCACTGGGGAAACCCCAGGTCAAAGGATACTTCGCAGTGTCCGCCATATGCCAGTCATTGTGCGAGGAGGGGAGCCAGCTGACCACTTTGCGTTGGAGCCAGACTGAAGTGCCAGGCAGAGGCTTGACGCCTCCAGACTCAGCGTGGGAACCGCAATAGGTGCGGGCTGAGTCTGAGGGCAGGGGCTCTGCCCCTGTGGCACCCTGAGCAGGACAGGCTCCTGGGTTTGCTTATGGAGCTTCTATAGCAAATGCACACTTGCGTGCAGGGGGAGCAGGTTTCCCTGCTGCTCTTTTCCTGCACAGTCTGTTAAGTTTCCCTGAATAAATTAGAACCTTTGGAGATGTTAACTATCATTTAGTATCTTATTTGGGGCATTGTAAATATCCATAGATGTGCTGATAAATCTTTTAAAATGGCACCAAAAAAAGCCCCAATTTGAAGGCTTTGTCAGTTTTTGTTGTGACTGCTCCTACCCTGGCCTTTCTCAAACTGCCGTCACCCACCAAGAGGTTGCTGAAGACAGGGTTGGGGGCGGGCTCCCGCACATTGGGGCAGCCACCCCATCTCACCTTCGTAAGTATTGCAGGAAAGCTGCACCTTTGCTGCTTTGCTACGTGGGGCATGGCTGAGTACCTGATCTGAGGCCTGCACACCACGCTTGGTGTTGCTGTGCCAGCTGTCACTAGCTGCTCCCAGCTCTGGCTGCGGATGGCCACGAGGCAGCTCTGGATGCAAGGAGAGGGCACTGGCCCTGCTGCTGTGACCCAGAGTGTGAGGCCACCTCGGGGTCTCCCTTTCCTTGCCCTGACGCCACCTCCCTGCTTTGCTACTATGTCTGCACCCAGAGCTCCCCTCTCCCCTTGGCAGGAAAAGCCCTCAGTGCCCACTCAGCCCATGCAGTCAGCCCTGGCCTCCAGGCAGGGTGCCTGGAATACCCAGAGTCCCTCCAGCTACTTCGCATCCCTTTTGAGGAAAAGAAGAAGAATGTACATGAAACAAACTCATTAGGAGGCAGCTCAGCTCAGATCGGGGCTTCCCAAACTAGAATACACCCAAGATGCTCCTGGGAATTGTGTTAAAATGCAACTCCTGCTCCAATGGTTCCAGAGAGTCTGCATTTCCAACAGCTTCCCAGAGAGTCAGGGGCTGCTGCCCCAGGGAGTGAATGCACTGCTAAGTCACTTCAGTCATATCCAACTCTTTCAGACCTATGGACTGCAGCCCGCCAGGCTCCTCTGTCCATGGGATTCTCCAGGCAAGAACACGAGTGAGTTGCCATGCCCGCCTCCAGGGGATTTTCCCAACCCAGGGAAAATGTCTGGGTTGTGTCTCTTGCCCTGCACTATCAGGTGGTTCTTTACCCCTAGCGCCAACTGGGAAGCTAGGGTTTAGAGTCAAACATACTCACCTTAACCTAACTATAGTAAAATCACTAAGGGTGAGTCATTTCTCCTTCTAAACTTTTGTTTCTGCCTCTGTGAAATAAAAGTCATCAGAGGCAAATCCAGGTTTTCCAGGTCTGATAATGCAATTTTAATATAACACAGGGAGCTATGTGCTTAATACAACACAGGAACTAAAGGAAATCAACCTTGAATATTCATTGCAAGGACTGATGCTGAAGCTGAAGCTCCAATACTTTGGCCACCTGATGCAAAGAGCCAACTCATTAGAAAAAGACTCTGATGTTGGGAAAGACTGAAGGCAGGAGGAGAAGGGGACAACAGAGGACAAGATGGTTGCATGGCATCACTGACTTAATGGATGTGAGTTTGAGCAAGCTCCGGGAGATGGTGAAGGACAGGGAGGCCTGGCATGTTGCAGTCCCTGGGGTCACAGAGAGTTGGACACGAGTGACTAAACAACAACAGGGAACTATGGTCTGTATCTTGTACTAACCTGCAATGGAAAAGAATCTGAAAAAGAATGGATTTATATATATGTGTAACTGAGTCACTTTGCTGTACACCCAAAACACTGTACATCAACTGTAAGTCAATAAAAAAATTAATTATATGAACTAACAAGTAAATTACATTAAAAGTAAGGGTAATAAATACTAAAAAAGAAAAAAAAAAAGCACACCAGCACAGGGAACTACAGTCAGTATCTTGGTATCTTGTAATAAATTATGATGGAAAAGAATCTGAAAAAGAATAGATACATATATAAACATGTATAACAGTCACTTTACTGTACATCTGAAACACTAAATCACCTATACATCAAGAAAAAAATTGTACACAAGTAAGTAAATTACATCAAAAGTAAGGGTAATAAATACTAAAAAAGAAAAAACTAGCATACCATATGATTAATACCAATTTAGATACAGAACTGCATATTACTTTGAGTACAATATGGACTGAGTTGTCTCCTCAAAATCCAGGTGGAAGCCTTAGTTCCCAGTGAAATTGTTTAGGAATGGGGCCTTCCGGAGGGCACCGTAGATTCAGTGAGTTCATGAGGGTGGGGCCTTGGCTCTATGTCACTGGTGTCCTTTCAAGAAGATCAGGCTCCAGACCTCACTGTCTCCCCATGAGGGCTGACATTTGCTTCACACTCGGATTTAACCATTTCTTTTAGGATGGTATGTTATTTAAACAGAATGCATTTCACCTGAGATCATTAACTTACAATGGTAACCCAAAAACACATTGATGTGGCGTCCTTGATTTTTACTGAGATAGAATCCCCACGCCACGTACACAATCCAGTGGTCATAGAGTTGTCTGGTTACACGCAGAGGTGCCCAGCCATCCCCGCTACCTAAATTCATAGCATGGTTATCACCCCAAGTAAACCTTATGTCTGTACCCGTTTTCTCCCTGCTCCCCATCTCTTAACCCTGCTCAGAGTCACTCACCTTTATGTCACTATGGGTCTACCTACGTAGGACATTTTGTAGAAACGCACTCATGAAATAGTATGGCCTTTTGTGTCTGGCTTCTTTGATTTATTATGTTCAAAGTTCACCCATGTTGTAATGTATGACAGAATTTCATTCCTTTTTATGGTAAAATAAAATTCCTGTGCTTGGATAGACCACATTTTGTTTATGAACATGTAACTGGTCTCACGTTTTGTCTATCATGAATAATACATCTGTGAACATTCACATAGAACAGCACGTAATGTGGGTACTAGGGTTCCCAGCCCTCTCACAGTGGGACATGTGAGTATAATTTACAGTTGGCCCTCCACATATGAGGGAGGGCACTCTGTATCCAAGCCTTTGCATCAAGCATTCAACCAACTGTGAATTGTGTAGTACTATAGCATTTACTATTGAAAAAAACCTCAAAGAGTTTAAATCCATTGTGTGGACAAGTTTTCATTTTTCATGTATTTCTAAGAGTGGAATTTCTGACCATATAATGACTCTGGGTTCGACCCTAAGAGAAACTGCCAAATGTTTTTTACAAAGTGGTTGCACCATTTTCCAATCCCACCAGCAATGAATGAGGGTTCCAGTTCCTCCATATCCTCAGCAACATGTGTTAATATCTGTCTTTGATTCTAGCCATCCTAGTGGGTATGAAACATGATCTCACTGAGGTTTTGATTTTCATTTCCCTGATGACATGATGTTGAAAAACTTTTCATGTGTTTTTTTCTTTTGCTATTTATATATCTTCTTTGGAGAAGATATATATTCAAGTTCTTTGCCTATTTTGAAAGTTAGATTGTTTGCCTTTATATTTTTGAGCTGTGAGAGTTATTTATATAATCTACGTACAAATCTCTTATCATATATATGATTTGGAAATGTTTCTCCTTTGGGTTATTCTTTCACACTCTTCTTTTTAAATCTAAGTATAGTTGATTTATAGAGTTGTGTTAGTCCCTGTTATACAGAAAATGATTCAGTTATACATATGTATACATATTCTTTTTCATTATGGCTTATTACAGAATATTGAATATAGTTCCCTGTGCTCTACAATAGGACCTTGTTAAAAGTGAAAGTTGCTCGGTTGTGTCTGACTCTTTGCAACCCCATGGACAGTAGCCTGCCAGGTTCCTCTGTCCATGGAATTCTCCAGGCAAGAATACTGGAATGGCTAGCTATTCCCTTCTCCAGGGGATCTTCCCAACCCAGGGACTGAACCCAGGTCTCCTGCATTGCAGGTGGATTCTTTACCATCTGAGCCACAAAGGAAGGCCAAGAATACTGGAGTGGGGAGCCTATCCCTTCTCCAGTGAATCTTTATGACCCAGGAATTGAACAGGTGTCTCCTGCCTTGCAGGCAGATTCTTTACCAACTGAGCCACCAGGGAAGCCCAAGACCTTGTAGTTTACCTATTTTACATATAGGAGTTTGCATCTGCTATTATCAGACTCCTAATTTATCTCCCTTCCCTTCCGTTCCCTCGCTAAGAGTCGGACGTGGCTGAGCTACTTCACTTTTTTTCTTCCCTTCCCTTCCCCTTTGGTAACCATAAATTTGTTTCCTATGTCTGTTCTTTCACACCCTTGATGGTATCTTTTGAAGCACAGAATATTTTATTTTTTATGAAGTTCAATTTATTTTTCTCTTGTTGCTTGGGCCATATCTAAGAAATCAGTGCCTAATCAAAGGTCTGTTTGTAGACTATTATGTGTGTTTGTGTTAAGTCACTGAGTCGTGTCCAACTCTTTGTGATTCTATGGACAGTAGCAAGGCCAGGCTAGTCTGTCCATGGAATTCTCCAGGCAGGAATACTGGAGTGGGTGGCCAGATCCTCCAGGGGATATTCCTGACCCAGGGATCGAACCCGTGTCTCTTACATCTCCTACACTGGCAGGCGGGTTCTCTAACGCTATCACTACCTAGAAGCCCCTTCATAGAGTGTTACTCCTTCTTTTAAAAAATGACAGTATATTTTTTCCAAAGTAATAATTTATGCATGAGGCCAAGCATAGAAAGGACTGGGAAGTGGCTTCAATGTGTCTTCAGAGATTTGAGCCCTCTCCTTCTGTAGCCTGTTCTTTTAACAAGGAGCTCTTGAAAATAGCTCTTTGTAGCTAATCTATCAGAGAAGGCAATGGCAACCCACTCCAGTACTCTTGCCTGGAAAATCTCATGGACGGAGGAGCCTGGTAGGCTGCAGTCCATGGGGGTCGCAAAGAGTCGGACACGACTGAAGCGACTTAGCAGCAGCAGCAGCTGCTGCTGCTGATCTATTGCTCCCTGTTAGCCCTAATTCCACCTGAGTAGCCACCAGACCTTCACCCAAGGCACAGGATCCATAAAGAGATGTCAGGAAATAACAATTGAAGAAGACAAGCAGGTCAGGGGTTCTGATTCACTGGAATTCAAAAGAGATGGAAAGAATCTGAGATTTATACTGCTTCCAAACTCGAGAGTCCGTTGGCGGAATAGGAGCCAGGATAGCAACCGACAGAGATGGGATGGACCCACGATCGGGTTAGGCATGAAGTGGTTGTTTCTGGCCTGTTCCTGGTGAGGCCCTAGGAGAGGATCACATACGCTGAGTCTCAGAATTGCAAATCTGGGAACTGCCCCATCCCAGGGTGCTCCCCTCAGACCAGCCTCCAGCACCTGCCAGAAGACACGCATCTCTTTGTCCTCTCTCTTCTAATGATAGCTAGACAACAGGTATATACTGACTGAATTATTAACCATAGTCATTTGTTATTGTTCAGTAACTAAGTCGTGTCTGACTCTGTGACCCGATGGACTCCAACACGTCAGGCTTCACCGTCCTTCACCGTCTTCTGGAGCTTGCTTAAACTCATGTCCATTGAGTCAGAGATGCCATCCAACCATCTCATCCTCTGTTGTCCCCTTCTCCTCCTGCCTTCAATCTTTCACAGCATCGGTGTCATTTCCAATGAGTTGGCTTTTCCATCACGTGGACAAAGTATTGGAAATTCAGCTTCAGCATCAGTCCTTGCAGTGAATATTCAGGGTTGATTTCCTTTAGGATTGACTGGCTTGACCTCCTTGCTGTCCAAGGGACTCTCAAGAGTCTTCTCTAGCACCACAGTTTGAAAGCATCAGTTCTTTGGCACTCAGCCTTCTCTATAATTCAACTCTCACATTTGTACATGGTTACTGGAAAAACCATAACTTTGGCTATCTGGACCTTTGTTGGCAAAGTGATGCCTCTGCTTTTTAATACACTGTCTAGGTTTGCCATAGCTTTTCTTGAAAGGAGCATGCATCTTTTAATTTCATGGCTGCAGTCACCATCCATATTTATAGATAACATTTAGTGACGGTTACTAGGAGCAAAGCACTATGCTCAATACATCAACAGCACTAATTACACAATGTTTAAAGTGACCCACAAGATAGGTACTATTATTGTCCCCACTTTAGGGATGGAAAATCTAAGCATCTGGGGAGTTAACTAAATAGCCTAAGGTCACACAGAGCAAGAATTTGAGCTCAGGAAACCTTATTAAAGACCCTATATTCTCTGCCATTATGTGAAGACGATTGCTCTAATCTATGTCCAGCACCCTATTGCTCTGTGACCTGTTCAACACAGAGGCAGTTGCTGCCCTTCCTGTTTGTCAGAAAATGTGTGCAGAACACACTGCCAAGCGGCAAATGGAGAGAATGTGTAGGTCTGGCTTTCCTACCGCTTTGCCACAGAGCTCGTATTTTAGCCACCAGCTGTCATAATTTATCTCCTGGTGAGATCATACTAAAAGCTGTGTTCTCTTCGCATGCCTCATTAAGAGGAAGCATCTCTGAGTCTCTTGGTCAAGATGTTCAGCCCCTGAATTTAGGCAATATCACACCTACATCCAAAGCCACACAAGGATTGTGCAAGTGGTTCTTCCTTGCATTGTTTTCTAGAAATGTGAGCCCCCTCAGGCTATGCATCCTTGGAACTTTGATTAAAGAGGATTTTCTCACCTAGGCTGATGTCTGTTCTGACTTGGTTTTTGCCTTTGAGAACTTGACAGGTTTTAACTCAACTGATGGTTCAGAACATGCTAGTTTACAATTAAGACTAATCTGTCAATGATACTTTGTTCAGTATCACTCATTCTGATGTCATTTCCAAAGCCAGAGCTGGAGTGAGCAGCATTTCATGTTCATTTATACTTTCCTGTGTATTAAAAACTGTTATTTAACATAATTTGAGAGTGGAGGGATCCAGCCAAAGAAATATAATAATATTTCTAGATTTCTAATTTAGTTTTGAATATTAATGGTTTCTTGGGCTGACTCATAACCTCCTTCCCAAAGTGATAGTTTCATATTTTTCCTGTGTCTATGGGCTAGATTTATCAAGGAGAAGAAAGAGGAAGGAACAGGTTCTGTAATCTTGTATTCCCAGTATTTACAATGCAGGACAGCTCCCCACCAGGATCTGCACTGGGTTTGCCTCCAGCGTAGGGCCAGTCTGGGGTGGCCGCCAGGGGTCACAGCTGATGAGGAGTTGAGGAACCTCCTAGGAGGGGCTCACCCTGAGAATGGAGGGGAGGAAGCACGGGATTAGCCAGAGAGGAGGTTCTGTCATCAGTGGGCTTGGGGGATGTCTCTGAACCTCCCTGAGTGTCAGGATCCTGACTTGACTGGGTCAGACCTCGGGGTCGCTTGTGACACTGGCGAGTCTAAGAGGCAGCAGCATCTGAACCACAGGGCTTTGAGGTAGGAGCTCAAGAGAGGCCCTAACAGCACAGCAACCGAGGAGGGCCCAGCACCCTACCAGCACCAAGGAGGGACAGAGCTGCAGAAGAGGCCCAGGGAGAGGGCACCACGTGTGCAGAGGTACCTGTCCGAACAGTACAAGAGCACCCTTGGGAGAGTCCCAGAGTGACAGATGGCTTGGAGTGTTTTAGAGCTAATGGGTAAGAACATTCTCACTTGCTACTAAGGCATTCTTTTTCCAGCTTCATTGAGATACAGTTGATATACAACATTGTGTAAGTTTAAGGTATACAATGCAATGACTTAATGTACACATATATAGCAAAATAATTATGGCTATGAAGTGAGTTAACATCACCTCTTACTGTAGCAATTTTTCATCTGTACATCTAATCTCTCAGTAGTTTTCAAATATGCAATTCAATAACATTAACTATTAGGAGAAGGCAATGGCACCCCCACTCCAGTACTCTTGCCTGGAAAATCCTATGGACGGAGGAGGCTCGTAGGCTGCAGTCCATGGGATAGCTAAGAGTCGGACACGACTGACCGACTTCACTTTCACCTTTCACTTTCATGCACTGGAGAAGGAAATGGCAACCCACTCCAGTGTTCTTGCCTGGAGAATCCCAGGGACAGGGGAGCCTGGTGGGCTGCCGTCTCTGGGGTCGCACAGAGTTGGACACGACTGAAATGACTTAGCAGCAGCAACATTAACTGTTAATCACCATGCTGTATTGTACATGTTCAGAGCCCATTCATCTAACAACTGCAAATTTGGACCCATTGCCCTTTGTTTATTTCTCCTATTCGTTGTTACTATCTTTTACATATTCATGTACTTCAAGGCTGGGTGCTGGTTAGGCACTATTGATAAAAATCTTCACTTCTTTACCTTATTTTTGACTTTGTTGGGTCTTTTCTCTGCACAGGCTTCTCTCTAGCTGCAGCGGGTGGGGGCGCCCCTCCAGTTGTGCTGCGTGGGCGTCTCATGATCTGTTCTCTGTGGAGTGGGGCTCCAGGGAGTGCAGGCTTCCGTAGCTGCGGCATGGGGGCTCATGGGTCTAGTTGCTCCAGGGCACGTGGGAATCTTCCCAGGCCAGGAATTGAATCCGTGTCTTCGACATTGGCAGGCAGATTCTTTACCACTGAGCCACCAGGGAAGCCCTGGACATTATTTTTGTTTTCAAGCTATTGTAGCTTAAGAAAACTGTTACCTATACACACTACTAGATGTAAAATAATTAAGCAACAAGAACCCACTGTATAGCACAGGGAACTCTGTTCAATATTCTATAATAACCTAACTATAAAGGGAAAGAATCTGAAAAGAAAACTATAAGGGGAAAGAATATATATCTATATCTGAATCGCTGTGTTGTACACTTGAAACTAACACAATATTGAGAAATCAATTTAAATTAAAAAAAAAACTTTAGAAAAAGAAAGTAGAAAGAGGAAAAGATCACCTCACCCATAAATAAGTACTCAATAAAGTTTGCTATCATACTTTGTATCAAAGAAAGAAACCTCAGTTAAATACCAAATCTTCAGGTGTTCCTAATGATGGAGATGTTTGTACAGTGTTCTGGCTTTGTCTAGAACGACATCTCAGGAGAGAGCTCTCTGCTCCCTGTGCCTATTTTCACAACCAAAATTCACTATTTAATTGGCAATTTTTTCCATACACAAACAGATATGAGAAAAACTTTCATTATTCCCAAAAGTAGCTTCATATGCTTACTAAGTCAGGAACACCACAGCTGAATTGGGGCACAGCCTCGTGGGGGCAGCCTCACTTGCCAGGGGATCCTGTTTTGTGCCTCTCACTTGTACTCAGCAGAATCACACTTCTGGACTTTTTTAAAATGAAAAAGCAGAATGGAGAGTAAGACCTGTGATACTCCATTGGATATGCCAATGGAATGTAGGCCTATTGTGTTCCATTTCACAATCCCATTTTTTTTTTCTTTTGCTTTAGTTCTTGAAAGAAAAGCAAAGATGGGGAGAAGATTCTCAGAGAAGCTTGGTGCCAACCCAAATAGGCAGGTGGAACTGTGTAAAAATAACTCCTTCCCACAATCTCAGGTGAAAAAACTCACCCTAGTTAAGGAGTCTCTCACATGCAGGTCATGTCTGGAATGTTTATGCCTCTATAAACATTACTTTCACTTTTCCAGTTAGTCACTTGAACACCACATGCCTCTTTGACAGTCAGTCAACTTTCTCCATCTTCAGGACCCTACCTCTGTTGAATCATTCAAGAATCCCATAGGGTAAACAGGAGTGGGGGATCGGAGCTCTCTTAGCCTCAACTCCAAAGAAAGCTGGAGCCTACCCATGTTGTGATTGATTGCTGCCAACTTGTTCAAGTGGGGTCTCTGCAGCCCATGGATGCTGGGTGTCTGATCCAGGCTGATTCCCCTGCACTGCAAGGATTCTCTGAAAGATGTGTGGTGACATGCTGGCCTTTAACCTCCAGGGTGTCTTCTCAGGCACATCCCAGACCCCAGCGCATGGGTGTACTGGGTGAAGTCCTAGATTCTGGAGCAAAGGGGCTCAACTCTTCCTCACCCACTTCAGCCACAGCCAGACAGTGGACTGAAGCCTCATGAAGAACAGTTGTTCTGCTGAGGTCACCTTCCTGGGGCCAAAGGCTCCGGCTTGTCCCACAGTCACATAATGAAAGAAAGCACCAGGCAATTGAGTGGAGTGAGAGGATCTCATTCAGAGGGGCTGACCTTGATCTTGCCTCCACCTAACCTTGCTGTACTCATCCTTTCCCTAAAGAAGAGAAGACCACAATGCCACGTGCAGCAGAGGCAGCCCAGCACACCCGGCCACAGCAGGCTGGGCAACTCACCCCCCGACCCTTGGGTAGAGACACACACCAGCAGCGTGGAGGCACCTGGAGAGTGATGGGAGGCCCTGCGCCAGGAGGAGGAAAACCTAAACAGACAGGCAGTGGGAGTAAGAACACGGTGAACCCCACCAGAGTATCGGACCCCTCCAGGGACCAGCAGCATGTGGTCCAGTGGAAAATCAAAATACTGAGCCTTTTGTTCAAAATCCAGAGGAAAGGGCGGTTAAAGGTATTATCATAGAAAGCTTAGCCCTTTGCTGAGGCCTCTCTCTCCCAACATGTCATGGTGTTTTTCACTTGCTATTTAACTGTCCTTCTAAGAAAAACAAAAAAATTTAAATCATTAACTTGGATCTGAGCACTCATCTCTACATTGTGCAATGCCCATTTTAAGTGGGAATACAAGAGAATTTAGCTCATACGAAGCCCAGTGGCACAAGCTGTATTCCGTAGCTGTACGAGCTTGTGTATTTTTCTCATACTAGACCAGTGGGAATGGTGAACAAAACTGATACTGCCTTTTTTATTTTGCTTCCCAACACACACATACATTCTATTAATAAACAAGTGAGGCAAGACTGAATGGAAAAGAAATTGTGGTTGTCCTATTTTTCGGTTTCCTTCTGTGTCATAGTTTTCAGCAGAGGTGGTTGGCTGAGACATGGCTATCCCAGCACGTGTAACTCAACAGGTGCTCCAGAAAAGAGGGAGAGCTTACATATTTGAAGCAGTGGTGGATCTTCTGCATCAGTCATGCCTGGCAGCGATTGTGTGTAGGGGGGTGTTGCACAGGAGTGTATGTGGTTGAGTCAAGAAAAGAAGGCGAGATGGATTTGCTGTTGTTATTTAGTCGCTAAGTTGTGTCTGACTCTTTGGCAACCCCATGGACTGTACTTGCCAGGCTCCTCTGTCCATGAGATTGCCTAGGTAAGAACACTGGGGTGGATTGCCGTTTCCTTCTCCAGGTGGTCTTCCCAAGTCCGGGACTGAACCTACATCTTCTGCATTGCAGGAGGATTCTTTACCACTGAGCCACCAAGGAACCCATATACATATATATATATATATATATATATATATATAAACACTATACAGTATATATATATATATGTATATATAAACACTATACAGTATATATATATATATATAAAAACACTATACAGTATATATATATA